>NC_080706.1:32450833-32776666 GCF_943734765.1 Anopheles ziemanni | reverse complement strand
AACTAAAGGGAAGATTCTTTCTGCCCGAGCTTGTCTGTATGTGTTAAGAAGGAAGGAAGGTGGCCGTACGTCCCCATCATCGCCTTGCAGCGGAAGTTGAGGGAATTCTTTTTTCCATGGTTTCCAACCATCTCACTCTGTTCCTATTGCTTCCGAATGGAAGGGTCGGAAGGATGACGTACCGGTTCAGTCGCGGTGGTGTGCGACGATGCATCCCAGCCCTGGAATCATCAATGATCACGTTGGGGGAAGGTAAAATGCGTGTACCACGGCGTGCAGCTGTGTTGCCGCTCCGTACCATCCCTCGCGAAAAAGGGAAAACGTTCGACGAGAGTGCCGAGCGGCGAAGAAGCGACCGACAGCAATCCGGACGAGACGATTTCGGTTGCTTTTTTTTGCTTTGCGCCCAACCGTGCCCGGGTCGGGGTTGTTGGTCGTGTCGATCACGAGGGGAACTTCAGTCAGTCAGCAGCTCTCCCGGCACTGCCCGGCACGTCGACGTCGAGGATCGAACGTGAATCGCTGTCGAATCGATTTCGGCATTCGGGCCGAACTTTCGAGCCGCGAGCTCCTCAATCATTGTGAGTGAAATGAGAAAAGTGTTTCCGTGTCTGGTGGTTGCGTGTCTGGCGGGAAGAGGAAGGCCTAGTGCGCAACATTATGTGACCAATGGCCGACAGCCGAAGCATAAACCTCAAAAGTGGTGCTGCGCGTTTCCTCGAGTGGGGGTGGTGGATATTTTTGATAAAAATTCCGCGTTTTACACTTTTGTGAACGGTTCGGTTATCGATAACATTGTAGTTTGCGGACCGCGTGAAGAGTGATTTACAACGCGATTCTATTGTTTTTACACATGTTTACTCTCTAATAAAACCCAGTCTCTCCATTTTGTAGAAAGTGTTGTACGAATATATTGTGCTTCAATACACTGCAGTGCATACTTTACAAATTCCTGACATGGTTGGAAGATCATCGGTTTGCATTGTTTTCTTTCGTTTGAACAAGTTTGGTTACATTTAACTTGATAATAGTTATCAAAAAACTCTCTTGGGCAGGCGCTTCCTCTTGCATTAATAATGTACAAGATCGTAAAAATTTTGGTTATATGTCATTGTGGGTGGTTTTTGAATTCCCAATCGTCTCGATGTTTGTCGATTCATTCTTTTTCTTCCATTCGGCTGTTGTTTTTTCGTTCGTTTCGGTGATGGATTTATATCACTCACGACCGCTTCGCGTTGATCGTGTTAAGAATATTAAAATGGTTCGAGATTCTGTGTGCTACTTTTTCTTTTTTGTTTATTGCGCACATTGAACAACGCTGACCCATATACAAAATAATTTTTACTCGGTCGGTATGTGCTCCCTTAGCGTCATGGAATGGATAGTTCGGAGTTGTGTCTTTTAAAAGTGTTAAAGTTTTCATTTGATGCTAGTTCTTGTAACAATCCAAAGACAGGTGTACATTTGCATTCAATACACACGTTAGATGGTGGTTTAATTGCCCGTTATGTGCCTTCTTCGTTTTAAGTGAAGGAGAGCCTCGATTGTTCTTTGACTATTTTTAACACCAGGTAGAAACGAAGCGGCGAACAGAAATTCTTAAAGTCTCCCATTTTAGGTTCATTTGCAGCGCAATCAATCAATGTTGTGTGCATGCACGGGTGTATGTTTACAAACAGTTTCGACAACGAACAGCGGTCCCCAAACGTTCTTCAGCCTCGCGTGATGGACGATGCCGTCATCCGGTTTCTTTTCCTCCATTAGCGCAAAAACAAGATTCTGGCTATCAGTTAACTTACGCAGAGTTCTGTGATTCACCGTCAGGTCGGTTTTGCGGAACCGATGATACGGACACGCCTGTGTATAGCACCGTCGCCGGGGCACTTCCGCTTCAATGGCGGCGACCCCGCCATTTTTGTCTCTGCTAGCGACAGTCCGACCGGATGGACACCTTTTCTCACCTTCGGGTGATGGTGTGACGGCGAGGGAATTCCCCAAACGCGTTGTATCTGTTGCGTTCATCATTTTTGGATGGAAACGATATGGATCAATTTATGACGTAGCTGTTTGTTCGTGTTAAACGTCTGCTTCACCGATGCTACAAGACACAGTTGCGAACGTTTACCAAGTACATGACGGTTCGAACTGATTCGCGCTCCGAGAAACCACGCATAGAGAAGGAGTTGGAGAATTCTATTAATAACTTATGATACTGTGAAGTAAAATGTAGCACTCGTTCTCGGACCACCCGTAGGTGTTGAAATCTTCTGAAAGGTTGGTGGAGTAACGTCTAGTGTGTAGCAAAAAAAAAAAGAAAAAAATCAAGCGAAACACAACCTTTTTCCAGGTGTTATTGTTTTGATTCGGGTCCCCATCTCCGGCCGGGGATGATATCACCTGTTTGCGAGAGGAGGAGGTGTGTTTACGGACCAGCATCTTGTTCGAGGCCACAGGGTCGCGTTGGGTAAACGAGTTGACTGTTAAAATTGTTTACCTTTAGTTGATGCGATTTTGTTATTTGCCTATTCGGCTACAACGGCCACAACTGATGGAGGCGTGCAGGAAATCCGGATAGTTAAAGGCCCATTAACACACCTCACACTCGTGGGTCCTTTTTTTCGCACTGGATTTGTGCATTACTGGATAAATTGGTACACATGATTTGATTATTGAAGTTACTGGAGTTGAGGAGGTTTTTCTATCTCACTTTACTTATTCATGTTATTTGTTTAAGTATGTACACAAGGTCCGTTTTCTTATACGACTTGTAGCTTGATTTGCATGACGTTAATTGATGGTTCATGCCCTTTTGAACTGTTTCAAATTTGTTCAAAACCATTTTTGATACAGTTCTGTTATTCATTAATTCATGTTTATTGTTATACAGTAGATTCACAAATATGCATGTTCGTATTATTCGTTTGAAGATTATCCGCGATCGTTCCAGGATGTTTTTTTTTTAAATCACAATCTAATAATGAACTTCATTACTGTGATCTTTGAAATAAACCTTTTTTTAAATTATTTTAATTTTTTTGTTCCTTTTTTGACATTTTGTGGATTTTCTACTGATTTGACATCCACGTGGTCGCCCATTACCGTGGATGATCGTGATCATTTGACTGTTCCATTGCTTTGGGAGTTCTGTATTTTCCAAATGCTTAAAACAAAACTTTCATTAAATCAGTTGACGAATATACTCCTTGTGATAGGTTCATGTTTTGGAGGGAAGTGAAAGAATAACATACACTTTATCAAACGTGCATCGTTGCACCTCTTTCTGCCGTTGTAACCAGTCCGCAGATTAACGGATGTAACATGCGTTACCACTTTTCAACCTACCTCCCGGAAGTCACTTTACCCTCCTCCCGTGTATTTTCCACCGAACGACATTATCTCTCGGCTTTAATCAACTGAACAGTGGGAGTGGGGGCAGAGTGGGGGATGGGAGAAGAAATCGTGATTTCAAACATTTTTGCTCCAGTCTTCTCCCCAACCCACCGCTCGGATCGATAATGATTGATAATTAAAATCCGCCGCGTATTCTCCGGGCTTCGCGTGTCTGTTGCGCGTCTAGCTTTGCGCATGCGCACCACGGCTTTCGTCGTAATCAAAGTGTTCGATTACAGTGCAGTAGTTCGATGCAAGAGGAGCGAAAAGAGGGCGGGAGAAAGTGTGTGGGTGTGGATGTACTTGTGCGGGACTGAGATGCCCGGAGCCGGTTGGGTGGGAAGAAAGTGAAGAATGTGCGCCGATGGGTGCGCGAAGGGCAGTAGCAGATCGCCGTTGCCGTTGAATGCGTTTTGCGCACACACTTCCAATTCCCATCGAGAGGCGCGCCTGTGCACACACACGCCCTGGCCCGCGCGGTGGCGTGGAAAACCTACCTACCGGCGATGGTGCAACGGAGCGTCGCGAAAGTTAGAATCGATCGTGATGTAGAACGGGGCGGATCGATCCGCAGCTCGAGCTCGTTCTGTGTGTTCCAAAGTTTTCCAAAAACTACTCGCAAAGTGCTTGGGAGGGCAGTTGCAGAAGTGAACGGCGATGAGCCGATGGGTAAAGTTGGAATACTATTCGTTAGAGCTTATCAAGTGTTTCCCGCAGTTGATGTTTTTCCTTGGTGGTGAAGATAGAACGAATGGCTGGAGCACTGCAAGTGCTCGTTGAATGAGGCAAGACCTTTCATAAATGGTAAACAGTGTGTTGAAAGTGTGTCCTAAGCAGTGGTGTGGTGTTAGGAAATCGACGAGGTAAATTATAAACAAGAAACGATGGCCAACAACAGTGATTCGGCGAACGGAGCCACGCCGGAAGGAGAATGTGTACCGACGAAGTCGTCTGAAATTACAATCGTCATGCGGACGGTCATGTCGTCCGGTGCTGGCAACGCCAAAAATGAGCTCGTCCAGAAGGCGACGATCGGGAACGATCGCGACCAGCCACGGGAAACCATCATCGGACACGGATGCCCGGCGGGCAGTAATCGCATCGAGGTGACGACAAGCGTCCGCACGGTGCTGGAGTGTCCTGCGGTGGGCACGGACGGAGGACAGCCGCCGTCGGCTGCGGCCGCATGCGTGGAAGCGGCCGCCGTCGCCAGCATACTGCAACCGGTTTTGAGCAAGAATTTTATCGCCCTCCTGAAGAGCGCCAACGATTCGTCGTTCGAGAATGTGCTCGAGTTTAAGTCGCTGCTCGCCGGAGTTGGTGGTGGTTCCGGTGGTGGTAAGGATCGCTGCCGGTCGTGCGAGCAACACTCCAAGCACGGGCTCAGCTCGGACGACTCGGAGGTAGCGGCGATCGACGAGCAGGCCACGTTGGCCGCCGTGGTGAAGAAGGCGAAAACGGACGCGGAGGCGGTCGCTTCGGGGGATCCCGAAACCAAGCGGAACGCCTTTCGTGACCGGCTCGGGTCGACCTCGACACCGATCAAGATACGGATCGAAACCGGCGAGCAACGGGTGGACGGGTTGGGTGAAGACTATCGGCTGAATCTGCTCACGCCACCGGCCGACGCTTCGTTCATCGATTCGGACTTTGAGTCGATGGAGCAGGATCAGTACGATACGTGCAGTAGCAAGGGGAGCTCCAGGATGGGCGGGCAAGATCATCACGAGCTGACGGTGCAGCAGCGGATGCTGGAGGAACTCGCATGTCTTGAGGTACCTGCAACCAAACCAGCCCCTCCATCGCCGGTGAGGAAGGCGCAGGATCCCTGGGGAAGCTGCAGCACCACCGCTCGGAAGTCCTCGTCCTCTACGAAAGCGTTCTTCGAGGAAGCCCTACGAACGCCTCTCGCCATCCGGAAGCACTTCCAGAAGCGTCGCAACTCGGAGCTTCCCAAGCAACCTTCGCACGGGAATCTTCTGAACTTCTTCACGGCAAAGAAAAAGAGCAACAGCCTCGAGGGTGGACTGAAGAGTCCCCGGGCAAAGCGGTCCCTAACGTGCAGCACCGCCACGACGACGACGAGTGAGAACAGCTCGGAAAACGGAAGTCGCTGTGTATCGCCGGCCCTGACGGAGGAAAACCTGCGCCGGCTGTCGGTGGCGTTTGTGAGACGCGAATCGGACGCCCTCAATCGGACGCTCGTTTGGGGCGAAAACTACGACTACTCGTTCGAGTGCGAACCGTCCCACTCGGACGTGGATGAGGAGGATGAGCATGTCGGGCAGCACGACGATGGCGATGGAGCCGACGGTTCGCCTCCCTCCATGCCAATGGCCACCACCACTCCGTTTAGCTCGTGCATTTCCACGGAACGTCGCGTTAGCACCAAGCTGGTGCACTTTGAACTATCGTCGCCCGACTCGTCCTACGAACTGCAGCCGCCGATTGTGCCGAGCTTCAAGATAGATCCACCGGGAGGAGGTGCGTGCAGTACGTCCTCCGGGGTGGTCGGATTGATCATCGGCGCGGCGGCGTACGCTACGGCCACCACTACCGCCAGCTTCCTGAAACGCTCCGCCAGCGAACCGCTTCACTGCAAGCTGCGGAGTCACAGCTGCACTCCGCTCACATCCGACATAGGCGAGTCGGATGAGGAGGACTCGGATCCGGTGGTGTCGCCCAGGGAGGAGGCGCCGATCATGTGCAAGGCGCTCGTTCCCGTGCGCCCGTTCACCAGCGTCCATCAGGCGTCCGTGCGGAGTTTGGACAAGATTGGAGTAAGTTTGTGATAATCAGAGAAAGTGGTGAGAGGGTTCGGTCTTGTCGACAGATTTACCATTTTAATCAGTATCGGTTATCAAGGGTTTCGATTTTCTTTGTACACATTAGCATGTTAAGTTGAGCTTTCTGAGAATCGCATAAGAAGGTTCATCCATGACCATAACAACTATCAAACTTTGACGCAACTGAAGTTTTGTTTTCTACTCGTCAAAACAATCGTTTTAGTTTTTTTTCCAATTACTGATAGTGACAGCAGCTGTACCCTTCCTATCGTATGTTTGCGATCGCCAAAAAGATATCAATTACGAACCCAACCATTATCATTACCCCGCTCCATTTGTCCACTTGGAGGGTAAGTCTTTGTTTACAAACCGACATTAACGTGAGGCAACAAATGGAGAAAAGAAAAAAAGGTATCATTTTCACTCGTCGTTTGCAGGTGTTTAATTCTATTGCAATGCTTCGTTTATCCGGTCAGAAAGAGGCATACAAAATTACATGCATTTCTTGGCAATTGGAAAGAGCGGGTATTTGCAAGATATTTGTTTAATTGTCTATCTTGCCAACCTACACTTGCCGAGGCGATCGATAACGATGAGAGGATTGGCTCGGCTTGGGAAGCACGCATCACGAGGGTTGGTACGTGATACGTGGCTTCCCACGGAAAAGCATGTTCCATTGTGCGGTCGCAGTGATGGAATGCTGGTGGCAAGGGCGATGAAATATAAAATAAAGCGGGGCCGAGTGAAGAGTAGCAGCTAATCAATTAATGACACACAAAACCGCAGATCGTTTGATTGAATTCAAAAGCACGTGCATTCTGGTCAGTGGTTAGCATTGAGAATTTAAGTAATCCAAAACAAAAACAATCGATGTGATTATTATAGTTTCATCGGCATAGTGACGTGGATTCAAGTAATAACTGCCAACGAAAATTAGGTTATGCGTTTAACGGTTATCGATTGACGCAAATTCGATTGCTGGAAGTTATTCTTGTCATATCTTTTTTATTCCTTCTTCACCAAACAAATTGCTAGTCTCATTAATGATTCTCTTTGGTTGGAGGTAGTAGAAAGTTCTTCAGCCTTTTTATTTTTCGCTATAGAGAATTACGCTAGTGTGTTCCTTGTAAACAAACATCGTTATGCATTTCCTGTTCTTTTCCTATCCTTACATATTCTAATTCATTCAAACGTTAGGTTCAAATATTTACCGTCGTATCGTTAAGCAAATAGTGGTATATTTGAACGTATTCATACGAGACATATTTCATAGCATTGATACTTGCTGTCAGTGCTTGTGCATAAGTGCAGTGCATAAGCCAACTTTTGATAATCTAAACAGAACATAATTGAGTATCTTATTTACATACCTGTACATGGCCTCTCCAGAATAAAATTGCAATGTCCTGTACCGGTGGAAAATAAACTTTTACAGTAGCTCTTGAGATTACTGTTCGGTTTCTTATCGCAACCGTATAGATCGATCAGGCAATCAACATTTCAGAAGTAAACAAACCGATATTCAAAACGCTGGATGTTCGGACTACAATAGCGATAGTAGCGATACTTGGGTTTATTTACGATATGGACTACTTTGGAATGAATGAAGAGTAGCATCAGGAAAACAACTCAATAGAAAGGTCACCCATGTTTAGATAGGTACACACATTTGCTTCCGACCGCATACTGGAACCTCGGGGTCCCCTTCTCTGCGCTAACATTCGGACGTTTCGGATATGAAGTGGGGCGCTGGCCTCGCAAACATCAACTGCACTCAGCGCTCGATCGTTTACGATGCCATTTTCGGATGCAGTAAAATTGAGCCACCACGAGTCCGGGATGGCTTAAAATGGTCGGCCGGCATCGGCCGTGTGGACTCCCGAGTTGGCTGAAGCATAAGTGGATCTATAAAAGTTAGAACTCCAAGTTGGACAATCTGGGTGTGCTCGTGGGGAAGTTTGCTGTGGAAGACCGGCGGACCATCGAAGGCAAGTGATCACTTGAGAGTCTGGTCCTACCGAACCCGTTATCGTTGCTCAATGTTGCCTCTTCCCACGATCCCGAATGTTCGTATGCTTTGTGTGTGTGTGTATGTCTGTTGTTTACTGGCAGAAGAAGAAGAGCCATCGCCCAACTCACGGCGTACAAGAGGCGGCCTTCTCTTGCAGATGCAAACGATTGCTGCAACAAAGTTGCATGCTATGGTATCGGCATGATACGCTGGAAGCACTTAATCCTCTTCCTGCAATCCGAAGATTAAACTCTGCGCTCCACGCACAACACTTCAGGCTGCGGTAGTCAGTGTCACTTGATACTTCGGTCTCTTCGGTAGCCATTTGATTGGTGCTTAATTTTTCCTGAACGAATCGTCTTACTTCTTCTCTTTTCTTGTCCTATGGCCACCGTTGTTCGCGTGTCATGCAAAACCGGTGAGTCCATCGGCGGGAAGTGGCTTGGAATGGATATACCCTATTGAGCCCCTCGGGAAGGAATAGGCTACCGTTGTTTGTTTGTCGTACCATTCGGGTACTCTTGGAGGATGTTGTGCCGTGTGGTCTGGGAATATTTATTCTAACGATGATCGGCAAACAGACGGTGCCAAAACGAAAGCCTTTATAAAGCTATGGACTTCAGGGGTCCCGTCTCATGTGCATGTTTGCTTGAGTGCAAACGTTAAAACCATAGCTGGAATGTCAGAAGTATTTATTTCTTACTGATTGGAACGATAAATGCATATGTTGGAGGTTATTCGAAGGAAAATAAATGAAAGCAGGATGTTTTAGCCAGTGTCTAGCAAGCAATTGAAAATTATGCAAACAATTTATTGAAATGGGATAGTGCGTTTTACAAAGACGTTTTTGTTTAACGCAGCAGACAATTAAATCAAAATTTCAATCGCATGGGTAATGTTTCCTCGACATGAAAGAACTCTCCTTCCAGTTCGATACTATTAATGTTATGTGATCAGTGACAAACATACCCAGAATGTATAAATAATTTCTATGCGAACGCCGTACCAATACTTTGTTGCAACGCGAGAGCAACTGTTGGGAAGATGCTTCTGGAAATGGCAATGTCAAGTTGACACCAAGATGCTAGATATGCAATAAGATATTGAAAGAACCGGAGGCATCCATTCTAGATCGGAGCCTTTAACGTCTCCCTACCCTAAATTACCATGATCGTGAGAGTTTTTCGCTATTTTCCCTCCGTTGAAACAGGCCTCAGATCCGTTTTCTGGCGGGATACCTGGAACAGATTTAACCTCCTTTGAATGCCGGAACTGATCGTTCGATAGAACCATCGTTTTTCGTGCCCTTGACACGCCGTTCAAGTCTAGGGTAGACTTTGAGCTATTTTTAGCGCATGGCAGTGGCCGCGTGGCATCATTGCACACTGTTACTGCTACTGTTCCGTGTTTTCCCAAGCAATTGCTCCGGTTCATGGGAATAATGCACGGATGCACCGTGACCGATAAGATCGTAATTAATATAGGCGTACGTTCCCCTAAAGCGGGCCAGGTTTGCGCTACAATTAGCGCACATCGTCTTACGCGCTTCGTAGTACTTGCAGTGGGCGGTTTTCCCGGAGCACGTGACACAGATTGCATTCCCAGTATGTGAAGTTCACCGGGATGACGTTGGCCGTGTTCGGTTCGCTAGGGATACATGTGGTTTGGAATAATTACACGTCTTTTCGCACCAGCAAGAACCGCAGCAGACATGTGACTTTAAAACCTGAACCAAATTTGAGCCGCCGGATGGGGTATCGTCTCACCGGAGAACTAGAGTTTTAACAGGCCAATCAACGACGTTAAATTAACTCCACCGGCTCGTTGTTTTGTTTCAAATTCACGTATAGCATGCTAACACCGGTGTTGGCCTGCGGAGGACTGTAAACAGTTGGAAGAATGCCACCACACGCTGAAATCTTGTACTTGCAACGTTTTCGCACACGCGTCCTATATTTTTCGAAAAAAAAGGTTATAAAAGACAAAACTACGGCGCTCTACAATTTATCTTCTGTCAGTGGAGCGCACAGTTATCTGAACCAGCAGCACTGCATGTACGTGGCTTCTTTCGGTCAGCTAATAGCTACCGGTTCTTATCCGTGGCCCATTTTTGGTCCGGAGACCGCGGAGCCCGGCATGCTGCAATTGTTTAGTTTTCTGTATCCGACCGTTTGTCTTCTCTTCCTTTTTTGCGCGCGCTGAAATTTATTCTTCATTTATGACACATTTATCAAGTCAATATAGTGTGCTTCAAAGATTTCCAGAGTTCCCGGCGCAGGTTGGTGATAAAATTGAAATAAATTATCTCCGTGGGTCCCTTATTTGTAGTTGAAGTTGAGTAAGAGCTCAGGCCTCAGGTATAGGAGGAAGTCAAACAGGCATGTCGTGTTTTGTGTGCTAGGAACAGTAGCGAAAGATGTTTTATGACTATAGCTCTCATCCCTTGATACTATGGGGCAGGTCCAACGGGGTCCGTTTGTTTGATTGTTGCAAGAACAAGTTGCTGCGGACATAAAAGATATGTGAAGTACAACTGGCCTATTTTGCCCGATGGTTTATATCAGATTGGGGTTGCAATACCTTCAAGACGGGAGAGAATCTTGGGACGATCCGAGCGAGGATCGACGATCCGCTATAATCTGCAATTATGCGAACACACATCGGATTGGATCAGATAACGAGATGCACCTTCGGTTTCTCCTGCACCCGGGCACTGGTTCTAGCGGAAAGTTTGACCCCTATGCAAGTACGTCCATCCCCTTCATTCTGGACGAGAGCTGATAAACTCCCCTTTTGCATCTAGGCTAGTTCAGTTATTTTGTTTCAGCCTCTATCTTGTTGTCGGTGCAACCGGTACGGTTCATTTCTTAAAGGTCTCCACTAACGGTCTGTTGTCCGACCGAACCGGTGGATCCGTTAGGTTTGTGACGGAAGGCTGTTGTGGCGTTGTTGGACAGTTGACTTGGATCATGCATGGTACGCAATATGGTGGCCCAGGGTTGGGGGATCGATGGTGGTTCTACCTTGTCGTGGCATACCAATGAAGGATGTAATGAAAATAAAATTCAAAAATTTCCAATTTCCCCTCGGGGCAGGTCGCGTCTTGTCCCCCGGGAGAGAGCTTTGTGGCGGAATGTGAAGGGAAATAGTAAACTAAAAGTCCGAATGCCTTCATGGCGCGTTTCCATTTCCTGTTCGACGGGGAAATGGATACGGTTTACCTCGGTTGATGTTTACCCTGTTTTTGGGTGGATCGTTGGCGGATGAGTGTGTCTGTGTGTTTTTGTATTCTCTAAAGCTCACAACAGAGATGCCCGATGCAAACCAACAAAATAAAAACGTTATGAACTTGTTCAGACTCAACCCGTTCAGTTTGTCGCAACGCGGAAGTTTCGCCCAATTTGATTCAATTATCTTAATTTATGAAAACTAAATTAAAGACCGTAGTCTTTTCGTTTGCGCTCGATCCCCTTTCTCTTCGCTGTCACTGCTTTAGTTGTGGCGGCACGGATTCAATCGGAGTTTGTGGCCACGGTGAGGCTTAAAAGTGTGCCCTCTTCATGCGGTGTCGACTGCTTATCGGTGTGGGAAATGGGTCAAGAACTAGCAACCTGTTATCGGAATGGCGCGAGGTTGCTAAAGTTGAAATTACTTGAATACGCTTATTCAAGTTGTTATGCAATTTGCCCTAGATTCTACATGGAGGTTACGAATTAATTTAAGAAATATCAAGTTTCAATTGTACCTCAAATTTGGGCAAACAGTTGAAAAGACTTCCTAAGAATTTAGTTTTGTTCGAACTGAAATACCAAAGAGAACTAAACACAGCAGAATCATCCAACCCGAACATTTTCGAAAGTATAATTTCGGTTATGTTTATAACGGTTTCTGTTGTCGTTACAGGCAAATAATGTGCTGAGCAAACATTACTCCATTAATCATTTAATAATGTTCGTACAATAATTACAACCTTTGACAGGCAAGATCACATTATTCAGAAGCAAAACACGATTGAAACAAATCCTTCTGTCACGCTACTACTGCGCTCAGTTCCACCCCAAGAACGCAAGTCTTTAGCCGGCCAAGATTAATGCTTTAATAATATGGGCAATCAATAACTGAACAGTTTTGGTGCTACTTTATGCGTGCCAAGGTAGGAAAAAAAGCGGCGCAAAATTGGCATACGCACGGTAGCTTTACTAAATCACCAGCCATTTCGTTTTTCGGTCACTGCCATAAATCATCCGCGGGAATCCGGTCGCAACTGGCCCCAGCACGATGGCGTCTAATTGTATGGCGCGAATGTGCAAATTTATTTGGAACTCTGAGCTTTTTGTTTTTCGCTCGAAAGTGTAAATTAAATGTCCCTTTTTCGGAATTTGCACATTCACTGTAATTTTGCTACCGGTTGTTTGGAGGATGTCTCGCAAGGGATGTGTAATCATCGGTTCCAGTTTCTTATTCTCACGCACGTAAATTTCAGCGAGAGAATGCAATTGTATATGATTTTATTCAGCAAAGAAGGAAGAGTCGGGTTACCTAAACAAAAACCTTTTTATTTTTAACGAAAACGAAAAGGGATCTCACCAACCAGATCCCGGAAGTCGGCTATCGGTTGAAGAAGCAGTATGCAGATTTAAAAAGGCTTTAAATGGTTGCGCATTTGTTGTAATGGTCGGTTATTTTCATTCTACCAATCCGACAACCCTTCACCTATGTCCCAAACCCAAACCGCTGCTCTACAGGATCTGCGTCCGGAAAGGATAAAGAGATGAGCAAGAAATATGTATGTACGGCAATTGAACACAGAAAACTCTTGAACCGGTATCTACACTGCACTGAGTACTTCCGGTCCCGAGGCGGAAGGAGTATGCCCCCGAGTGCCGCGTTAACGATATCGTATATTTGAGCATTCATTTGCAACCATTTCAAGCACATTCATTACCTTATTAACATATGTATGCCGGGAGCACGAGTCTTTCCAGTTCGGTTTCCGAGCGGAATCGCTCTGTCCTTTCTACTTTTGTGTTGCGCCCGTCTTTTAATGGTCCATACGGGATTGCGTTTCTTCCATGGGGCTGGAAGGAAGTTTATTCAGGTCTTTCGAGTACTTCAAGGGAGGAGACTTTTTCTCCTTCGAGAATCGTTCGAAAGAAATAACCATAAACTTGTCTCCGAACCGAACCCGGCTCGTCGGATGTGAGCTTACTTTCTCTTGCTCAAAGTTTGACCTGCTGGGAACCAGAACGATCGTCCGTTTGGTTGCGTGTTTTAGTTCTGAAAACGGTCCCAGGGTTTCTGAGCAACTGAGCACTGTGTGTGCAGTTCGTAGGGGTCGATGCTGGCTGGTAGATAATTGTACCTCACCCGGCTATTATTAGTCAATTTTCGTCCGGATCTTCTTCCGGTGACGGCGAAAGATAAACCGATGTCGGGCCGGGTTGAAGGAAGAAAAGTGACACTTAAGTTCAAAGCAGCAGTTGAGAAGTTTATTTCCTAAAGATTTCATCGCTTGAATCCCTTGAACGTTGAAGAGATTGGGTGGTCTGTTTGAGAGTTTCCGAAGCAAATCAGAGATCGTTGGTGTTTATCTCCGGGTAGTGTTGTGCATTAATCATTGTTACAGGATAATTAGGTACAGGATCGGATGGGATCGATACGGGAACAATAATGTGTATTGTGTGAATACACTCCTGGACTCTTTAATAACCGTAGTAACAATCTTCAAAGTCCTTGTCATATAAAGTTGTAAAATAAACAAACAACTTCTTCGTGACGAGATTTTTGGGCAGGTTTACACCTGCCGATGTATTAAATCTGGCTGTTTCTGAATGCGATGGGAGCAAATTAACACCTTCAACTTGAACCGTGTTTCCGCATGGAAAACATCGCAGTAAATCGCACCGTTTCAAGGTCTAAGATTGAACAATGCCAAATTAGAAAGTACACAATGGGGAGGAGAAAAATGCGTAGATACTACTTGCTTACTGGTTACCAGTGAACCTGGGAAAAGTTGTAGGAGAATTGTTTATTTTCTTGCAAAAAATGTAGATAAATAAACACTCCCCGACGTGTTGCGAATCCTAACGTTTACCGGTTGGTGTAAGTTTACTATGAGCTGCGTCGGTCTTGTTAGTAGCTACTTGCAACAAGTGTAATGGTTATGGTTGATCAGAAAGGTAGTTTTCAGTATACATTTTTAAGCTACTTTGAATTTTGAGATGTCTTCATGTGCTGTGGATGTATTGGTTTCCCACACAGAACCTCCCAGAGTTAGTTCGCAGTTTGCGATGATCAAAACGGCGGTAATCAAGCCTCGAAACCTGTACGGATACATACCGGCACTAGCGAGTGCTTTTGGTATCCATTTACCTTACCGAGTGGTGGTGGCGCTAGGCGAAAGGGAAACTAATCTATTGTGGTAGAGTTTGGCGATTGTTTACTTTCCAGCGTCACGCTCCATGTCACGCAAAAGCCGCCCGATCATGCAGCGTACGTCAAAGTTTGTGGAGTTGATTTCACTGCTCACGTGCAAACACAACAGCACTAGTCGTCGTCGTCGTCGTGTAAGATGATCGCGGGGTGATACTCTCCCTGGGATGGGTGGGGAGGTGGGTCGTGGTTTCTTTTCCTCGACATCCAAAGGACTTTTGATTTTCTATGAGTTGACTACAGATCAAATCCTACCGCGGCTGGCCTGGTGAATGTTCGAATTAACTAACGCAAACCCTTTCTCTATTTTTCTTTTGCTTCACAGGTGAGTGCTCCAAATCTCCTAGCGAGCGTCCACGATGACAATACTGGGGATTGTATAAGTAGCCAAGTAAGTAACATCAGCAGGCACTGGAAATAGTCGTATATTAGTGGGAAATACATCCGTTTGAAGCAGTTATGGTAGTTGAATAGCTCGATGTTCAGTTGATCACTCATGTTTCGTCGGTTTCTTCGAAAGTCTAACAACTCACCTATGAGACTTGGTATCGACAAGCGTTACTGATCAATAGTGCACGGGTCGATTCGATACGTTCCCATGTTTATGTTCTATTTAAGAATTAAGATCTCAAGTACGGAGAGGAAAGATAGCTTTGTTGATAGTTTACCGTAACTGCTCGTTCAAAACTGGGCCGGGAAAGAATTGGAAGGACCAGTTTCCTAGTACGGAGAGTTGGCGTTTAATTGCGGAACATTACAATTTGATTTGCCATCGTTGCGAACGCTGGGGCCTCTAGAGAACGTCGTGCAATGCCTTTTAGGACTCCGAGGGGGAGACTTGAACCGTTTATTCCTTCTCCTAATACGCCAATATAGACTGTGGTGGAGTGTTGGCTTCGCTCCGAACTCTGCAGAAAATTCCTCCTCTATGGTAGAATCAATCATTTATGTATGCAAGTTTTCCCACGTCGAATACCTCCGGCGAGGCAGCGGAGTGAGGAGCTCGAATCATTAAACTGCCAAATTGGCTTATTAACGTTAATATGCTCGGGGCCTCGCGTCTACAAGGGTCGGCATTTGCCGCCCTCTCCCTACCCCCGGTCGGTCAAAATTTCATCGTTCTTCGTCCCGCGATCTCGCGGGAAAAGCTTGATTGCATTGGAATGACCATATTAGTTACGGGCCGCGCGGTGTCTTGTGGCCTGGTTGCTTGTGGTTGTTTAATTTCAAACACGATCCGTAAAGGTCTTTTCGTATTCGTAATGGTAGGATGTACATGTGGCGAGGGTGAAGTTTGTAATATGCCGGAAAATGGTAGCCTTCCGATGAAGCTGGTAGCTTGTTACCTTCGCCCGGTGCGATCGTCAACCCAAAAAAAAAAAAAGCAGGCTTCAAAAGCAGACACAACAGTGCAAAATAGTCGCAAACAGCCACGCCAGCGAAATGATAATGCAAAAGTAAACTGAAAACCTGATGACGCGTCGTAAGGACAAACAATAGCTCACGATGTTTCCAAAAGGTGTAACGCGAGTTGATCGTAAAGCATGTGCTAAATAAGATCGTTATTTAACGTTTCGTTAGAATACCTCAGCGGACTTCGGTTTGCTGGTGGCTGATTCATACACATCCCGTGGTACGTGCGATCGTAGCGAAACCCGTATCATCTTGACGTGCCGCCCCATGGGGTTCTCTTCCTTTCGCGGGCAGCGTCCTTCAGCCGTGAGCCGTGAGAAGTGAGCCGCCGATCGCGGTTTTGCTGTTTTTGGTGGTCCGCGGGTTTTAGCTTTGCTTTAGCTCACTACCACGCGGGGAAGATGCGACCAAGTACGGGGTGCAGTGCCGTGCCGCCATCAAACCACGCGACAATTACGGTACCGCGTGAGAGAGAGAAAGAGAGCACGCGACTAAAGAAATCTCGATGAGAGCGAGCCGCCAACGAGCTGGCCTGCATTCTGCATTGTATTGTGTTGGATCGCGATCTTGTGAGCCGCGGCGTGACGGCGGCTGCACACGAGAGAGACCAGAGATCCGCAGAGAGGTTCCACAAACACAAACCAGATGCGAGCCGCGACCGACGATGCTGTTGGACGCTGATTTAGTTTCCCATTAGACGCCGTCGAAGACGAACGTAGGTACGGTAAACCCGGCGTGCCGCGTTGTCGGGTTAGGGAAAATATTAGGGCCCGAAGAAACGAAAAGCAAACACCCTTATACGGTCCTCACTTGGGTGCATCATTTTCGTCGCACGATAAACGTTAGTTGGTTAGAGAAAGCAGTTAACTATAAACGACTTGCCTCGTCCCAAAGGATTGCATCCATCGGCGGTTAGTGCATTTGCTTTTAATGCAACGTGTGTGTGTGTGGTGGACTCCGAAAAAACCTTCCACTTTCCGGGTTAAAAGAGTGTTAGAATATCATAGGGGCGAAATATGCACACGGGCCCTCCATATTTTTTGTGGCGACGATAAGTTAATTTAAATGTCAGTTGGCTATTGCCCGTTTTCCTCGTTTTATTTTCGGAACAGGGAGCATAAACTTCCCGGTAGATGCAGGTTGTCGGTTATGTGGCGGTTGTTATGTTGTGTTGTGAACAGAAGAGTGTATATGAAATAGTGGGCCATAATTCCGACTTAAGTTTATGTGTTCCTGAACGGGGCGGAAGAAAATTAAAAAATAACACACACACCCATGCATACCCGCACGGCTGATTTGTTGAAATATCCGTTGCCAACACAGCGGTGTGTTTACGTTTTGGTTTTGTTCCTTGGAGTATCAATCCCCCACAGTGTGACGGTTGACGGGGCGGGGAAGTGAATTGGATTGCGCGCGTGAGTGATTTGCATTGCAGTTCCGGGGCCCGATCCCTTGCGAAAGGAGGGTCCCTTTCTTCCCCCCATTCGGTTACGTTTCAATTAATATTAAAAGGCTACAACTAACGACGGTGCGGTATGCATTTTGCCACCCCCACCACCACCACTGCGGATGCGGATTCAGGTTTCCAAAAACCGCCACCGATGAAAGCATCGGCCCGACCGGTCAATCCGGCCGCACGAACCAACGGCAAGCGGCAGCACTTTCGTTCAGCCCTTCGTCGACAACCCACACGGGTTTGGTGTTGTCCAGAAAATTTCCAATTTGTCCCGTGCTGTGTGTCGTTCGTGTGTCGGAAAATAAAAGTTTCCTTGCTCCTCGCCCGTGACTAGTTGGTTGGTTTTTCTAGCTTCCGTGTCGGAAAGGTGTGAATTTTCCCTCGCTCACGATCAGTTCCCATCTGGGCACGAACGCGCACCGTCGGAAACTGTGTCGCGGGACGGCAGCGTTGGCGTTGGCCCCGGTCGCTCTTGGAATGCCATTTTGCCAGTGCGAAGAAAGTGACGTCTGCTATCTATTGTTTTATGTGCCTCCAAACGGCGAAAGCGAGTGTGAGCGAGTGCTGCGAGCTGGTGAATGAAAAGTGCGTTTTTCTTTTTCCCAGTGTACGCTCGAGAGGGTGTCTTTATCGAATCTTTGGGAATCGACCGAGCAAGAAGAGATTCATCGGAAAACCAGCGGCACGAAACGGATGTCCTTAATTCGGTGCGGTGCGAACCACGAGCTCCGGGCGGACGACTCCGTGGTTGTTTTCTTCAATGTTAGTGGTTGCAAAATATAGCAACGTTCGTGGCCACGAGGAATGTCGAAAGTGATTTTTACGAAACATTTGATTCTTCTTTCGCGGCCAAAGTGGAGGTCGTTGTTTTTCCCATCTCGCGTACGCTTCCATCACGGTCGGTTTGGTTTGAATTTGTGCGCCACCAGATGTTGTGTCGGTTAGTTTGACGGACGTACTCGCGTTTCACGTGGTTACCGATTAGTTATTTTATTTAATTCGCTTCCCATCAAGATTCTGTATTGGTTGCAAAAGGAAACGACGATGACCTTCCACGGGGGACTTAGCAAGGTGTTAAAATTGATCCCATAGATTGTGCGGTGTTCAGAAAATGAAAATCCATAAGCACAACGCAAACACGCCAACATGTGGGAACATCTTTGATAGAAGAAATAGAAAATGGGCACCTTACTCCTGCACACGCGATAATCATACGACCAACAACAATGGGAAACAGTGGAAAGAGCTTCCCAAACAAGCGAAAGGAAATAGGAAAAGTTAAACCAACCGACCGTTTTGGGGGCTCCGCGGAGATTTTCTCCCCCCTTTTTTCGGCGGATAATGGATCACCGATGACCGGCAGGTTCTCTTCAGCACAAACACATACATATACACATACGCACAGGCTATATCGGTTCGTGAACTTCAATGAATCCGCGGTTCCACACCGCGGGACCGACAGGAGAGAGAGAGGATGGAGAAAGATAAGGTCAAACAAAATGAGCGGAAGGAAAAACAAGAAACATCATCAACTCTCCCCTCGGGAACGGTCCTCCACCGAAGAAAGTCGCAAACCACGCGGCGCAACTCTAGCCGGCGGCGGCGGTGGGGGTCTGGGGTACACGGCGGGGGCAAACTACTTTCTAAAGATGGAATAATTATGATTGAAAGCATAAGAGGCCGCCGAAGGGGAAGCAGGTCCGCGTTCGTGCCAAGGAAGAGACCTCCCCCGAAGATAGGGCGGTGTTCTGTTGGTTGGTGGCAGTCATAAGCGTTTAATTTCTTGCCCATCCTCTCCTCCTCGTTTGGGTGGTGTGGTCTTTAGTGTTCACCGACTCGGTCGTGGGACTTATCCGCCAGGCAGCGAACCGACGATCTCTCCTACGGTTTGATGGTACCGGCCGAAAAGGCATCATTAGGAAGCACCCGCGGTCGGTGGTCAAATGGTCATAATATTCCAAAGTTCGGGAGTATCCATTAGGGTTTAACGTTTGGTAATAGGCCGAAGCCGCTTAGCACGATCCAGCTGTGGTTGGCTTTGCTGATGATGTTTGACAAAATGACAGAAAGAAGAGAAGCATCCGGCGAAGATCGACACAGGCCAAGTCCAAGACTATTGAGCAGCGAAGAGACCTTGGCTCGGAAATCTTGGACACTACACTCTCGCCATCCTAAGCAATTTCGCTCGCCTGTGTGTTATGTAAAGGCATCATTCATTCTTCGAACCGAGCGCGACTTGATGAGATCATTCTTGATGCATGTGGACCGATGATGGCATGTTAGACACGTTTATCAGGCTAAACGAGGACCGTTTATAGGTCAGGCACAAGCGTGCGATACGAGCAACTCGGTGGAACTGATTCACGGCTTCCTGAATGCGGCTTAATTTTTGCACTCGACTGAAACCTACCGAAAGTTGCTCGGTAGTATTTGCCAAACCCGTAGAGGTTGCTTGAAAATAGTCCAAACTCGACAAACACACTCGGCCTTTGCGGCGAAGAGAGAGAGAGTGAGGGGACCTTATCGCGTCACCGTCTTTCCCGAACCTTATCGCCGGGGCACCGTGTGTCAAATCAAACGCTCGTGAACATAAATCATGGCCATTCGGGTCCAGCGGACCCGCTTTGTGTGCTTTGATTGAAAAACTGTGAAAATAGATAACGCGATCGGGGTTTGGAAATATGCTAAAGATCTTCCTTTCGAGTTTCGGCGCTACTTTCAGTCTAGCGTCGTTTGCTTACCGTTTCGGTTTCCGCTTTCAAGCGTCGGCGAAAAACGTTTCACCGGAACCGAGAAGGTCCCCCGCCTATGGTCACGGTACGGTAGAGAGACGGTTTTCAACTTCCTAGCAACAACTTAGCCGTTGTCAGCCACGGGTCACGTTGACTGTGTGTGCATTCTCTCTCAGCCGTGAAACGACGACCAAACTGCGAAGAAATGCCCGGATGGTGGAACACAGCACAAACCTAAACAAAGCAAAGCAGCTAAGAACGAGGCAACTTCTACCAACATGAATTTACACACATGCATCGGGGAGTTTTCTCCTGGGAACCATAGCTTTCCCGTCCCGCGACAGACAGACGACCGAAGGTTTATGTTTTTTTGCTGAACGCGAGACGACACTCAGCCCAGGGCTTTTTGTGCACTTCGTTTTGCATCGTTCCGAAATAATACAAAAAAAAACCGCAACAACGATGCACTGGCCAGAGGATAATAAAACTAAAAACAAAAAAAAACCCTCTACTGACTCCGGTGGCCACCGATGCGTTTCGGCTGGGGTTGCATTATTATATTTCCGGCCCAAGGTTAGGATACGGTCGGTGGCGCCGGAAGTTATGCACATACACACACCAAACGGAGCAGGTCTTTCCTTCCAAACCATCACACAAGGCAACCTTCTTGGTCGACCGTTGAGAGAGTAGTCCCCCCCCCCCCTCTCCCTTCCTTTTGATGTTCCCCACTAAATTGGATCCGATGCATCCGTGTGAACGAAATTTATGGCGATGCTACACGGTGTGGAGGCGGAGGATCATTCTCTTTTTACTTTTTTCCGATTCTCTGCCACACCGGACGAATCATGGGTAACGGGTTTGTGTTATGACCGAGATTTACTTTATTGCACCACATGTAGTTTCGGGCCCCTGTCGGGTGGCCATTATTAGCACGCCAGTTATTCAATTAGATAATGTTATATTTTATTGCTACCGTACTGTTTGGAACTACATTGCGGACCCGGGGGCACATTGTTTTAATGGTCCATCAATGTAATGCAGAATATGATCTATGACTGGCTGCTGGTACGTATAGGAACACGATTTGTATTGGGCTGTGAACAGGTTTAATTAACCCAACATTAATTAACACAGCTGAACATATTTTTGATGGGTGCCTTTATCTTTTATCTAGATTATTATTTTTTTTGTTTTTGAAAAGACTGAGGTAGCCTCTTAAAAGTTAAAATTAATTAAAGTCCTATTGACGGCCGCAAGTAAGATACCATGAGATAAAATTGTCTGAAAAGAAGACAATCATTAGGGGGTATTACTATTTCTTAGAGAAAATGAGGAAATTACCCAAATTGCAAATTGAGTGACATGAAGATGCTCGTGCAAAATGTCAACACGCCAATTATGCATAATGCTCTGCGTGGCGTGAAAAGAAGAAAGATCGCATGAGAAAGTAATCGCGTGTAGCTGCGCAATATTTAAATGTTTGACTGCATTTAAATCCAAATTTGGTGCTTGATGTTTGATGAGTACAGCTTCGTGTAGAAGTGTAACAACGCCTTGGCACAGCAAAACAAGCGTTCGAGATCGTCGGACTTACACTGAAGCGTTTGTTGGGTAGAAAACCGACACCTTCTTGGCAAAGCCGGAGATCCGACGCGTAAGATCGGATGTCCAAACGACCGTCATCATCATCATCATCATCAAGAAAAAACATCAGCTTCAACTTCAGCTCGGTTGCACATTAGTCGTCCGCTGTAATCAACATTATCAACTTCATCTATTGCGCATTAGAAGGCACACCGAAACCGAAAGCGAAGACACGCAAATGTTTACCGGGATGAACCGGGTTCTCACTTTCGCCCGAGACGATGGCATTTCGGGTAAGCTTTTGCGAAACATCAGCCTTGTGGAAAGCTATCTCTTAGGGACTTGGGAAGATAAACCTACCAACCAGATCTCATCTCTGATGTCGTTGTTGTGAGGCCTCTTTTTTATGGAGACAGCAGCGCTGCGTTTAATTACATAATGAATGTTATTAGAATACATTATCGTTCATGTTGGGCCGACACCGAATAAATTACGTGATTATCAGATGAGGTGTGTGCCCTTTAAATGGTCTTCTGATCCAAAGGGCTTGTTCAAAGCTAGACGCCTACCACGACTATAATGATCCACACTTTGACATTACGAGGTATCTCAAGTAGCTTTTTGTGCTCCCGTGTGTCAATTGTAATGGATGAATACCTCCTACAGTAGTAAAGTGAAGTACAATCGAAGGGCATGAAGTCAATCAATTCCAACTACCTGGATTGGTCCATTGTAATGTAGGTGTTGTTTTCCGGTTTTCTATGTGGGTGAAGACGTTTATATGCGATCGGAGGTTGATCTTACCTGATCATCGATGAATTATCGTGTTGGAGTTACGTGACTGTTTTAGAAGTAGTGTTAACCTTTTGACTAAATGTGGTAGGTTCTCGGGGAATAATTTTTTGAACACCACAAGCATTGTCTAAAAAGTGTCTAGATCGTTGAAGTAAATATCTTGAAACATCTTATATTTTTATTATTAACTTTAGTATAGTCTTTGGTGATTCTTTGGCTTTCAGTAAATTCTCTATGTTGAGCTTCGAATTAACTGGTATAAAATGCAACAAGATTCGTTTGGCAATTACCAACCCGAATGCACAATTCTTGGCAACGAATTCGACCGTACGTCGCTCCGTTCGCAATTTGCTGTGATGGAATTGGCAAAAACCAGGCGATCTGATGCGCGCACCCCGTGTCCCTCATACCTTGTTGCGTGCCTGTCCGTCTTGGATGTTCAGTAATTGGACCAATTTTCCAATTATCCAGTGGAATGAGAACTTGGCATATTTGGGTTTGTTTCTTTTTTTTTTTTTTGGTTGCTGTCAAAAGTACAAAAAGAAGTCCGAAGACAGTAAACTAAATATGCTTCAGATCTTGTTGTTCCCGGTCGAGATTTGGGCGATCGGTTTTGTGTTGTATTTCCCATCTTTCCCGGCGCTTGGGTCCGTTAGCCTGCTGGAAGTGCCACACGTGAAGGGAGCTTCCCCCGGGAGCAGCAGAAGGAGAAGGATTGAACCTGCACCGATTGCCGCCAATTGTTTCGGGTTGGAAAATGGATTTGTTATGCCTCCGACAAGACCCGTTTCTTCCACAATTCTTTCCCTCTCCGGGGATTGATCGCTTTCCATTCGCTTGGTGGCCTTTGTCGTTGGTCAATCGATTGCATCCCCCAACAACGGGAAAGTCGGGAGGTGGTCCCTCTATTGGGCGGCACAAATTAGCTAGAGTTCGGGTGCCGCCCTCCGTTACGTTTGTTGTTGTTGTTGTTGTTGTTTGGTCGCCGAAGAAAATCGGTGCTGTCGTTAAAGTCGTCATCTTGGCTCGAAGTTTTGTTACATTCGTCGGTGGAACCATTGTTTGGTTCGTCGCCGGTCGTTTCTACTGTAGCAAAAAACTGAACCTCCCAAGCTCAGCAACATTAACGGCCACCTTCCTTCCGGGCAAAGGCTGGGCTTGTTTGGGTATATGTAGTTTTTTACGACGATTTTAATTGTGTCCCTTTCCTGGCAATAAAAACAGACTACCGTTTTCCACGTGGGGTTCGCCGTAGTACGGTTGTAATTCCTAGGCTGCTTAGCCAACCGTGAACGAATGATGCTAACAAAAGAAGAAGTTAATCAAAATAGTGAAACTAACAACATAAGGCAAAACGGCGGATTTGTGTAAAGATAATTTTGAGAATGAAAACCGATCATCAATCCAAAAAAAACTGTCAAATAAGTTTGCGAAATGATGCCATTCTGATAATGAAGGTCCTTTATTTTCAGTTGTAGATGTTTCACGTACAACAAATAATAAAAAGACTTTAATCCATGAAAAAAACCTTTTATTATTTGAACATACGATTTTGCTACAAACCTGCGATTTTTTGCTACAAAGAAAACCGTACCAGTGGTACATCGAACGAATCGCCGTCTTGACTTGAGCACACGACTCAAGAAGTCGTACGAGACGAGACAATACACCGTGGAAGACTCTGGAATGCGTTGATACGGCGGACAAATCAGCAAATCTTTCAGGGGACATTCGGATTGCGGCGTGGCACGCGTGGCACCGTGCTCCTCCACACAAACCACCTTCCTCCTCTCCATAGCAGATAAGGCACGGTTTCGATCGTTGTTGGTCCCTCGCGCTTTGGGGTGGTCTACTTACTTCACCATCGCGCGAATTCTCATGTTTGCGTGTGGCAAAAAAAAGTAAAGTTCTTCTCGTGCGTTCCATCGCTATCGACAAACGTCACCCCGATGCAGCTCACGTACGCAAGACGTCTCTCTTGACGTGGGCAATTTTTCGTTCAATTGTGATCGTTGTAATTAACTAAAGAAAAAAAAATCCAATCTAGGTTATCCGAAGCGTTAAGTAGGTTGCTCCATTGTTCCAACCGCCAGGAGGCTGGGTGTGGTTTTGCGAAAGGTATGGCTCTATTGGTTTGTTTTCGCTTCAGCACAAACCGATGTCACTCTGGCTTCCGGTGGAGATCTGCCGTTCATTGTGACTTACGAGAGAAACTGCCATCTTTTCCCACTTCTTTCTGCAGATTGGTGGTGGAGAAAAACAAACCGAATCGTTCGAATAGTGAATAGAAAATCGGCTTTCCATTTCCCGACCACCGACCCAATCTGTCGTGCTCCCGTTTCTGAGCGACCTCTAAAACTAATCCGAGCTTAGGCCAGGTTGATGAGAAAGTATACTAGAATAAGTCAGGGAGGAAGGTCGAACCAACAATGAAGCGCCGTCTGTCGAAAAGTCGTGGGAGAAGCGGTGGTCACGATGTGGAGTGAAAGATGAAAGTTCCCGTCACGGTCATACCAGTATGTAGGTGTGTTTGGCTGTGTGTTTTTCTAACACCATTCCTCGCCGACATGGCACGATTTATGTGGCGGAGCATGTGTTTAGCTTTAACCCCCGTTGGAACGCGCTTCAAGCGAATGCAAAAATGTTGAACGACGGGCGAGTTTCATGAATGGATGCATTGCTGTATTTGTTCATTCTCAAGTGCCAAGATAAAAAAAATGTTCCCGTCTGGCAAAAGCCTCCTACCGACTTCGCCAGGCCGAGGGGGGTAACGTATAAAAATACTATTTCGTCCAATCTGCATCGTTGCACATGCACTCGGTGGGGTATAACGTATTCCACGATTTTTACCCACACTGTTTAGAGAACCAGCTCTGGGATTCCCTCGTGCCACTTCACATCTCTCCAGCGGTCTCGGAAGGCGAATGAAGGAATGTTCTTGTAAATTAAAAACAAAGCCATGCGAACGAACCTTCACGGGAGAGCCTCGGAGATCGGTGAAATGGAGAAAACGAATGGAATAAAACTCCGAGTATATGTAGACAGCATAACAACGCTGGCTACTGAATCGAGGAAGAGCTGTTGGCAATTGACTAACATAACTCCCTCGTGAACCAACGGACGAAATGCATACGATGCTGAACGTTGGACGGCGAATGGACAAATTGGTTTTATTAGCGTCCTCTCCCTCCGTTGAGATGATTTGGGTGCTATGCTGTGATGCATTCGAGTGGAATAGTTGCCCCCGCCCGGGAGGTACGAAGGGAGTCGTCTTCATTGGTTCATTGAAAACCATGTCTCGTCGGTTTCAGTTGCAGTTGCTGGCGTCGCACAAATTTTGCAGCATGTTTAGATTGTGGGTTCAATGGTTACTGCCGTTCGAAAGGAAGACAGAATGATTTGCATGCACTTTACCCGATCTGGTAGATCGTACCGCATATCCATGCTATTGAACTCGGGCATCATTTGTAATGCCATTGTGAACGTATGTTTTTCTTTAAGACAAAAAAAAATTATAGACTATGATACTCAAAACTACCTCAGTTTACTGCTGGCTTTCTCTTCTTTTTCTTTACTTTTTCAATTTTCTTCCACTTATTTACGCAATTTTTTACGATAGAGACCAACTAAAGCTCGAGTGCGGCATTGCTTTTCAAGCGGAGCTAAACTAAACGCATTTGTCAAGTGGAGAAACTTCTGTTTTTCCAACTACCATGTGGCCATTTGCCTAATGCGCACTCCTCAAACGTCAAGTTACTTCAAATGATAATAATTGAAACTATAATAAACAGCGGGAACCGACGCAACCCGGCACCGAAAATCCGGCAAATCCGTTATGGTAATGTTTTATGTTTCGTAACGTCGTGCATTGACGGCAGCTTCTGGCTGGTAGTCCAATGTTTTCCTTCCTACCGTTCTGCCGGTGCCTATTTTTTTTATGTGGTTCATAAGTACAATTTGAATATGTACCACTGTAACTGTTACGCTTAAGAAGAAAGCGACTCTGTGCGGCGAACTACATTTTTATGGCCATTGTTTTGTGCGAGAAAAGGAAAACAGTCGGTGGGGAAGTATGACAACTTTCTTCCTTTGTTATGCCTGCAGTAACAGCGATTGGAACACAGGAAAGTACCTTAACCGCTTCCCATTGCTATCGTCTTTTTGTTCGTTTTAATGCCGCATGCATAAGATTGCATACGGCTAGATGAAAGATGTTTTAATTATGCCACTATATGGACTGATGTTTGGGTTTGTTGGTGAAGATGAATGGAAGAAACGCATACGTAACAGTCCTGCTAAGAGGGCGAAGTATTCCTACCGTTTCTATACGACACAAAATTAGCATTCAAAACGAAAATAAACGATTCCACGGGAAGAGGGCAACCGGGGGTGCATTATCCATCCGACGTTTCGCGCCCGCTGGTTGGAGCAAACATAAGATTTCCATGGGATTATCCAGGGGAATATGGTAAGTAGTTGCCACGTGTACGATGCATCTTTCGAGCATCGGAGGGAAACGTGACGAACGCCGTTGCGTTGGCTTCAGTTTTATTTTTGGAAGAAACAACACGCTGCTTCCGACCGTCCGGAAGGAAGCGGACGGAATCTCTCTCGTCCATCAAACCTTCTCCGTCCATCAAGATTTACAAAAACAACCTCCAAATGGTTGCCATCATTTGGTGGCGTCGCCTCGGTGGGTTGTTTTGCTGCCCATCTTGCTTCTATTCTTGAGCGTTTCTTAGCGAAGATGATTGAAGAGACAAAAACACCGTACGGTGGTGGAGTGCTTCGGGATTATATGTTTATTTGAACAATATTATCATCTTTTTCGGGGGTTCTTCTGCGTAGTTACTTTCGATCGCTTGTATGCGAATGGAATAAACCAAAAACGGTTTAGTTTAAAACTGTTTGGAATAATGCATTGGTTGGTTTGAAAATTTCATAAAATATGTTGTATTATGAATACAATATAGACAGACTATTCTAAAGCGGTTTTTTATTTCAAACCAATATTTTTGCCATTTCTTTGTTCGCCTCAACGGACCCTGTAAAGGAGAAAACATAAAACGTTCGACGTCAATCGTCTAAGCAAAACAAAGACTCACTAACTTGTTTGTAAACTTGAAAATTGTGCATGATTCAACCGAGCACTTGATGATGCATACAGACATGTGACGATGACTGTAGCAGTCCATCTAAAAATAAATCTTTTAGTTAACTCCAATAATCACCGCAAACGCGCAACCTTGCTGCTAGATGGAACGTTATCACAACTGATGACATATAAAGCAAACAAAAAGTAAAGGCTCTTTTCATCTGCACCGTTATGGAAATGGACTGAGAGTTTGTTAAACATCCTGCTAATACACTGATAACGAACAACTTCGTTCTCTGTGCCATTCAGAACATGGCAGACGTGAAGGCTCCGATTTCGTTCGAAACTACCCATTGCTTGAACTACTGTCAAAATATTATAGTTTTACCGAGGGAAACTGAAACCCGGCTGGGGTTGAGCTGTGGAAAATTGGCTGCAAAACGTCGATCATGCCGGAGGCTACTTACGTCTTGCTATTCAAAAACAGTCGGTTGTTTTTGTTTGTCGATGATCATCTTCGATCGCCGATCGTAAAGCTGCCTGATAGCTTTGCCTTTGGTTGCAATAGATTAGTGTCCGGGAGGAAGACGTCATCGGCAGTTGGTTGAGGGAGAAGATGAGAACCCATTTTGTTCCATTTCGTCAACTGCCTCTGTGAAGATCTGTAGAGAGTTCATTAAGAAGCACCAGATTACGGTTCTGGCCAAAGAAACCGGTGCGAATGAATTGAAAACAGAAAAGAAAATGTTCGACCGTCCTCCACCCCCTCCCTATTGGGGCAGAGGATCTTTTAGGTGAAAGCAATTACCGGTCCCCCAGGGTGACAACGCGGGGAACCTCGATGTCGTCGAGCATAATTGACACGATTCGGTGAATCTTTTCCTTTCGGTTCGAAAACCGATTAACGGGTAGTATTTCACACATTTTAAAACGTTCCAAAATCCCGCCTTTCCCATTCCAACTTCAAGTCAACGGGCAGCTACATAAAGCGTACGGTTTTTACGGTGGCTGTCGAAATGTTTGAGCCCGTGGAAGGTGATTACCGCCTGTCAGCAGATCGGTTCCATACGTCGTTGGGGTTTATCCACGCTCATAAAATGCTCCATAAGCGGTGCGATACAAAAAAAACTTATAATAAAAGGAAGGACAGCGCATCGATAAAAAAAATCGCATCCCGTCCACATGCTGCGTTTTCCGTGGTCGTTTTAAAGTTTGATGTGAAATTAAATGAAATAAAATATATTTATATCACCGATCGATCTCAAGCGTGTGATCGAGATGATCGCTAAGGTGGACAAAAACAGTATGTTGTCTTTACCACCACGCTCTTTGATGATCTCTTTTTTGTGTTCGAGGACATCCCTTTCGGATGCATTCAATAAGTATGTCCATGCTGGACGATTGTGTGCACCTACAAAAATACTTCTCTTCCGTGTCCGTTGTCACAAGCTCCGGTCGGTCAATCAATCTGCCAAAAGAAATTTAATCCGAAATAAAATGGCAGACGAATTATCGAAAAGGCTTTATTTTAACGATGCATTTTGTACTTTCGTGGAAGATAGTTTCTGTTTTTGCAAGAAGCAACTTTTACTAGAAGGGGAGAAAGGTCTGAAAATCGATTTGACGTTGCTTTCTGGCAACAGCACAACAATTGTAATCATTTCTGGTTCAATTCCAATTTTAACATTCGTATAAAAAATGTAAAACCATGCTTCTTTGCTAGTCGATTGGTAAATCATGGGAAATATTTTCGAAAACTCATATCTTCCAAGTGAAATTTGTTGCTGCTGGAATTTTTTGGTTTCTCAACGATAAAAATTTAAGCTGATAGCCAATTTCTTATACGCAATTACAGGGTGTTTTTGTTGCGTGTGTCGATGTAGAGTTAACAAGCTAACAATTTGATGTTGATGCTGGAAATTTTTGGTTTCTCAGCGATAAAATCTTTAAGCTGATAAAGAATTTCTTATAGGCAATTACAGGCGGTTTTTGTTGCGTGTGTCGATGGAGAGTTAACAAGTTAACAATTTGTTGATGCTGGGAGTTTTTGATTTTTCAACGATAAAAATTTAAGCTGATAAATTATTTCCTATAGGCAATTACGAGCGTTTTTTTTTGTCGCGTGTGGCGTTGTAGAGTAAGCAAGCTAATAACAGTGAAAATAGTTAACGTAAAGCGAAAGACTTTGCCAATGTGATTCATTGCGAGGGCTGTACCATGTTTTTCCTGTGATGCGATCGACCGTTGGTGGCAATCGTCGTTCGCGAACGTCCGATCCGGAACCGTTGGACGGGTTCGGTAAAGTGAATGTACAATCAGGTACGCCGGGGAGAGGCGCCTGGAACTGCGCCACTACCGCCACTCCATCAGCCGTTCCAGCGCAGCGGCAGCACCTTACGGCGGCTGCAGCAGCAGCGGGACGTCGAACGGAAGCGATTTTTCGCCGCTGGCGTGCCCAAGGGTGGCCTACAACGCACCACTAGCGCGGCCGTTAGTCCCGGAGGAGAAGTTACCCTAAATCAACCGGTACAGAGTGACCCCAGCGAGGGTGTCACCAACAGCGAAGAAAGCAATATGTTACTTACATCGCACGATCATTTGGGCTTCAAGACGATGGGCTTCATCAAGGAGGATGAAATCTACGCGAGCGGTGGTGGTGGTAGTGATGGGCAAAGCCCTAAACCACCCGGAACTGTCCGAGGCCGGACGCTCGTTGTTCCAGAGATCAATGTGATCGCGGCACCTGCCATCGAGTCCGAACAAGATGTAAGATTTAGCATTCGATGACTCGAAACGGAGAGTCATTAATATTGGGGAAAGAAAAAGACATGCGCAAGCAATGGGAAACAATTATCAGAGAGCGCAATTAAAATATTCTAGAATTTCCTTTCATGACCCATTTAACGGTTATCAGAGAATTATAAAAAAAAAAATACCGCCATTTGTTTTGTTTATGCTAGATTACTCATTTGCAATCTCGCTGTTTTTCATTTATCCTTGCTCTAGGGAAAACAAATCAACCACAGTGCGTCGCCGTTCCGACGCTGGGGACAGTCATCGTTGCGGTCACGCTCGACGGAACACCGCACACCGAACGGCTCAGCCCGCCGGCCCTCGTCGCTGGCCGCGTCCGAGAGCGACGTCTACACCAAGTCGATCGACGATGATTACAGTTCGACCAAGAGCGGCTACAATCCGTACGGTGGTGGCAGCTGTGGAGACGTGCTGGCCGTCGACTCCGGTATGGCCATGCACGGAACTGGCACGGAAACTGGGCGGAAGAGTGCCGGCACCAGTGGACCGACGGGTGTGGCCTCGTGGGGAACGTCCTTCGAGAAGCTGCTGGAAGATGCGGCCGGATTGCATACGTTCTCGGTAAGATATCAGCCACCGGAAGAGATTCCCATCGAGGGCCACTACTAACGGAGCGTTTTAATTTTTTTCGTTTGTAGGAATTTCTCAAGAAGGAATTTTCCGCCGAAAACATCTACTTCTGGACGGCGTGCGAGCGCTACCGGCAGCTGACGGAGCGCGAAGATCGGGCCCGCGAGGCACAGGCAATCTTCGCCCGCCACCTCGAGTCCGGCTGCAGCGATCCGGTGAACGTTGACTCGATCGCGCGCAACATTGCGCTGGAGCATCTACCACAGGCCGAAACGACGCTCTTTGCGGCCGCCCAGAAGCAGATCTTCAATCTGATGAAGTTTGACAGCTACCAGCGGTTCATAAAGTCCGATCTGTACCGGGTGTGTCAGGAGGCGGAAACCAAGGGCCATCCGTTGCCGTACCCGGGCGATCAGCTCGATCCGATGTTGCGCACAAACTGCACGATGGTACCGGGCGGCAGTGCGGGTGCGAGCGGTGGTGTTACGAAGCTGAAAAAGTCCCTCAGCAACGCGGAAGATCGACGGCGCAAGTCGTTGCTGCCGTGGCATCGGAAGACGCGCTGCAAGTCGAAGGATCGAGGTGATTCCGACGCATCCAAGAAGGACGGTGGCAAGGGGTCGACTAACGGTGGGAATGGTACGGCGAACGGGGCAGCAGGTGCAGCAGGTGGAAGTAGCAGCAGCAACACACTCAAGCTGCTTTCCACCAACTCCACCAGTGATATTCATAGTTCTCGAAGTTCCTTAGCAAGGTTTGTTTCCTAAATATCGTTTCCGTATGCTTCAACAGTTTGTAATCGTTTCCTTGTCTGCTTTTTGCTTTAGTTTTGATGCCGCCATCGGTGGAAAGTCATACGATCCGGACGACACGCGTACCACGCTATGCCGGGTAATTCTGTCGAACGGTGCGACGACCGTCGTGCAGACACGGTCCAATGAAACGATTAAGGAGCTGGTCGAGCGCCTGCTCGAGAAGCGTGGCATCGTGTACAACGCGTACGAGGCGTTTCTGGCCAGCAGCTCGAAGCCCCTCGACCTGGACGGACCCTCCGTAAGCCTCGCCGGTAAGGAGGTCAACATTGACCAGCGAGTCGTGTTCAAGCTGAACCTACCGAACCGCAAGATGATATCGGTCAAGAGCAAGGCAACCAAACCACTCGCCGACGTGTTGCGGCCAATCCTGCACAAGTACAACTACGAACTCGATCAGATGAAGGTGACGGATGCGGCAGACGTCGGTCTCGACATGACCCAACCAGTCACCGCGGTCGATGGATTGTGTTTGTACATCCGAAGCGCGGCTGACCATTCCGCCGTAACTGCTGCTACTATTCACCCGGAGCTGGGCCGGCCATTGGCCGGGGCAAGACCAGTCATCAATACGGCCACACATCAGCAGATCGTACACCACTTCCAACAGCAGCAACAGCAATTACTTAACAGTCAATCGTCTGCTTCCCAGCATCATCAGTTCGCCGTTCCATCCTCCAATCCGCCTTCGTACACCCTGGCAACCAGCGGGAAGAGTAGATCGTTCTTTGGGAGTTCGATGAACACCGCAACCGCGCCATCCACGTGCAATAATAACAACAACTCGCTGAATGTGAACCACAATCATCTACGGGCCAAGGAGCAGCAGGGCCAGCACGAACTGCAGCAGCAGCTCAAGGAAACGGAACAGCCAACACCACCGGTGTCCAACGCCGTCATCGGACATAACCGTGGTCAGCAACCGGATCTGAACACGCTGGACGAAATCACGAACAAGGTGTTCAACGAACTGATGAACGGGAAGACGGCGAGCAACGGGGCGACCGGCAAGGGCCCACCGGATGTCGATTGCGCCTCGGACACCTCGTCGTCGCGGCGCGATCGGTTTCGGCGGCGCGGTTCGAACGCACCATCGGAGAGCGGTCGAGGAGCGAAGAGCAAAAAATGCTCCACCGGCGGATCGGAAGATGGGGGCGAAAGTGTGACGAACGGTGGCACCAAGAAGCCGATTATTGCAAAGCTGAAGGCGGGCGTCAAACTGCAGATGCCAACCCGGTCGCAGAATGATGGTATGTGATAGTTGTGCTTTTTACATTTAAAAAGCATTTGGATGGATTCTACTAATTTGAATGATTTTGAATGTTGTTTTAGAGCTTCTCGAAGGACTGAAGCGTGCTCAACGTAGTCGATTGGAGGACCAAAGGGGCACGGAAATCAACTTCGAGCTGCCGGATTTTCTAAAAGACAAGGAAAACTTCACATCATCCACCACCGGACCCACCGGACCGGGTTCGGCCGCCAACGGTCAGGTGCCTTCGGGGGTACTGGCACCGCAGGCAGGACCCACTAGTAAGCTGACGCGTAGCAAACCGGCCCGACGGTCCGAAGCAACCACCCCGACGGCGGAGTTCGTCGGTGGCTCACTGCAGCAAATCAACAAACCCCAACCGGCGCCTCGGTTATCGATTACGGGTGGTCAGACCCGTGGCTCGCAAGCCGGTGGGCCGGAATCTCCGGTCCACGCGGCTGTTAGCGACAGCCAGCTGAACCTTTCCACTCAGTGCAACGCGTCGCCGCTTCCCCTTGACGATCCGTTTCGTGTGCGCGGTGGCGAATCGCAGTCGGAAAACAGCTATGCCGGTAGGTAAAGGACGACGACCGCGGAATAGTCCTACGACTGCGGGTTGGAAACGCTTAACAAACGCATGGAGAGGCGCGATGGAGGCGCATGTACAAAGCAGCAAGCGCATATAGCGCAAAATCTTTCGATTAACCTCACTAACACGTGCTTTCCTTTCTCTCCTATGTGTCCCGTACGTTCTAACGGCTGTGGGATTCGTTCTTTTTTCCATCTCTCCTCTACAATCACTTGGCTGGCGTGTGGCGGCCGCTGGCCTTACTTCTGTCTGATGCGCGCTGGTATGGTTTGACTTTCGGTACCGTACAGGAAGTATCTCGAGCGTAATCGAGGTTGCCCTAGGGTGATGATTCACCAACCGAAACGCCCAACGTTCTAAATAACCCATTCCCCTCGTCAAAAAAAAAACAAAAAAAAAAAATCACATCAATCGGCCTTGCCTGAAGCGGTATTTCAATGTGCGTTTAGAGCATTATTATTCATCCTTACTTTATGTCCGTGTCATGTGTGTTGTGTACCTGTTTTGTGTTGTTAATTTTCATTCCATTTGATTCCAGTTTTTTGTGTTGCGCTTTCCCAACTTATTTTCCATTCTCTCTCCGTATACAATATCCAGTAGAAATTCCCCGCATGAATGGTAGAATTGTTTGTCTCTTTCCCTTAACGCTAGTTAGTAACTTGAATTTTATATCTACATTTCATATTACACTTGCCCACAAATTATTTCAATTGTTTTCTGGTTTTTTTTTTTTGTCAGACTGATCAGTTGTAATGCGTCCGCTAAATAGGAATCGTGTAAAGTTTTGGGTTTTGAATGAATAGTTTAAATACGTATTTTATTCAAAGTTGTTTTAAATTGCTCATAAATTAGTGGGTTCAATATTGCCAAGTATCAACATAGTCACTTAGACGTTAGACGTAAGAAAAGCACGTTTTAACTAAATCGTCCTACCTTCGCGGGAAAAAATTATTCTTTCATCCAATAACATTTACATTCCCTCCATATCCTTACAGACACTACCCTAGTCTTTACGCACGCCACCCCCGTCCAGGGTCAATCCCCGGTGGCCGCTACTCCACGCACCATTATCCATCACCGGCACCACCAGGACGACGTTCGATCCGATGATCAGTCCGATTCTAGCGCAGCCGAGGATCCTCCCGGCGACGATACACACACCGGGTGCTGTGAACATCCGTACGATACCTCGCCCGATTGCTCCCCCCCACCCGCACACGGTGGTGGTGGTCAGCTACATCCACATCACTATCATCACGCGACGCCCACGGGTGCACCCGGTGGCACTAATCCCACCCATTACCCGCCTCATCACCATCACCATCATAATTCACTGCTTCACCATGCCCACCACCATCCGCATGGGCAGCACTACCATCATCACCATCATCCCGGTACGCGCTACCAGGCAACGAACGGCGGTGGTATTGGATCGACTAGCGCGACTGTGACCACCACCCCACTGGCGTTGGTGCTGGACGGTGGTCAACCGGCACCAGCTGGCGACCAGAACCAAAAGGGTCCGCCACCGTTGCCACCGAAGCCGAAAATCCTACCGATGAAACCGTCCAACTGGGGACACCCGGGTGGGGTGACAGCCCCCTACAGCATACCCAACGGGGACGGTGGATCCAATACCGGGACCAGTGGGAGCACCAGCAGCTCCGGCACGAGTAGCACCTCCGGCAGTACAGCCAACAGTAGCACTAGCAGTAGCAGCAGTAGTAGCTCCAACAACCACCAGCACCACTCCGTTAGTGCTAATGAAGGTGTCGGTGGGGGTACGGCAGTGGTGGGAAGCAATGGTATTTTAAGTGCGAACCACAACGAATTGGCCAACGTGGTACGTGAAGGAAACCGGCGGGCGAGCGGAGCTATAGCGGCCGAGTCGGGTTCGTCTGTGATCAGTGCTTCCGTGGCGCAAGCACGAAGCGTCTACTTCGACCAGGGAAGCAGCAGTTTCGTTTGACCTGGTACGATTGAATGAGGCAGAGTGTGGCATAGGCAAACAATAATTAACCCTTTGCATTGGATGATTTGGATGGGAAACCATCAGTTCCGAAAACTAATCCTTTGTTGGAAAAGCAATAGGTGTGGGTAAGTAAAGCCCAAACCTGTTCAACGAAACACCAGTCCGATGATTGTTAGAAATTAACTTATTTGAAATTGAACTTTGGTTTAAACAATTCCGTGATACCTGTTCCGGGCGCCTGAAGTGAAGTGGGTTGCGTTTTTAAAGATATTGATATATAATAGTTGAATTAGTAATTTGAGTAAATAAATTATTTAATTTTGTAAAATAATGATTTTGTGGGTCGAGTCATGTTTTTTTTTTCTTATTCATTGTTATGTCGAAATACAGAACAAAACTGGGACGTAAGTACAAGTGTTTCTTTAAATAAAATCAATTGTAATGTGTAAGTGTTCTTCTTCTTCTTGGCGTAATGCCTTTGCGGTCATGGCCTACCCCGTTAAGGGGTTATGAGACTTTTTGCCCTATGTGTGGCGATTTTCTAACTGGCGCTTCCGCTTAGCTGTCGCGGACCGGTGTAAGTGTTATTTGAAAAAAAAAAATAGTTCTTCTGGCGTTAAACAGCGCGGTTAGAAAATTGAACTTTTCTTTTAGTACATTTAAAAGAGCTTCAAATTTACCTTTTTACCTTGGAAAACCGCTATGCACGCAAATTAAAGCAGAAGGTGAGGTTTCCAATAAATGTATTTATTACGACTAAAAATAATGCACCATGCGTAACGAAACCAGCGTCGTATTTTATGCCGTTGCTGCCACCTCTGCTTTGGGACTTTCATTGACCGGCACGGCTTCTTTAGTTTCTTCAGCCACTGTTTCCACCGGCGCCGGCTCGTCATCCACCCGGTAGGTGATAAATGCTGGCGCCTTTGGTGGCATCCAGTCCGGTACGATCTTTTCGTGCAGCCTCCAGACACCATACTCGTTGGCCAGATGTTTCTCGAACACCACATACTCCAGGCAATCCTTGGCCAATGTTTCGCTACCATGCATCAGCCGACCGAAGCGATCGTAGATAGCCAGCGTTTGCTGACTATGGAACCGTACCGTCACCTGAGCAAAGATGTTTTCCTTCGTAATCACATCCGTGCAGCGTGCATGGACGACTCGCGGTGGTTCAAGTGATTTCAAAAACTGCCAATGGATCGTCTTGTCCGCCACGTTGTGCATCAGCTCCGGATAGGCTCGCTCGGTAACGATTTCGCGCAGCTTGTACTTGTTCTTTTCGCACAACGTCCGGTGTGCCTGTATGTAGAGATCCTGGGCCAATGTAGCGAACTCCGGTGGTTCGAAATCTTCATCGTAGCTGCGGATCTTGCGAATGGCCATCATAGATTTGGTTTTCTTTTCCAGCTGTTCGATCTTCTGCTTGGCGCCTTCGCGTGAAACCAATGACATACGCCCATCGCCCTCTGGCGGAACGTACGGTTCGAAAACACCACCGGTGCAGCTGATGTAGAACGGGCGTTCGAGCCACGGACGGGGTGGCATGATGCCTCGCTCCTTCATGCGGGTCTTCATCTGCTCCTGCGATAGATCCTCGGCTTTTTCGTTCAAGTTTGGAATATCGATCTTAACGACCTTTGCTTTACGCAATCGTTTCCACTTTGGATCCCAATGTTTTGTACGCCGGTGCCGGACCTGCGGCTGGTTGAGGATGGCCGCATTTTGCAGGCACGGCGCAAGGAGTCCACTCGATGGTAGCTTTAAAGAGACGGTTCTAACACGGTGAGTAATGTCATCCACAATGGAATTAATTGTAGAAATACCTGGAGAAATTTAAGAGCTGCTCGACTCGCAGCGACGAAAGATGCCATTTTGCAGAATAAAAACAACCCGCCGATCTGTCAAAATTTTAATCGAATGAACTGGTTCATTTTACGAATGCGAGTGAATAAACACTTTAAAACTGTCAAAAAAGCGTTACATTGTGAGCAAATAGTTCGGTATAATTTTTTTTCAAGCATTTGAAAGCACGATGAACGAAACGTCAAAGCCAAACAGGGCTAATAAAACAACGCAATATATTTTCAAAACCAGAACAGTCGATCATCTTCCGCTTTGCAGCAAAGCGGTTAGTGATGGGGAGCGGTTAGTGATGGCGAATCTTTCGATTCAAATCCATTATGAGATCCGGATCTCCGAATCCGAATCCCAATCCGTCATATCATACATGCTTATCTAAAGCCGGTTTTTTATATGATCTGTTTAATTCAATGAATGATTTACATCAGAATATCAATATAGTTGACATTATTCTTCTGATTGTATTCAAACAACACGAACAATCTAGTCCTTTTTGGGAATATGCAGACTAACTTATTTACCCGAGTTTATTCCAAGAAGAGTAGCATTTTTTATGTTTCAAAAACGAGGGTCTGGTCCTGATGAAATGGGTTTGGTTGGGTAGAACAACTCGGATAATGGACATTCTACTGTATTTCTTTGTAAAAAATAGGTTCTAGGAATTTTTCTAGAGCCAAACTTGCAAATCGCGCAAAAAACTCAATCTATGTCCATTGGACATTCTACCCAGCGTTCGATTTGAGTAAACTTAAATCAATTACATTGTCTCTAGATCGACTAGTTATGTAACTAATTCGACTCAAATCATTGAGAGTCGATTCAAACAGTTTAGGATCAAGTCAGAATCGAATCAAATCGAGTCCCAAACAAATCAAATCTGATTCGAATCCCAATCGAATCAAATCTTTAGAATCTGTCAGATGGGATTCGAATCTTTAGAATCCGTCAGGCCGCTCATAGACGGCGCGCGTCCGACGCGTCCGCGTCCCGAATGTTATCGAACATCAGTCAAAATGGGGTCTAATTGACGTTTAACGAATTGTCATTTACCTGCGTGGGACGCGCATCGTCTAGCTAACCACCCGCTATTTTGAACGCGCGTCGGTAAAAAACTCATTCTTTCTTAGCGTGGCAGGTGTAATGTGTGTGTTTAAACAACATCCACTCAACGAACTAATTATAACTGAACCTTTATATTGAAACGTCATCGGACGCGCTAGCGCGTGGAACGCAGAGTTGCTTGCTCGAAGCAACTCTGCGTCCAGGCAGGCGCGTCGGCTAGCGCGTGCCGAAAGTGACCTAGAAGATGTCAGTTTGACAGATTGTAGATAACATTCGGGACACGGACGCGTCGGACGCGCGCCGTATATTTTCGGCCTCAAATGGGATTCGAATCTTTGGAATCCGTCTAGGGATCGAATCTTCGAATCTTCCGAATCCCGATTCGGCCATGTTGGCAGAAAAGCGGTACTTGCTCGTTCATTAGTCAGCAGCGCGTGTGGTGAAACGTTGTGTTCAGTAAAGTGCTCCGCGAAATACCTTAAATTTGTAAGTAATTGCTCAGGGTATTGCTCAAGCTTGGCACAAAATCAAACGATAGAAGGGGCAGTGTTTCTTTGGGATCTTTAACACACGTAACAATTTGTGGATTAATGTGCGGTTTTTTGTGACATTTTTTTTTTGCCCTATACGGGCTTTTTGGCAAGTGAAACCCTTTACCAGTCTGGTACGTTTGCGAAGCTACTTTTAATGACTAATAATCCCGTTTTACCGTCTGTTCTACGCGAACACAAAGAAAATGGGGATTAACTTTGCTTTTTTCATTGCCGTTCGACTCGAAAGTTCCTCCCGTTCGGGCGAAGAGTTCCCCCGAGGCGTGAAATGGCGTTTCTCCCATCAGCCCTGACACGCATGGTTTTTTTTTCTTTCATTGAAGCGACCTTTAATCATCATTAGACCTCGCTAATTTGTTCCCATGTGCACTGCGATCATAGGAAATGAACGAAATCCCGTTCATCTTATCCAGTAATTGTAGTTTAGCAAGATTTCATTTTGTTCAGGAGCAATGATGGGATTTTTCGTACCCCGTCGTCGCTTTGCGCTAGTAATCCTAACCTATCTTTTTCTCGGGGTAGGATGTAATCGTGTCGCATTGATAGGAATGTCGTCGCCATCGGGAATCTTCGCGGTATGTCATACCAAAAGTTTTCTTAATTTTAGATTGAAGTTTTCGTCTAGTTTTTGATACTTTCACTGATGCTTTTGTTTGGGTTGATTACCTTCTTTGCTTCCTCAAGTGATTAGCATGTGAACGTGAATCGTGGGAAACTAACGCTTCCGTTTCGGATAGTTTTTTGGCAACGTGTGAAGGTTTCTTTTTTGATGTACTATCAAACGTATCTGTTCCCTTTAGTGAGGTCATGATGCTCACGTGTAGCTATTTAACTATGCACTCGAGAAGCGGTGTGTAAATCGCCGCCATCATGCATTTCCTCAGGCAGCGTATAGTGTGCAAGAGGAGCACCACCTATTCGTTGAATTGATTGAAGAAACAGTTAGATGAACTGAGAACGGTTGTGTGGCTTTGGACATTACGTCGGCTAGTTCAGGCAAGTGCCGCTAGCGAATATGAACGGTGGAGTAGTTGGTTGGTGATGCTATAAAAGATGCGCCTTCAATGTAGCACTATACAAGACTTGAAAAGAGGGAGTCACGAGAACTGGTTATGAACTGGTTAAACGCAGGAAGGGCGGACGCACTGGGGACGACACCAGGTTTGATGGTTCGGCCGGCGTTGACTAGTGTTGCGTCCAGATTAAATATGTACTTGAGATATTTAATGTCTGACGCATACTTTTGGTAACTTTTAAACTATTAAATTTAGTAAAAGCAAAAATAATACTGAAAAGGGAATTATTTTTATCGTGTATCTTTATTTTTATTTTCTTTTTCTTTCCGGTCAAGTATTCATTTCCATTTTCATCACCACCACTACACAACACTACCGTCACCATCACCATCACCACCGCGCACCGCTGACACAAATTGTGATAAAATCTTCATTGATAAAAACCAAAAAAGCCCAGCCCCGCCCCTCAACCAATCTTTCTTTGCCGGAAAAACTATTTAGTATTTTCATACGTTTCCGTGTTGGTTGTGTGTGTTTGCGTGTGTGTGGAAGAGGAAAGCCGAGCTAGTTCCAGTTTTGATTTTGTTTTTTTGCATATTGTTTTTTTTTATACACACCACAACACTCCCTTTTGTGATTGGATAGATCGGACCGACGTCTTCATTTTTGCGGAAAACCAGTAAATAAGTAAGCCTGATTTTCTTTCTTTTCTCTTTATGTTTATTTAGTTTCCTAACGTATTTATTTCATGTACATATTATAAGCGCTAAGTTGTCATTTCATCTTCACGCATCCGATCTTTATCGTCCCATTTTTTACTTAACATCTTTTCGCCTGTTTGTGCTCCCGTTGTACTGCGTTAAAGGAGTCGCCAGCAGCTCCCCGTGACTGTCCTTCATGTTTGATTGTTTTTGCTGGGGATTATTTTCGGATAAATAACAGTGTTTGTCCCTCATTTACCTTACCAACCGAATGACAAACCAATTTTATACTACGATCGAAAGGTCGCTAGAATACAGTGTCTTAAGTTTAAATAGTACGTATGTTCTTCCTTCGCGCAAGCAGCAGATTGGGCTTGCGTTTTTCAAACCCTAGTCACACACCTCACTTTTCCGACGTGTGTCGCTCCCTTTTATCTGCTGATGCCATATGTGCCTACAATCTTTCTATAAATATTGCTTTTTCAGATCAGTTATCATACATACGAGCAATCCAAGTAAAACAAAGCCACGTCAGTCGTCGGTGGGAAGTGAAATTGAAAATTGTTTTTCGTGGTCGAACAAACAGAAATCGGTAAGACACACATCATTCCGTTCTTCGAGATCAATTCGCGCTGCACTATCTTGTTTTTGACGGGTCGTTGATGCGTTCATTACGCATTGACTTCCCATCGGCTTGCCATCCTCCAGCCTGAAGAGGGGAGCGAGCCGACGGTTGGCGATAGTAAATACATTTCTTATTATTTCTTTTTTCTGTTACAAACTGTTCCCTCTAAGGCTAAGTCTCTTTGTCCTACCCTCTTATCTCGCCCGTTGCGCCCGGGACTGGGAACGATGTGGGTTGGGGTAAAGGTTTACTCTTTGTTCTTCTGGAGACAGAGAGTTCAATTTATCGATCAGACGGTAAACTTTTTTTTTTTTTGCGAAGAAGGAAAGCAATGGGGGTTGCCTTCGTACCGCGCAGTACTTGCACGTCACCCTCCCTACGGTTCGTGCCGCGTCCCGTCCCGATTTGCGCTTGAAAGGTACTATCGTGAGACCACCAAGGACGACGACGATCTGCGATGTTCCTTCGTTCATGGCCTGCTTATGATGGTCGGTTGAATTGCGTTGAAATTGGGTCATGGGAACGAGAACCCCTGGTGCAGTTTGTATGAATCGCGCTTGCCAGCAGCTCTATCTTCAATATTTATTTGTCTCTTGTTGTGTGTTAGTTATCTAACAAATTATATAAAATTTCAAAATGAAATTTTTACGATTCCATGAAATCGATTTTATTTATTCATTGAAGATTGTGGTATTATTGTATCGATTATTTAAGGAATATTTTTCAATAATAATGATTTAAAATAATAGTTCTAAAATTGACTAGGAGTAGGAGACAATTACAGGGAGGATGCATAGTTTGGATCTATTTAGATTATGATAGCAGAGGAATTAAAACTGGGGAAAAAATAAAGAAGGATGTCTAATGGCAATGCATACATGAACTTCAAAGAAAGAAGGGAGTACATTAGAGTATTATTTTCTTAAGACACTGTATTACTGTTTTGTGTAAATAATAAGATTAATACTACTAAAATTAAACAATGTTGCTCCTGGCTGTCGCATGCGTTATTGATGAATCTTTTTTTACTTTACATTTTCCATTTACAGTAATTTGTTGTATGAGTCAGAAAGCCGAAAGACCAGTACTATCAGGTCAACGCATCAAGACCAGGAAAAGGGGTAAGTTTATCAAGAAAGTGCATGAAATTATTTGCCAACTAACGATTTGGCTGATAATAACATCCCTTTTTGTTTTTTTTTATAAGTTATTGCTGGAAGTAGTTTTTGCAATATTTCAATCAATACAAATGTCAATTCAAATGCACTTTGAACATTTATCATCTTGAATACTTAGTGTTCACAGTTATATCCCGTACAGATTTGATGAATTTCTCATAAGTTTGTGCTCAAGTAGTAAAAACTGTGAGATTAATTTGGCTTCGGCTTTCGCTATGTTACACAAATGAATCATATTTACCATTTGCCGTAACACGCAGCTTGCAGCTACAGATTCGAATATACAACTCGATTTTGTCAAAATTTGTTCCAATTGATTGTAATTTACCACATAAAATAACAATACACAGTTATCCCGTACAGGTTTGATGAATTTCTCATCATTCAGTACTCAATTAATAAAAGCTGTGAGATTAATATTGGCTTCGGCTTAGCTATGTTATGCAGATGAATTTTATCCACCATTTGCCGTAACACGCAGCCTGGCTACAGCTCTCCTTAGGTCGTAGTTCAACAACCATGTATTGTTGGTTCGTATTATCAATTTCTTCTTTATCCTTTTCTTCCCTCCAGATGAAAGAGAGAAGAATGACCCCACGGGATTCCGTGACGCGGTCATTGCAGGTCTCGAAGCAGCTGAAGATCTAGAGCAAATTTCCAAGTACCTTGATAGCGCTGGTAATAAACTCGACTATCGTCGCTACGGTGAAGTATTATTCGATATCTTAATTGCTGGTGGATTACTTGGTAAGTATCGATGGCGTGTGTGGTTTCTGCACGTGCGCGCCTTCGCACTGATATCGATTTCCAAACGCTTAAGCTCACTGTTTTATCTGTTTTTTTTTTACTATCTTACATTCCGCAGTTCCCGGAGGATCTATTTCCCAAGATGGCGAGAAACCACGTACCGATCGCTGTGTATTCGCAGCATCGGAAGACATGGAATCGATGCGGAACCATGAGCAGGTACGACTCGAGAGAAAGTAGTTTCATAATAATGGATGTACGCACTCGCTAGAACCGTTTGCATGTACTACCTCATCAAATCCGGTGTAGACACTTGTGCAATATTGTACCTAGAATTCAATACTTCAATTTGCTTTAGAAATTCTCCTCACAAGTCGAGGAGGGTATTAAAGTAAATTATTCAGCGGGTTCGACATTACCCATCTTTCTATTAAGATGGCGAGAAATCACATACCGATCGCTGTTTATTTTATTCGTTGCATCGGAAGACATGAAAACGATTCAGTACCATGAGTAGATCGTCTAGAGAGGAAATAGTTTCAAATAATGGATGTACGCACTCGCTAGAACCGTTTGCATGTACTACCTCATCAAATCCGGTGTACACTTGTGCAGTATTGTACCTAGAATTCATTGCTTGAATTTGCTTTAGAAATTCTCCTCACAAATCGAGGAGGGTATTAAAGTAAATCTTTCTGCGAGTTCGACATTATCCATCTTTTTTGATACGATGACGATAAACCACGTATCGATCGCTGTGCATTCGCAGCTTTGATCGGAAGACATGAAAACGATTCAGAACCATGAGTAGATCGACTAGAGAGAAAATAGTTTCAAATCATGGATGTACGCACTCGCTAGAACCGTTTGCATGAAATACTTCATCAAACCGGTGTAGATACTTGTGCAATATTGTATCTAGAATTCATTGCTTGAATTTGCTTTAGAAATTCTCCTCACAAATCGAGGAGGGTATTAAAGTAAATCTTTCTGCGAGTTCGACATTACCCATCTTTTTGATACGATGGCGAGAAATCACGTACCGATCGCTGCGTATTCGCAGCTTTGATCGGAAGACATGAAAACGATTCAGAACCATGAGTAGATCGATTAGAGAGGAAATAGTTTCAAATAATGGATGTACGCACTCGCTAGAACCGTTCGCATGTACTACCTCATCAAACCGGCGTAGATACTTGTGCAATATTGTACCTAGAATTCATGCCCTAAGTTTGCTTCAGAAATTCTCCTCACAAATCGAGGAGGGTATTAAAGTCAATCTTTCTGTGAGTTCGACATTACCCATCATTTTATTAAGATGGCGAGAAATCACATACCGATCGCTGTGTATTCGCAGCTCCGATCGAAAGACTTGGAAACGATTCAGAACCATGAGCAGATCGACTAGAGAGAAAATAGATTCAAATAATGGATGTACGCACTCGCTAGAACCGTTTGCATGAACTACCTCATCAAATCCGGTGTAGACACTTGTGCAATATTGTACCTAGAATTCATTGCTTGAATTTGCTTTAGAAATTCTCCTCATAAATCGAGGAGGGTATTAAAGTAAATCTTTCTGCGAGTTCGACATTACCCATCTTTCTATTAAGATGGCGAGAAATCACATACCGATCGTATGTATTCGCAGTATTGAAAGATATGAAAACGATCCAGAACCATGAGCAGATCGACTAGAGAGAAAATAGTTTCAAATCATGGATGTACGCACTCGCTAGAACCGTTTGCATGAAATACTTCATCAAACCGGCGTAGATACTTGTGCAATATTGTACCTAGAATTCATTGCTTGAATTTGCTTTAGAAATTCTCCTCCCAAATCGAGGAGGGTATTAAAGTAAATCTTTCTGCGAGTTCGACATTACCCATCTTTTTGATACGATGGCGAACCACGTACCGATCGCTGTGTATTCGCAGCATCGGAAGATATGAAGAACCATGAGTAGATCGACTAGAGAGAAAATAGTTTCAAATAATGAATGTACGCACTCGCTAGAACCGGTTGAATGAATCTATAACATCAAATCCGGCGTAGATACTTGTGCAATATTGTATTTGGTTTCCCTGCTTGAATTTGCTTTAGAAATGTTCCTCACAAATCGAGGAGGATATTGAAGTAAATCTTTCTGCGATGCCGACAGTTCTATCTCTTTACTTTCTGGTACATGATTTAATACTGTTGAAATAAAGCTAACCGGCTCGCGTATCGTTCTTTTACAGATCTTCATGCGGCTCATGCGTCGATACAAGTATCTCGAGAAAATGTTTGAGGAGGAAATGAAGAAAATTCTCATCTTCATCAAGGGTTTTACTCCACTCGAAAGGATCAAGCTCGCGCGTATGACGGCCCTGTGGATGGGTGAGTTATAATTACGTTGCTTATTTGGCTGATATTTTGTTTTTCCTCCCTCCCCATACTGAATTTTTAACTCGTTTTTTTGTCTCCGTTAGCTAATGGTTCCATTCCGCCACAAGTGCTGCACGTGCTGAACAATGAACACCTCACGAAGGACGGGCTAGCGCTAGAGTTTCTGCTGGAAGTCTTCACGGTCTATAAACAGGAGAAAGGTGGCAATGCGCCTCTGGTGGCGACCCTCCGCAAGGGCGGTCTCGACACGCGCCTAATGGAATTCCTGCCCGTGAACAAGCGCAACGAGGACTACCTCAAGACGGTGCTCCTCGAGAAGGACCTGGCCGATATTTTCAAACTCCACATGAATCAAGCGAGTCAGGAAGCAAAACGAGAACTGACGCAGGTAGGTAACTCCACACAGACATTTGGATTAGCGTCCATTTTCGAACCCGATACGTGACTGAACTGCACCTAATTAGAACCTGCTTGTCCTGGCGTGTACACACATCCTCCAGCAGCAGGCGTCGAATGTGTGCTAAATTATAAAAAGAGGGCATGGGAGGGGCTTCCTTTTCATGCCTTCCGTACTTTGACGCAACGCGGCGGATGATAACGTAACGGTCCGTTGTGCGGAAAAGCACACACATTATTTCATTATCGCTTCGTATAAACGTGTAACTCGAATTGCACTAGAAGTATTTATGACGCAGCGGTAGCGCAAATCGTGGGATCGAATCTCGAGTCTGATACTCTCCAGAACGGCTGACTACCGATCTATAATATACAGTCTTTCGGTCACCGAAACTCTCTTAGGAGAGAGGCATTGTCCCACTACGGGGATGTCGTGTCACATAAAATAAATAAAATAAAAAATAAGTTCAGCAATCGGTTCAAATTAGACACTCAAATTAGTATCTATAACTATCTACGGCACATTAGTTAGTAGAACCAATTGGGAATCAAAAAGACTGATCCTTTTGGTGTGGAATCGTGTGCTAGAGGAAAACGGACAGATTTGTTTCAGCGGATGGCATCCGGTGGGCAATCTCCAGCCTTCCATGGACCATCTGCCAGCCATACTATCTGCCACAGATCTTAAGAATAAGACAAACAACGGAACCTACCAATGCCTGATGGATTAAAACTCGGATCCTTACTGGACGATTCTACTTCATATTCTACGGATGATCAATGTATCTATAAATACCTACGGCACATTAGTTAGTAGAACCAATTGGGATTTAAACATACTGATCCTTTTGGTGTGGAATCGTGTGCTAGAGGAAAACGGACAGATTTGTTTCAGCGGATGGCATCCGGTGGGCAATCTCCAGCCTTCCATGGACCATCTGCCAGCCATACTATCTGCCACAGATCTTAAGAATAGCAATAAAACAAACAACGGAACCTACCAATGCCTGATGGATTAAAACTCAGATCCTTGACGATTCAACTTCATATTTCTACGGATGCAAAATGTATCTATAGCTATCTACGGCACATAAGTTAGTAGAACTAATTGGGATTCAAAAATACTGATCCTTTTGGTGTGGAATCGTGTGCCAGAGGAAAACGGACAGATTTGTTTCAGCGGATGGCATCCGGTGGGCAATCTCCAGCCCTCCATGGACCATCTGCCAGCCATATTATCTGCCACAGCTTCTTCGAATAGCGAGACTAGTTCGATAAAATGAATCGTTGCAAGATGCGCGAAGCTTGCCGATAGAAATGTAAATGTCCGTTGCCGTTAAGTTTCCAGCGCCAGTGGGGATGCGTTCCAAACATTTATTTTTGGTCACAAACCTCCACCAACACTTTCCGGTGTTGACGTTATGTCTGGTAGAGCATAAGAGAACAAAAGCTATCCTAAATCGTACTGAATTCGATGATTTCTGTTTCGTGTCATTTGGATACTTCGAGATTTAGGACATTTCGTGTTTATTTTGTGGGGACGCAATGTTTGGCTGCTGCATAACGTGTATATTCTAATGCGTATGTTTTTGTTTCATTTTTTCCTTTCTTACACAGCTGCTTATTGATGATATTAACGATAACAAGACAATTAAGGATATTATCGCCGACACGAAGGACATGTCGGCGAAATCTAACATTCCCGAGCATGAAGTCATTGGTCTCGTAAGTATTGTGTTTATACATATAATAATGCATCTCCTATTTGGTGTGGCACCATGGATAAATCTATCCGACGCAGCTTTTGTCCTGACTGTCAGGAATGTTTTTCTTGTCATTTGTCGTCGTGCTTGCTGCTTGTTCATGCCCTTCTCTGTAGCTTCTCTTCGTTTCAATGCGGAGAGAAAAGGAGCATTTGGAATTGTGACAGTACGCTCCGGCAACGATCACATCCGCTTCGTCAAACCAACACCACGTAACTAATATTCCGTCCATCGCGGTTCATCCATTCAGATTTGGTCCACCGTAATGTCGCTAGCCGAGTGGAACAAGAAGGAAGAACTGGTTGCGGAGCAGGCACTGAAGCATCTGCGCACCTACACGCAGCTGTTCGAGGCGTTCACCTCCACCGACCGGTCGGAGATGGCGCTGCTGCTGAAGGTGCAAGAGTTTTGCTACGAAAACATGCACTTCATGAAGGCATTCTCCAAGATTGTGCTGCTGTTTTACAAGAGTAAGTTTCCATCGTGTTTGAATTGCATGGGAGGGAAGGGAAGGAGGAGACCCATTTGATCAATTTTTATCGTAACTTTTTGTTAATTCATTTGCAGCCGAAGTTGTTACCGAGGACTCGATCCTGAAGTGGTACAAGGAGGGCCATTCGAACAAGGGCAAGATGCACTTTCTGGAGCAGATGAGGAAGTTCATCGAGTGGTTGCAGAACGCCGAAGAAGGTAAGAAAGACGGGGGTTGGGGGGGCATGAGATATAATGGGGAAGGATGGATGGTGGTAGCATAGGTTTAACCGCGTGCATGGCATGATGACGGTGTGCCATTTGTACGTTCGTAAGCCGTATGCTAGAGAAAAAGGATACGGACAATTCGTTTCACCGCCGGATCTGACTCCCGGATGGGTGTGCGCTACTGCTTACCCAGTCCCCTATGGTCGCCGTGTGGTTAAAGAAGTTGTCACATTTGGAAAATAGGCATAGTAAATCGTTGTTTCAAAAGAGAGAAAAACAAAATGAATAATACGCACATGGTAGAAACCTGCTTGATTTTCTGGCCCAATAAGTCCAGCAGTGGGTTCGCCGGCGGACTTTAATTTGAATGTGCTACAGCAATATGGAAGATTCAACAAAAACAACAATTGTTTCGATTTGTTGGTTTTTTGTCTACGGCAGCTCCATTCTTCCAACATATCATTGAGGTAATTTCGTGTTAATGACAAGGCTTGTCATCATCCGAAAAATCTCCTAAATATCCAGCAACGAATGAGAAAGCCTTTTATTTTATGGTGCACAACGCAGCAGTACGCATCCTTGGCAAACACGGTATTTCAGATGCTTTTCGTGCGAAAGCCGTCTTTAAATGGATGCAAGATCGATCCGGAAGGTAACACTTCAGTAGATTCGTGGTTTAATCTTCGATTCGATCATTAGATTGCCCAGATACTGTAGTGTAACAAATATAGTAAATGTTGATCAATATCAGATTTAAAAACTATCCCGCTAGTAACCCGCTTTAAAAACTTCCCTATCTAAGCAAGCAAGCCTAGCTTCTCTAATGTGAATTGTGTATGTGTGTTTTTTAAATTTCTTTTTACAGAAACTGAATCTGAAGAAGAGGACTAAAACGGCTGTCGTTCAACACAGGCAAGCACTTTTCAATGTCGAACTTCTTGTTGCCTTGCCGCGTGCGCCCCCTCATCATCGTATACATCATCCCATCAGCATACGACGTACATCCCCGAAGATACAACGTAAAAACATGTACTGCCTGCCTGCCAACCTCTACCGCCGGCCGACCACCTTCCTCTGTCTGACGTCCTGGAGTTGTATATTCTCTATTTTTCGAGAACTCCGGCCAAACCACCGTAACGATTCTACGTCCCGCGGATGGTCCCACATCCTCCGAGGGCTCCCTCGGTAGCGGGTTACGAATTTAGTTATTCGAAACTCCGGTGGACAGTTGATTTTTTTTTCGCGCGACTAGAAATGGATAGTAGTCTCTCTTATTTATTGAACCGACAGCGACGATGACGACGACGACGACGACGACGAAGAAGAAGAAGACGACAAAACATAAGTGAATGCGGAAAGTCAGCGATCCAACACACACTACTTTGGCCAGAAGAAGGATGAAATAGTTTGATGCGCATGATGTGGAGGAGGGAGTAGGTTAGGAGGTCGGTTGCGGTTGTTGCTCGTGTGGGTGAACAAGAGAGTAGGAGAGGGGGTGAGGATCATTCAACCACGCGCGCGCGCGCGCGCTGCTGCGCACACACGAGAGGGGAAAACTACTGAAGGCGTGTTGTCTTACCTTCTGATTCTGACACATCTAGTGTTCTTTTTTTAATAATGGAAACAATGACAACGGTTTAGATTTTTGTTCCTTCCAATGATTGTGGTGGTGGTGGTTCTCGTGTTAGCTGTGAAAAATATATCTTTGTATATACACGCGAACATAAGAACCGCTTACACCGCCGCGGCCATTAGATATGGAGTGTTTGAAAATCCGGAAGTTTGAAGTTGAAGTAAAATAATGGAAACTAACTGAAAAGAAAAACTATAAAAAGATGGAAAATATAAACACACCAACATATTATCACAAATCGTAGACCGTTTCTTTTGTTCTTATTTTATTTAGTTTTTAACCATATCACCTTACACGGTCTGTTGTGCGCGTTTTTTATGCAATTTAATTCGTGTTGATTATTCGACCCCAAACTGTTGCTCTCCGAAAAACTAAGAAAGTTACACGGACGACAGCGAAAATTGTATGGTGAAATAAAACAAACAAGCGAGGGAGAAAAAAACCAATACTGAAAACAACATGAATGAAAATGCAGAAGAAAGCACGCGGTCAGATTGTGCGCTTAAAAATGCATTATGCAGTAGATTGTATAGAAATCGGGCGCAGTGTAACAGAAATATCCGCAGCCGAATATGCATTAGCAAAGTGCAAAGTGGAGATATTTAGGAACCGAAGACATTTCCTGTAAATGACTATGCAGATACAGAGTTGAACTGAAACCAACAACTGGATTGAGCTGGTTGCCATGAACGGGAGATAGTGAAACGCGTTGGCAAATACAGTCCAGAGAAACTTGTATGCAGTTAAGGATTCGGTGTTTGTACATTTCGGATGTCCATTTGGTAGGCGTCTCCCAACCATTTCTTTCCAAAATCATCCTTTCAATCATCCCTAATAAAAAGATAATCGGATAGGAAAAGGAGGAAAATGGTCACAAAAGGGCGAAAGGCACATGGCATTCATGGAATTCCATAAAGTTGTTGTGTCATCGCGCGAACGCGCAAGGCGGACGTGTTCATGAAACGAATTCAAAATAACAGACCACATTTTTCCCCTCCGGAGTCTTCCAAAGTGTGCTTACGAAACAAACGCAAGACAACGATGCCGTTTACCGTACAGTAAAATATGCAGACAAGTCATTCTATTGCAAGATAGAAGTGGCAAACGAAACACACAGTAAGAAAACAGGCGTACGATAATTTAAACCATTTGAAAACATGTGGAATAAAACAGGCACACCTTTTGGGGTGCGATTGCAGCAGATTTTCTTCTTGTGTTTCGCTTAATTCGACTTACCCCGAAACATTTTCCCGGGATAATTCCTTCCACCGGATAAATGAGAATCGTCGTGAATCTGTAGTCATTTTTTGTGGGTTCGTTTTTGCAACACGGTAATAAACACGTTTATTTGAGTTTAGAACTTATATAAACATAATAATAAATTAGTCTAAAAACGCTTCGCACAAGTATTCGCTTTGCTGCGCTACACTCACTCACTCACTAGACATTGGAGTCTGTCCCTTTCAAGGTGGCCATCATCAGATATGTCCTATTCGAATTTCGATATTTCGTAGAGGCCATTATTTGCAGATACTCGGCATTTTAAGTTACCCTTCCGTCCCTAGCTATAGCGGGCGTTAATGTTCGTCTCTTATCACTTATAGTTTAAACAACGGCCCGAGGGAATGTTACCCGCGCAACGTGCTGGTCAATCAGGTCACACACGAGGGGAATGAGAGCTTGCGGAAATGCAGTACTGGGCTTTGCTGCTGCTGCTGCTGGCAGAACTTTTTCCTTCTTTTGCTGTTAGTTTTTAATAACGTTGTACTACTTCACTTCTTTTTATCACACGTAAGCCCTTTCTGTCGTTTGTTTCTTTTTTCTCCTCTTCGCTTGAACCTTAACCTTCTTCCAAAACGCACATATTCCAAGGCAAGAGTGGTAAGTGGTTTGGGAAAGCATGGAAAACATTACACTGGGAACATCGTAAGAGGGGTTTGGATCGTTTGAAACGATGCGAAGGTATTAAAGGGTGTTCTGGTATAAAATTTTAACTGCTTTTCCAACTGGCTGTCGACTGTCAAGTCAACTTAGATAGAATTTGCTTTCGCTTGAAGAAAAGGAAGGACGCCGCCGTTACGACTGGCTGACGGAACGGAAGGATGGATTGAGCATGACGATTTCCTCCTCACTGTCGTCCTCGGTGTCGGTGAGCGGATCCCGCTCGTCGTCAAAGTATGGCTGCAGTTCTACGAAGGAGAAACAAACGGTATGAACAAAAAAGCGATCACCCCTTAGACACACCTTATTCGATTTTATGAAAACCTACTCGTAGTAGATGCCCGGAACAGCTCCGTTTCCTCGTCGTCGTCGAACAGCTTGCGGTTCAGCTCGCCCTTCTGGGGCAGGAGTGAGAAATTGTAGTAGTAGCGCGAATCGCGCCGGCGAGCCTGAATGTACGTGAAGCACAGGATGCCACAGGCGATGATGCCAACCGAGCCGCATCCGGCCAGAATGACGAACAGCAGTCGCGGCAGCCCGAGAATACGTTCATCGCGCGTCAGACGGAACACGAGACCGGGCGCGCCACCTACCGGTCCGAGGCGAATTTGTCTGAGGAGGGAAAAGGAAAATAGTGCACAGTAAGAAGGAATGGTACTTAAAATTGCAATGTTTTCTTATAAAACCCTTCGAAGCCCTTAAACAAATCTGTTCAGAACGGAATGGCTGGTTTGAATTGTGTAAATTTGTAACGAGTAGATTCGAGTAGGCGTTTCTTGACTGCGTTTCAAGGGTGCAATTTTTTACCAACGCAGCAGGCTAGATCAACTTTTTCTGTATCGTAGCACTCTCTTGCGTTTGGATATTGGCACGAGAAGCACGCGTTTTCCATTTTGAGATAATTAAAAATAAAACACAACGTAGGAATCTGAAGAAACTAGGAGCGATAGTTTCAAGAGGCAGTATCGAACGAAACAAAATCTTTGCATATTCATTATCTAAAGCAGAGAGCAGATCATATTTTTTGACGAATTACAGCAGTGTACTTAGATCGTCAAATGCTGCAAGCCTATAGTAAAGCACTTGATCGTCGTACTTACATCTTGGAACACCAAACGGGTCAAGTAAACAATTAGTCGTTTTCTAGAATCTAGCCTTTCTCTAACTTGAGACTTGCTTCGTTTGAAGATCTAAGAACACTGCTGGGATTATCTAAATGGTACGTAAAACCCAGTAATCCTATAATGGTAGATTGTTACAACGATGCTAAGGGTTGAATGAGGTCAAAGTAGTCTTTAGCTTTTAAATGTTATTAAACATCTTTTGCAGTTCATAAATATTAAGTATGACGATTTCGATACCGTTGCATTTGAACGATTCATTAAAGGCAAACGGAAAATGTTCCTCTCTAATACTTACTTTTCACCCGCCTCGTAGCCGGATGGCTCGGCGTGCACGACAATGTCCTTCTCCACCGGAATACCTTCCTCGAACTGGAATTTACCCAGTTGTCCCGTATTGCCCGTGGCAAGAATCTTTCCTCCCTTGGCGTTTCCTTCGGTGACGTACACCTTCGCACCCGGCAGCGGGTGATTGGCATCGTCCAGTACGATTCCTGAACGTAAACACAAATAAGGATTTAACAAAGAGGAAACAAACTTGACGGTGCTGCCGCGCGTCACTTACCACTCAACCGAACCGGACTTGCCGCACTACCTGCGGGGTCGGTTTTAATTTCAACACCACCATCTAGTGGGAAAACTTTCATCGTTTTGCTCGGTTCGAGCACGCCAAAATCCTTCCCTTGGTGGGGTGGGTATGGGATGGCCGTAACCGGTGGCGCAACTATGCTCTCCCGTGGTCGAGCCGCCTCCTGCATGACTATATCGCCCAGATCAAGAATCTGGTTATCGTTCAGCGAGATCGGTACCATGCGGGACGTATAGTTGAAGCAACTGATTTCGATGTTCATCGAGCCGGACGGGAGCACGATGCGGAAGTGGGCCAGATTGGGTGTAACCTTGTAGATAAGCTTGTTACCTTGCACGCGCAGTATCGCCCGTCGCAACGGGTTGCCGGCAACGTCCCGCACGTACCCACGGATGCCGGTATCGACTAGCCGGAAAAAGTTTCTCATGCGGTCGAGATTCTGCCGCCAGACGGTGGCAATGCTCGTTTCGGTCGGCATCTTGCAACATCCCAGTTGGAGCGTAAAGAGTGGCACTTCGTACAGATTGTGAATCGCGTTGGTCACGTGTTGCGTGGACTCCACTTGATGCAACTGACCGGCATCGATCGTGCACTGGTCGCTTTGTGCCTGTCGGTACTTGTGACCTCGGATTTTGTCAGCGAAGCGCGAATAGATCGCCACCTGATCGTCGGTGTGTGGGAAGCTATGGAAATAAACAAGGTTGAGTGAAATCACAATTGAAAAGCATTCTAAGTTTTTCGCCCCTCGAACTTACAACACATCGTGGCCTCCGGCCGCAAAAGTTAGCGCCAGATCGTACTCCTCCTCCTTTAGCATGCGCAGGAACATATCCTTCTGGTGATCGGTTTCTGCGTTCAGTAGCTTATCGGCCAACTCGTCCGTTCGAAGCATCGGATTGCACACGGATTCGTTAGCCCGAAACTGCTGCACGATCTCCACAAAGTCGTTCTTCACTGGCACAAAGTGTAGCACCGCGTTCTCGAGGAGCTTGATATATAACGGTTCCTTAATGTTGTAACCGGCGAGAACGTGGCGGGCCAGATTGATCACCATTTCGCGCCCGACCGCGGCCGTTTGGAAGAGTGACGACACGATCAATATGTGCAGTTTTGTTTCCTCCGGTGAGCCGATCTGTTAGGTAAAAGTATTGTATTAAAAACATAACCTTCATTGGTTTTTTTCTGAATGAATGACTACGGCTACTTACATGATCGGTCACCTTAATGGAAGGATACGCCATCGAAACCTCATTTCCACTTAATTCGAACTCCACTGTTTTGTAGTCCCGATTCTCAAACTCCCCCATGGTCGCCTTCAGCTCCTCGTCCGAATGGTATCGCGTCTTGAGGATGTTCTCCAGCTGCCGGAAGTCGTACGCCGACGACCAGTGCTGTGGATCGTCACGCATCAGCTGAAAATCGACACGCACGGCTTGGGTGGCTTCGGGTGGGATGCGAACTTCCTGCGTTTGCGACTCGTAGCCCTCCGCCTCAACCGTGACGTTGTAGAGTCCGGGCAGGAGCAGCCGATAGTAGTCACCGTCGACCGTCGTGTAGCTGACGTGGTCGAGCTGGTTGATCTGGATGGTGGCGCGAGCGATAGCGTGGCCGATGGTACTTTGCACCGTTCCGGTCAGACCGTGCTGTGCCTGCTCGACGTACTGAAGCAGCGCTTCGCGGTTCTGGTGCCAGAACTCGGGCAGTTCGGATGCGGGTGGAAACTTCACGCAGCTCACCTCGAGTGTAAGCTCGTACGCACCGCCAAACACATAGGACCAGTCCTGCATGCCTCCGGTCACGCCGTACCACTCGGCACCGTTCGTGATGCCGTCGGGGAAGCTCTCCTTGATGAATTTGGGACACGGTTTACCCAAGTGCATCGTCGTGTGAGACTACAAAGAAGGAACGGATGTGGCCTGTTATAATGTAGTTGCGTAGGTTGCATAGGTTAACAAAAAAAATATTGTAAATATTATGAGAAATGGTTTCATCGATTTCAATCTGCTCGGTTGCACTATACGAGGTCGTACTAAGTCGTTTTTTCATACACGGCGCGCATTTCTATAGCAAAGCAACAGTTCTGTGCTATATTATAATACGTTTGAATTCAACGCCAACACACTAGAATATAAGCACACATATGTATATTATAAGGATATGAAATAATTGAAATACAACAGCAAAACAATTGATTTATGTTAGGATTATAATTGAATCGCATGGATTGCTTTGTGGCGCTGTCAAAAGTAATAGATGCAGCACATTCCCGGGGTGTTAAGCGCTATAGAAGTAACGCAATTGACAAATTTCCCGTTGCCATGGTAATTTGTCTTTAACGTCTATTCGACGACCGTGGAAATAACAAATCTTGATGGGTCCCCTTTGGACAATTTGGTACAAGCAGCGTTTCTACTCACATTTGCATACACGTGCGCCAAATACTTGAACAGTTCGTCCTCCTCAGTCGGATTGACCACCGTGCGCGGATTGCTGCTCGTGTCGCCAAAGTCCTTCGGTGAGTCATCGTACGGGTAGTTTGCTACCAGTGCGCCACCGTGCAAGTTTGCCGACAGGACGAATGGCGTCGAGCGCGACCAGTTCATGACGGCCAGCGTTTCCGGCTCCTGGTGTGCGTTCCACTGGTTGCGCCCAAACTGATCCGGAAAGTTGCGATTCAGATCGACATTGTTCGCGTTCGAGCGCCCCCGCAGGTTCTCCTTGTCGTGTATGTCGGCCATCTCGTACCCGTCCGGATTCATGCTGAACAGCAGATGCAACCGAGTTTGACGCACCAAGCGTGTTACGCGCTCCGTCGCGTTGTAGTTCTCGCACAGATACTTTGCGAACAGCAGCAGTAACTCTCGACCGACCACCTCGTTGCCGTGCATGTTGGCGATGTACTTAACCTCCGGTTTAGTGGCCACGTGTTTGCCCGGCCCTTCCGTGATCTCCATCACCCACAGGTCGCGCCCCTGCACGGACTTCCCGATCGAGTAGAGGTGCGTGATCGACGGGTAGTTTGCGGCAAGTTCGTTGATATAACTACAAGAAAGCAAGGAGGTTTCATTTGTTACAGTAAGAAATCTTGTAGCATATAATTTCGCTCCAGCTTACCTCACCATCGCGGTGTAGTTATGGTGCACAAACTGTGGCGTCTTCGCAAAACCGTACTGATCGAAGGTTTCACGCACCACGCGGACCTGCTCCGCTTTGGACGGTGCTGTAACAAACAGTGACACCACATTATGGCCAACGATAACTTGTCTCTTTTCTCTTCCGCCTTTTTTTCGTGCGATAATGTCCAGCATTCCCGCGCAGCATAATTTAACGCGTATTTACATGTGCGTGGGGATGGTAAGAGTTGTTTAGTTTTGTTAGTACTATGAGTTATTGTTAGGCTAAGCTCTAAATCGCTATTAAATATGATGTACAGCATCTGAAAGTAAGAGATCACCGTAAGGCATGTGAAATATCACTTCGGGGCGCACATACATCCGCGTACACTAAGGGACACATACACACACACAAACAACCAATACAGGACACGCACAAACGGCAGAGAACGAACAGACGAACATCTTAAAGTTATTTATATTACAATATGTTACCCTTTCGTTTCAGGTATACATTAGTTCCAGTTCCGCCGGGAGCAAACTTCCATTCCAGCCTGTGGGCATGCGGGATTATTTATCTTTTATTTGTATATATTCCCTTTTATTTCTGTACACATACATACACACAAAAATTCGAACGCACTGTGTCGTGCCGTGAAATATTACACTCGAATAGTTCATTTGGTAATGTTGATACGTTTTTAACATGTGGTGTGTATTTCGGATAAAGATTTTACAGCGAGGAAAGAACTTGATACTCTAAACATTTACAGTGATTCATAATTAAAAAAAAAAACTAGGACAACGTTGGCTCCGGTCCGGCCAATATTTATATTGTTCCTGTCTACTTTAAGGGGGCGCTCCTTGGGGACCGAATGTACATCGTTTAATGGGAGCACTTGTGGGGACGGGGACATAGGGGTTTCAACGGTGTTTGCTTAAAACCCGCAGAAACGTACAACATTAGTTACACAACAACAACAATGATTTTATCATGCCATCCGTCCATTGGCGGTTTGGTGAATCCTTCCCCGATATAAACGGAACAGAAATGTTTTGTTATCACCCGCTACTCGATGCCCACCACACCGTGTTTGCTGCAACGCGTACCATCGGTGGATTCTGATGGATATTTTCCAGATGGGATATCCTTGAAGGATTGAGGATTCAATTAAAGATACGCAGCTGCTGCACTGAGAGATTTTCTTTTCCAACATTCGTTTTGAATACGAGATTTACGTGACGAAAATCCACCACACTGTGAAGTGTAATGGAAGCGCACACGTGCCATTGAAATCTTTGTGGTATGCACATACAATAAACGAAAACGAATATGAGAAGCATGGCTCACGTTGTGAGAAGGTCAAAAAGGCGAATATGAAAATCCTTCTCCAGTTTACACTTGCTTCGAGAATTCGAGATACAGTTGCGTAAAAATCATTTCAAATTCCAACCAAATCTAAGTAACTTTTGCTCGATAAAATAAATCCGTTATTACAATGCACGTATCGAAGCAACAGATACAATCAGAACCAAGTATCCCACAGTTTGCCTTTAAGCTACCAGATGATTCCTTCTTTTAGTAGTTGTGCAATTAGCTTGCGGTTAGTATGATTAGTGTTTACAGCGTAAAGGGAGCGCCGAATGGGAATGGGTTAGCTAGCATATTCGAGCATGTAGTAACATTCGTTTAAACCTTAAGTTACGCAAAGCAAAACAGTTCGGAGCTACCAAAGTTCCCTTTCAACATTATTCTCGTAAAGAGGGTGTACATGTTTTTCCGTACAATGTCTTGCCGATCAACGCTAACTTGAAGGCTGCTAAATACTGCTTAAATGAACAATATTATTAAATTTAAAATACCATACTCCTTTCATACACGCCTTTACTTGTAGATATTGAATGATTTTGTTCATAATTTGTGTTTGTGTGTGAGGAAGTTGGTTGTAAGTTACTGAAGCCCCTAAAGCATGATTCAAGTGATGTTTTTGTAGGTACATACTGTGGCCAACTTTTGGTTAAACGATTGTTTGTTGACTCTTCTCATTTTCGGGAGTTTAGCACCCCGTCCCAGTTAAATCATACAGCGGCAGGCGTACACTGTTCGAGAAGAAAGATTTACAGGTTTGTTTTTGGAAATAGAAATCCCACCACCCGTTACGTATGTTAGTTAGCATTTTGGTTAGCTTGCCCTCTCTCCCTCTCTCCACCTTTTAATGCTACTAGAGTGTCATGCCCCCTGCCGACCCGGCCTCGCTCTAACAAGCTAGCATTACGGCAGCAAACTTTAAACTTCCATCCGCTCTTTCCGTGTGCATGCGAACGAATGAAAACGCTGGCAAAATCGACACACGGTAGGTATGGCGATGGTGGCTTTAGATACCTTCTTGCGAGTCGTAGCTCTTGAGGCTGAAGTTCAGGCGAAGCGTCCGGTCGGTGTCAACCACCGCGTGCACTTCCTCACTCGGGTAGTAACTGCAAGGTAAGACAAAGCATTAAATAGTGCACCTAATATCCACTATTTCTCGAAGAGTTTCTTTTGTAACATACCCAACAGCTTCGACGCGGATATTATACTCTCCCGGTACGAGCAGGCGCCAGTATTCGCCACGATCGGTCGTGCGCACGTTACGATCGACACCGCTCACGATGACATCCGCATCCTTGATCGGATAGCCGGCACTGTCGGTGACAAGACCCTAACAGGAGAAAGAGATCAAAAGATAAAATGACGGAGCTGGCTTCTTTACGGGTCTCGTAAACGACGTTCACCAAACATTTACCTTCACACCAGCATGCACCAGCTTCATGTACTCGATCAGACTGCGCTTGTTCTTGTTCCACTCCTTCGGCAGGTCCGTGGCCGGCGGAAACTTGCAGCAGCTCAGCTCCAGCGTCACCTCGAAGCAATTGCTGTAGACGTAGTTGAAGTCCTGCATGCCACCGCTCAGCTCGTACCAGTACGCACCGTTCGTGATGCCATTCTGGAACGTTTCGTTGCAATCACGGCCCTGGCGCATCACCGGGTGATTTTCCGCGTACGTTAGTGCCGCATACTTGAAGAACCGATTGTCCGGCGTCGGACTATCCTCGCAGCATTCGTGATGGTGGCTATGGGAGAGTAGAATAAAACTCTTCAAACCCTACTGCTGTTACGAAAAATTAATCGTCTCTCTTACATGGAGTTATCGTACGGGTAGCTGGCAACGACGGCACCGCCGTGCAGGTTTGCGGACAGCACGAACGGATTGTTCAGGATCCAGCTCATGACGGCCACCGTTTCCGGCTGGCGGCGCTTCATCCGCTGGTGGCGCGTCCGCTCGTCGTCGAAGCGATCCGGGAAATCACGGTTCAGGTCGACATTGGCCGCATTGTAGCGTCCCGTGTAGTCCGACGGAGACTCACATACGCCTTCCTGAAAGCACGAACGATGGAGAAAATTATTAAATCGAAGCAGTGTAATAAAGTTATCGCTTTTACGTTCCTCCTTAATACAACATTTTTGTTTTACGATGGCACGTTCGTAACAATATATCTACTTTACGGGTTTACTGGAAACAAATACACATTATGGACACACAAAAATGAAGCGTGCCGTTTTCCCACACACTGCGTTAAAGAGTGTCTCCCACGCACCACAGGACGGCCATAGATTGGAAATGAATCGCTTCCCTCTCGGACGTCATAGTGGGTTTTCCAACACAATTTCCCTTGGCCGGGAAGGAAAATAAATACGATAAGATGCTGATGACTGCGTCATCGACGGAAGCGAAAAGTTAAAAAGAAAAACCGAAACCCGTGGGTGGGAGGAAAACTGCATCCCAAACGCGTGGGCACGATAAACGGTAGGATAAAAATGGTATCGACTTTTCCGGTGGGGATGAGACGTGACATTTTGTTTGCGTAGGTGTCGCTGTTTTAATTTCCTGGATGAACGATTGGCTCGAGGAATTAGGCTCTGCTTCCTCCTTGGTCTGGCGTGGAACGGTGTTGAATAATTATTCATTCGAGGCGGTTGAGCACGACTTGTTTCCAAACATATGTTCTCGTGTTTAGCCTGTGGCATCATCAATCAGCCAGTTATCGACCCTGCCTGGTTCCTTCTGGAAAAACGTGTTTTTTTGCTTCGTACCCTTTGGAAGTATGTTTTGTCCTGCTCTGTCGACATGTGATAACACATCGCGACTTGCTTGTACTTTATCAATGCAAGGTAAAAGCAAAAAAAGTTCTATTTCATAAAATATTAGTACCACCGAATAGATTGGCAAAATGTTATTTCATAATCAAAACACAAACAAATGAAACCATTTTGCTTCCTCATCGGGCGGACGTGCGTCCAATGCGCCTTGTCAGCCAGTCTTTTGCGATGTGCACCATTTTACTTATTTTTTTCATTGTGTTACTACAGTGAACCGTTAACGAATGGGTCAGCTGGAAAACTCTGAACTCTGGTCGGAAACACAACGACCAAATGTGATGTCTATCAAAGCATTAAATCGGGGGGTTTCCTAGCAAAACACATTTTTGCACCCATTGGGGTGACCAGGGCGTGTACAATACCGGAAAAGGTTATCTCGTGGCAGCAGATCCACTGCCAGTCCCCGCGTGTGGCCGGCGGATGGGGGATTATTTTGTTTAGTAGGTACACTAACCACACACAAAAAATGAATCACGTTTCAAACGTACTAAATGAGACTGCCTGGTGTTGGCAGTTCCGGGGCCAATGTTGGTGCCCTGGGACTGATCATTGCTTAGAGAAACCAACACGAATCCAACAAACACGGCTGCAAATCTTACATTTGAAGAACGGAAGACTTGGGTCCGAATAAAATCTTTCCAGGACAACACGGTCTCTTAACACCACAGTCATACGCTTCCAGACGGAGCGGGGAACGCAAAGGTGCTAATTAAGTGTCCCGTTTGGTCCCGTTTCTGGATTCTGCCTTCTACTGGCCTGGCCTGGCCCGGTTCGTTTCTTGATGCTCTGATAAAATATGTTCATCTCGCCTTGATGCTTGCATCTTGGAGTAGGAAAACATCTTCGGGAAAACCCAATCATAAAAGCCCATGGGTTAACCCCGAGATAATGACATCTGGGACAAGCTTATGCCGGGGGACCGTATGCTGTGACCGTATAAAGTAGCAACCATTCACACTCGCATCCAGTCTGACGCAAGATACTGAAGGAAAAATAAAAACGAAACGTTTGAATAAGAATTGCGAACTGCACTGCGAACCGGCTCAGAACAACCTTCTTTGCCGTTTGGAAGCGTTCAAGTGTTGGTGGCACCGATGGATGATGGAATATAACGTCATTGGTGATCGCTTGCTATGAATAACAACAAATGTACAAACTCCTTGAGATGCGCCGACGGTTGTTTGGTAAGCATTCGTAATGGAGACGGCAATGGGAAGTGTTGATAACCTTAAGGTAGATTTATGGCAGACACAACAGTGATGTATCGGCAATCCAAGTCCCTATGAGAAACGTTTGGCTAATGTGGATGAATGAAATTGCCATGCTTCGATTGAAGAATCAGTTCAATGGAAAGTAGCATCAAAATCTGCGGCGGCCGATATGAAGATGTAAAATCCACCAGTTTTACTTTTCATTCACTATTCACAGAACTCGATTGATTTTATTTTGACTCAATTGATTTTACTTTTATTTTATTTTTGATGACTGAATTGAACCGAAATATCGTGTTTTTCCCAACGGTTGTTTTACAATTTTCAACCCAAGTTTCAACATGGTGAAAAACTTTATCAATCAGTTTGCGTGTAATTTTATATTTTTTCTTTTACTTATCACCTAATCATCGTATCGTTTTAATATTGTAGTGATGCTTGCTACGGTAGAGGCAAAATCCTAAATTTCCATTGAAAGCTAATTATTTTACCCAAAATTAACGAAATTGGATACTTTTTACTATGAAGCCAATTAGTGAACAATCGAATTCAAATCAAAAATTATACTATGAAACATCATCAACATGTTAAGATAAACTTTCCGTTACCTTTCTATTTTCGTTACGCTCCACAAATAATGTGCATCCTCTATTCAAGCATCCGCTTCTGACTGGCCAGCACACATTTTCTGCTGTTTGGTTATTCAAACATTCTAACAGAGAAGTGCTGCTGGACCAGCGGATGACAATGTGATGCTAAACTGTGTCAAACGTGGTTTTCACACGGTCCACTGCCTCGCGAATAGCAGCAGGCAGTAACTTTATAAAAATGAAAACTCGCAAATGGATACGAAGTGAAAACTCATTTTCACAACAATACATCAAACCGGCGATGACCGTCGTCATGTGCCACCTCATCGAAGCACATCGACAGTCGTCGTTGGTTACAGATGGTTGGATGCTTGGACTAGGGGGAAGTAGTGGAAAACGATTGGCATTGCATTAGAATTTCCCTGTATCACAGTGTGCTTGTTTTAGTAGTAAAATTCTCCGGTGAAAGAAAGTGAAAGTTGTGACCTAGAATCGCCGGTTTCCCCGTGTTTCCCCCGGATGATGGAAAACGACTCCGGAAAAGAATCCAAATTTCAGCGATCAGCGGACCATCGTACGGCGGTCAAACGCAGGTGGGACAGTAGCATTAAACTGTATCTTAAAAGCTGTTTTTGGATGACATAACTGGATAACATAAAGACCGGTAGTAGTGAGCGATACCTGCTGACCGGTTTTTGACGTTCGCGCACCGTCTATAGTCCGGTCGAATCTGTGGCACGCACTTCCAGAGATTTGTAGGTGAAAGGCACGTAGTGTGCTATGCCGCGGTACTAGCCCGAGATTGTGTATAGCTTAGGTGTGGCTTAGATCTCGTGTAGTAAGGCAAATGATAGTTTCTCTTTGTCGAACACTGATTGTGCGTTGAACGGTATTATGAAATTAAACGTATCATTTTTTGGCATAATACATAAACCGATCGATTGTGAGTCTCAGTTTTTGAATTCACATGGCGTTTCGGATGGAAAGAATTCCTTTTCATTTTCAAAACATACTTTCTTTTAAAACAATGTTGCTGTGAACGCCCGCCATGTTCGTCTATTGTCTTGGAGCAAGCGACCACACATGACTGTTTTTGTGTTATGAGAAAACGTCCACGGGGAGGGTTAATCATAGTAGGCCACTTAGTAGTAATAGTGATTATATGGTAGAGATTGTTGCAGACAGAGCAATTGCTTGATTCAAATTCTTAACTCGCGTCTAGGTGCAATACGTATTGAATCGAACCTCGTCTACTCAAATATGTATGCGGAATACCACATAGGGAAATCCACCTGGGAAGTACAGTCATTATCGATTAGCGCATCAACTGTGTGAAATGGGAGCAACATAACAATTAACTATATTACGAAGTAGTATTCGATGTATCGAGTGATCCATTTACCCACCAATGACACACTTAGCGTGCTCGAATGTAGCGACGAAAACATGCCAGAGACAGTAATGGGAACAATTCCATCTGTTACACCTTTTTGATGGTGTCATGAACGCAGGCTCGTAACTCTACGAGAAACAGTGATGATTTGAATAACTTCGCACTTGGCGTTTGACGTCACGGTTACACGCTGGTGGTGGTGCCCAACATAAGGCATTCAAAGACCTCCACCAACTCCCACACCAAATTAGTCTCGGCCTTAACATTCGCTACAATATGCTTCCTTCAATGGACGAGTTTCGCTTACCCGTGACCGCTGGTAACCGTCGGGATTCATTGTCGGCATCAGGTAGATTGCCGTCTGGTTGACGAGGGCATGGATTTCCGGATCACGCTCGTAGTTTGCCAGCAGGAACTGGGCCAGGTACAGCAGCAACTCACGGCCCACCGTCTCATCGCCGTGCATGTTGGCCACGTACTTAAACATTGGCATCAGCAGCGGCCGCGGACGGTTCACGTTCGGGCGTATCTCGAGCACGGCCAGTGGGCGTCCTTCGCGCGACTGCCCAATCGTGTGCACCTTGGCCAAATCCGGATATTCCTTTTGCAGGTGCGCCAACACATCGACCAGCTCATCGTTGCCTCGATAGTGTGGCTGTTGGAGAAAACTTTCGTCCTGCTGAATTGCCGTCACAACACCGTCGCCCGTCGTGGTTGCCGTTTGCACAGTTTTGCCGTACACCGAGAGGCCGTTTAGAGCGATTGCTGCTGCCAACAGCGATAATAGTTTCACATTCGCAATCATTGCGCCCCGGGGGACTGCGAGGACTTGCCTCGCCACCGTCGACGTATAGAACGCACCACTTCACAACAAATAAGAGCTATTTGAGTCGAATTCGGCACAACACTTTCCACACACTTACTACCCACGTACTAAGTGGGAACAATTTTCCACCCCGCGGCGAGGAAAAACGGTATTTTCCCTGCTATCCCCAACCGGGAGGAAGAGACAGACAGAGACACGGAAGCAAAAATCCTGTGCTTGCTCGACGATGGAAAACGTTCGTTTGACAGCTCTTTGTGAACTGCAGCGCAAGAACTGTCTGTGCATTAAGCGAGCTATCTACATGGCAAACATGGCGAGAGCAAACAATTTGACAGCAAATGCATGAAACAACTGTCGCTTCTTGTGATTCATCGGTTTTTTCGATCCGGTGGACTTGAAGCTTTAGTAGGAGCTCATTGACAGCTGCCAAAGACAACAAAGACAAAATGTTTGCGTATGTAGAACCCTACAAATGTTTGCTTTTTTAAAAAAGTATGGAGCGCATTTAACCGTTCCGGAATGGTCTTCGATATGAGCAGAAAAACGGAAGTTTTTATAGAAGGATTGTAAGCAAATAGTATTTTCGCCTAATTTGGTCATGTAATATAATTGTGTGTAATGAATTTGGAATCGTTGATGAATTGCAATGGCATAAAAACCCTACCGAATTTGTTTTGGTACTAACTCAACGGATTCAATGGAACGTGCACTGCAGCAAGAAAGTCTGATATGGTTTTGTTATATCGATAAGATAAGCTCCAGTTAGTGTGTGTAAAAGCTGTGAACGATTGGTACCATTTTTTATGTTATTGGTTAAACTGGTGATGCGATAAATCGTTTCGGCGCCCGCGTGTAAAATAGTTGCCTAGTTTAGGGCAGTACACGACCGTTCGTCAAGATGGATAGCTATCTGGGATTGGCAGAGCACAAACTGAAACCCCGTAGCGTGGTTGACGCATTTTCTAATCGCACAGGAACAGTGAAAAAACGGTAAACCATTTTTATTGGATGACGTGTGCTGCATCCAGTCTAGGGAGTAATCTTTTCAAAGTCTACTTGTCTTTCTCCCATCTACAGACCGGTACGCGTACCACCACCTCAGTCGCCTAAACCAAGAGTAAGTGATAACACGGAGTGATAAATTTGTCGATACGGTTTTTAGAGATATGCCCGGAACGCTATTTTGCAGTCAGTTTCGCAGGCTTCCGCCGTCGTAGACGGCACCGGACAGTTCCATTATCTGCTGGAAGAGCATCTTGCGGTCGTGGAGAAAAATAAGCGACTCGAAATGAGAAACTCTTTGCTAGAAGAGGAGAACACGAAACTCAAATCCGACATCGATAACCTACGAGGTGCCTACGAGGAGTTGCAGGAAAACCTCGGAAGTGGGACGTCCAAATCCTTCGATACCGGCAAATTGCTCGTGCACTTGAAGCTAAAGCGGCGTGCTGATAAAGAAACCCTTGAGAAGCGCAACATAATCAAGAGTAAGTCTTTCTATGTGTGTGTCCGTGAAATATGTGTAAGAACGTTTCGAGGAGTCAGTTCGGCATCCGGTTTATCAGATGAGGCCTGCTTCAATACATACCTTCAGCATGTCGACATGGTGGAGAACATACGAATTCCGCGGATCATTCATGAGTGCGTGACGGTGCTGGAAACGAACGAGAAGTTTATGCGAACCACAGGCCTGTATCGGATGTCGGGAAATCATAAAGAAATCCAGAAGCTGCGCTACGCCATCAACGCAGGCGATTACAAGACACTTCGCAAGCAGAAATCCCCCCATGAGGTATGCGGCATACTGAAGCTGTTCCTACGCGAGCTAAAGGACCCTTTGATACCGTTGGAGACATGTAACCGCATCATTCCTTCGGTTTGGCTTGGCTCTACAACCTGGCGTAAGTATTTAGAAATAATATTTCGAAAATGTGCCATCACAACGAGCTTTTCTTTTTTCCATAGCACTAATTAGACGCGCTAAAGTGCGCTTACTGTATAGCGCCCTTGATGATGTTCGACAGAATACGCTAAAATTTCTTATGAAACATCTGCAAAGGTGGGACAAACAAAATGAGCTCATTTCTTCTCCAAAGTATGAAGTAAGACTGATCAGCTTATTTTTCACTTTCAGAGTTGCTACCATTGAAGAAAATGAGGTGGACACTGTGTCGTTAGGTGTACTGTTTTGTTCAATTATCTTCAACGAAACTCTGGCTGATGTATGTCCTGTGCGATTCCAGCAACTCACCGTTATACCAAAAGAATGTATAATAGTCATGATAGAGGATTACGATAACATTTTCTCGTGATAAAACGTGATGCACCTGAACCTTGTTACGGTGCTTATGTTGTGAAATATGGAATCATCTGAACTCCAGTGTGACTACTATTGTTGAAGCCAACGTATCAAACATAAATGAAACAAAAATATCCCTTTACTCTTGAACATCGCAAATTCGTCAACTGTAAGCTGTGCAGTGTAAAGAACTTGTTATTAATACATAATTAAGAGTAACACGTAGCCTTAGCGTTATATTAAAAAAAAGAACTGCAATCTATATTGTTAATGTTTAGTGATTCATAATAATAGAAGGACAAAAAGCAACAACATATATTTATTCAGAAAGCGTTGAATAACACTTTGATAGCCGAAGTCATAACGAAACGCAGTCTAATGCATAGTCCAATTTGTATTGGAATTAAACATTCAGGGAGTGGTTGATTAAAACCTTTAAGAAATTTATTTTTTTCCTGAATGTCTGAGACAACGTTTAGTTTAGCAATGTTTGGCAAAAATGTGTAACATTTGGGAAGATTATTTTGCAATACAGTACCGGTAATAGTAAACTAATAACAGCAATGCAGTTTTAGAAATGATTTTTTGCACTTTGCTTAAATTTATGAATTGAACCGCCTATTTAAATAAAACATTTGGTCTGTAAACAATGTTTTTCGTGACAGCGCTTTGTTTTGGGATGCTGCATTCACGAACGTCAAAGCGTTTAAAATTGATGAACCTGGTTATGCATTGTAAAAACTGCTGATGTAAAAACTGTAAACAGTAGCGTGTAAACAGTGAAGATGTTATATTGGTTGGCGAGCCTCCTGCTGGTGATTCCACTTCTCAAACTGTTCGATCGATTTCTGCGATCGTACGATAGCATACCGGGACCACCGCGATGGCCGATCGTTGGAAATTTAGCGCAATTCATGGGAGTCGGTGCCGTTGGTAAGCAATACTGGAAGATACTGTGCGATACACCATACAGATTGATCATCCGGTTCTCTGGTAGAGATATTCGCTCAGCTTTCAGACTACAGTAATCGGTATGGTGGGATATACAAGCTGGATTTCCTCTACGATTATACAATCGTTTACTCATCGCCAGAAGCGGCCGAGGTATGGCAGGGTCATTTTTTGAATCGCACTAAAATTTCAATCCATATTCATTTGCGTTGTTTTTTCATTCCAGTTAATTCTGAAATCGAGCAACTTCACCTCCAAGTCGGAAGACTACCAAAAAGTAGCAGAATGGATCGGCGACGGTTTGTTGTTGTCGCGTGGCTACAAATGGCTCACCCATCGACGGGTTATCGCGCCAGGGTTTAATTCCAAAGTGCTGGAACGTTTCGTACCCGTCTTCAGCCAACACTGATGAGTCGATCAACGTGCTTCCGGAGCTGAAGCTGCACGCCTTAGGTGTTTTATGTGAAACGGCCATGGGTGTCACCAGTGGAGAGGAACAGGAAAAACAACGGAGTTACACTCAGGCCGTGGAAGAACTAAACTCCATTTTGTACTGGCGTATGTTCGATACGTTTGGCAATATTAATGTGCTGTTTCGTTTAACCCCCACGAGCCGACGGTTCAATGAGCTGGTGGCGATGTCGCGTAGTTTCACCCACGACATGATCGACCGCAGGCGTAAGATGAAAGAGCAGCTCGAAAAGGCTTCTTCGTCGAATGAGGATACGGCAGATGAGGCGTGCGAAAGGCGTAAACATACCGAACCCTTGATGGATACGCTTCTGCAAGCCCGAATTGATGGCAAAGCATTGACGGACGATGAAATTCGGGAGGAGGTGGACACGTTTACATTTGCGGTGAGTGTTATTAGTTATTCTTTTGTCAATACGATCATTAGATTTAGATTCAATGAAATAGTTGCTGGTTTAATTTCAGGGTCATGACACGGCAGCCTCGGCAATGACATTCCTTTTATACAACGTAGCCAAATACCCGGACGTCCAGCAGCGCTTGTACGAAGAAATCACATCACAAATCGGCGCTGAGTTTAGCGATTTGTCCATGAGGTAAAATGACGTTATCATATTGGTTCATGAAATTAAATTCAAAACCATCATTCTTCTAACTTTTCTCATAGCGCTCTTAACGATCTGCAATACATGGATCGAGTGATCAAGGAATCGCTCCGGCTTTACCCACCCGTGCCGGTGGTCGCTCGTACTGCAACCAACGACATGATGTTGCTCGGACAGCATCTAAAACGAGGTACCACCGTGGCGCTGAATATATTCTCGATGCACCGCAACGAAGAATACTTCCCGGATCCGTGCCGGTTCAGTCCGGAACGTTTCGAGGGTGATGACGACTATCTGATCTACGACCGGTACGCGTATATTCCGTTCAGTACGGGACCTAGGTACTGTATTGGAAAGAAGTTCGCCCAGTACGAGTTGAAGTGCACACTGGTGAAGATTCTGCAGCGGTTTCAACTGCGACTAACGAGCGTAGATTATGTGCCAACGTTGAAGGCGGAAATTGTCCTGAAGCCTGTAGAGGGTATGCCATTGATATTTAAAAACAGAAAGTAAAGGAAGAAGAGATAATGAAGAGCAATTACACTTTTATATGACATACATTCCGCATATTCTAATTTCAGGTTGTTTTATCACAGCCGCAACAAATCCATATCGTATGTTATAAACAGATTAATCCAAATAAAACGAAGACAATTAGGACGTAACTCTGTGGTGTATTGCTTTTAAAAAATACTTGCTTAATGCTATTTTGCCCATTCTCTGTGCAACACTTCTGCCCGCCACCTGTATGAAGAAGTTATGAATAATTGGATGACTCGTTCAACTCGTGAACCACCTGTCACCTATCCGAACTAACAGCGTGGAACAAAACGAAGTGGCATTCCATTGGCTGGCTTTAGGACGAGCTCTAGCCTCATCTTGGGCGCGAAGTTTGGATCCGGGAGCTCTACTTTGCAGCAGCGCAAAGTCTTCGACAGAACCGTCTTTAGTTCGTTCAGGGCAAATTTTTGACCTAAGGAAATGAGAACCAAGAATAAATACATGTTTGCTTTTCAGAAGTTCAGTTAGCGTAACAGCAAATCGTACCTATACAATTTCTGCTGCCTGCACTGAAAGGAATGTAGACGAAAGGATGTCGTTTCGTCTCTCCATCTTCGAACCGCTCCGGTCGGAATTGATGCGGCTCGGGAAAGTACTCCGGATTGTTGTGCATCATGTAGGCACCGAAGGTGATGGCCGTACCCTTTACCAGCTCGATCCCGTTGATCGTAGTGTTTCGTTCGACCGTGCGTGAAAAGTATGGAACCGGTGGGAACATCCTTAACGACTCTTTGACAACCAGGTCCAGGTATTTTAGTTCGTTAATGTGCTGCTGTTTAAGTGGCTGATCGTGCGGCACAATCGAACAGATTTCTTCGTACACTCGCTGCTGAACTTCCGGAAATTTGGCACACGCGTACAGGATGAATGTGATGGCGCTGGACGTCGTATCGTGGCCCTGTAATTATTTTTTTTTTATTTTTATCGTTTTCACACAGGAGTCAAATGGTGCCGAAAATTAACAATAAACCAGCGTTTATGGTCCCATGGGTGCAACTTACCGCGAACATAAAGTTGTTCACCTGACTGTACACCTCTTGGTCGGTAAACTGGCGCCCGGTAAGATCGGAGCGCAACAGTATGTCCAGCAACGAAAGGCGCCTTTTTTCATCCTCTGGCGAGCTCTCTTCTCCCTTGCCAGCGAGCACTTCCGCCCGGCGTTCCTTGATAACGGATGTCGTAAACTCCCGGTTGATTCGGAGCGCCTCCTGGTAGACCTTGTAATGTTTCGTTAAACGAAAGGTCCAATCAGAGTATCCCATGGCATTATACATACGCCAGAAGGTGATGCGAGAAAGGCTAGATTTGTGAATGGAACGTTAAGTCGAGAACACATTAAATGGGATGTGAATACCATAAACTGTTTGTTAAGCGCTTTACTGTAGCTGATCCCCGCTAACTGTTTTTAATTACCAACTCGAAAGACATATTATAGAGCTGTTCTAAACGCCTGAACAACACGTTGGTTGCTTGAATATTAATGTCATATGATGATGACAGCGCACCACCAATCAATCGAGGCCGATAATATGCCTTTCGCTCATTAGTTGATGCGAACTTTAAACACGCAAATCTGTCCAGTGCAGTGGAATGGAACCACAAACAATACAGTATTTAGCCTTACTTTGAAACAGCGCGCACATAGTCAGAGTCTTCCAGCTGCGCTCGGCATCGTACGCCCATTGAAGTCTCCAGAATTACGTCAAGCGTGTAGAGCTTCGCAAGGGCGAAGATGTCCACCACCTTGCCGTCGCTGGCGAGCAGATTGCGTACCAGTACGTCAGCCTGCTCTTCAAACACCGGTACATAGCTGTCGAGGATCTTGAAGTGGAACGCCCCAGTCAGAGCGCGCCTGTTTGCGAACCAGCTCGAGCCGTGATCGAGCAGAATACCATTTCCGAGCCACTCTTGTAGCGTCTCGTAGTCCAGCGATTTGCGGTTGAATTGGTTCGAGGAAATTATTTGCTGAACAACAGGAAGATGTAGAATGGATAAAAATTAACTAAAATCTAAAATCTTCTCTAGAGCATTAAATGTTGTCTTCTAGAATCCTTTTATCCAGTTTGCCAATTTGAAGATTTGAAAACATAAGAATTTTTAACGATCTATCTTTTTTACATAGAATATTCGGTATTTTCGGGATTTTAGTATTTTTCACTGTACATTAGTGCTCTCAATTGCGCAGTAGTTTATCGAATACCAATCACGTTCGAGCAAACACTCTCACTTCGGTCCTTCAGATACTTACCTCAATATCGCTTGGGGAAGAAAATATAATCCAACATTTGCTGAGCAGATCGAGCTTCACTACCGTTCCGTAGCGGTGAAAGTATTCTATCAACTTATCGAAAAACACTGAACCAGCAAAAGAGAACAAAATAAAAAAAAGAAAAGTTTGTAATATGAACCGTTTCCCTTCCTCAGATCACACGATCACTGTTTTGGCAACCCAACCTTGCGTATCATACTGGACCAGCTCCAGTGCGTTGCCGAGAAAAAAGTTGGCCGGCGGACCGGGCACCTTTCCCACCGCGCGATATACTCTGTACCGGAATGAAATGAATCGAAGCAGAATCACACCGAACAACGCAACAAGCAACGAGAGTACAAACATCTTGATATGGTCGGTTGGGTGGCTATAAATCGATGTTTGCGCCTCAACGTTTCATCAACGACTGAATCATGATCTAGCGAAGAGAGAACGCGTTCCACGCGTGGAAGAAAATGGTAAAAAAATTAACCGGTTTGGTGCCGAAAAAAGGAGAAGATGTTTTGGTATCGAGTAAAACTTCTTCCTTTTCTACTTCACATGTTGAATTTCGACATATTTAAAGTATTCATATTCATACTGTGTGGTATTTTTAAATGTTTATATATGTTGCATACTGTTTTTTATATACATTTTAACAGAGAATATATATATTTTTTATAAATAAAGGCGATGTATCACCAAATTAGATTTCAAGAGAACTACACACTCTGTCGCTAGTCATCACGGGAGCCGTTTCTCTCGAACTGACTAATAAACATTATAACAGCGCAGTTTTATTCAACACACTGACCAACAGGACGATATTTAAATACACAATTATATGTACACGTGGAGCAAGATCATTACGACGCACACGTGGCATTTCCTATAACTATAACTACGTGCGAAATGTGAACTAACTCAAAGAACGAGAGAAAAATGTACCTTCTATTGCTGTTCCTGGTGTGAGCAGATTGTTTTCCAAAGCAGATGTGAGAATCTTAATTGGGTGAAGATAGTTTGTAAAAATTCTGAAAAACATTCTCACGCCCTACATTTATTACAACAATTTAACATGTTTATATTGTTATTAGTAAACACAATACACGCCCAGCAATCGCTCTCATACGAAATAAAAAAAAGGCTTGTGAGCATTTCCTCTATCAATCTGTGAAATCGGCGTTAGACATCAAGCGGCTCCATTCGGAATACATTATTATTCTAAACAGGTTAGGCTAACATTTAAAACTACAGCCTCACTTCGCCGCCCATACCACTACGCCCTTTTACTTTTTGGCTGCGTACTCTGCAACAACTGCTCGATTAAGCCGGATACTGAGCTGGTTGACGGTACAAACACACACACGGGCAGCTGTAACGATCGTTAAATGATCCGGTGACGATGGCGCCTTTTGAGGTACCTACTCCACGGGTAATAGACGCACGTGGCGTGATACTCGGGTGAAGAAAGGGTGGGGGGGGGGGGGGTTGTCTGATTTTTTTAAATATCGCGCATCGCGTACCGTTTATTGTGCGCGGTCACCCTGCTTGACATCAGCGATTCCCGTCGCGCACGAAGAATACTCGTGGCGTGAACAGTTTGTCGCGGGCTGTCGACCGGACAGCAGCGCTTGTATCGTACGAATTTCGCGGGCCCTTGAAGTGTGGTGCATTTGGTCGCGTTACTTCGAACCCCGAGTTCGGCAGAAAAAGAAGCTAAACATTCTAATCACATCTCGGGGCCTTTAATGGGTCAAGCAGCGTTGGGTTAACGGACAAAGGAAAAAAAATAATCCACCTGTATTGCGTCATCATGCTGTTGATCGTCTTGAGCGTACTGTCACTGCTGGTGTCGATCGGTGTCTGGTGGACGGTGGAAAACTATGGTAACGCACTACGGCACGCCGGAAAATTCGGAGGCCCACCGGCTTACCCCCTGGTTGGCAATGGGCTGCTGTTTATCAACAAATCTCCTGCCGGTCAGTATGACGCAGAAACCGCGCGGTTCCGCTTCATCGAACACCGTTGCCATTGTGTTAATTTTTATGCAATCGTTTTTGCTCACTGTCTATTTTTCGACTGCTCGCTGTGCATATTCTTCCAGAGTTCTTGCAGTTAGTGGGAACGTTAATAGCGAAGCATGGAATGTGCCTGCGATTGTGGCTCGGTACGCAGCTGTTGGTGCTCAGCACCGACCCGAAAGACATTGAGGTAAGCAAGTTTATCAGCAGAGAAGGATGCCCCGACCGGGTTCAATGGTTGCGCTAATGCCCGTTATTGGCACAACGTTTTATTGTGCACTTGACAAGTGTGTTGTGTTTACTCTACACGTTGGAAACGGAACGAAAATAGTCGTAGATTTACCTTACCTAGTTTCCCTGCCGATGCCGTTTTCGTTGGGCTGGCGCTCAATATGTGTAAAACAAATCGTAACCCACGTGTCGCGTAGAGGGCTGATCGCTTTGCATACACACACAGTGTCGATTGAATATCCAATGAATCGCCTATTGAATTATCCAATGTGTACGAAAAAATATTGTTATTTTTAGTTTTACCCAATTGTAGCAATTTTATGGTCACAATTCATAATTAACATTAAAATTCATAGTACTGCTCCATTTCGTCATCATTGGTGTTTTCAAACACGTTATCAATGATTATCAGTCGTCAAGATTACGTTTATCCTCGTCAACGGTATGTGCATAAATCGCATTATCCCCACCAAACCGAATCTGGCTTTGGTAATTTTTTTAACTAAAAGGGGGCCATTATACACGCCAAAACACGGTTTCATTTGTATGACTTAACCACTATGCCATTGGGGATGGTTCGAACCTACAGTAACGCATCGTACTTCTACGCGGTTGTACGATTATTTAATGGCTTTTGCCATGACATTTGCAGACTGTCGTTAGACGACTTTGCTTTGGCCATGAAAAGACATTTTGTGTATTATCTTTTTACTAAATAAGAACCGTTTCTGAACCAGTTGTTGTTGTACTGGCCCCCTTTTTTTTTAACAGACATATCACTCTCGAGCGACTACAACCATTTGAAAGCACATTTTACGCACCCTTACGCTGTGTGAATTACTATGTACAAGAGAACAGACAAAATGGAGCAACATTTGAAGTATCTTTTACAAGACTGTGTAGACTCTCAGTACCCTCTATAAACTGTATGGCTTTGCTGTTGCCACCTTCCGTTTCCCATTACTTCTATTTAAAAAAATTAGCTTCTATGAACTACATATCTCAGTGGTTTTTAATGAAATTCTTTGCCAACTGTTTTGCGCGGTTTCGTTGATTTTGTGCAGATTAGCCGCGTATTTCGTGTATCCATCATTTCCGTGCCACCCATCGCTGTTTTTGTATGTATATAAAAGCGAATAGATAGTTAATGATTTCAGTAGTTTTTTTTTTGTTTTTTTTGTTTTTTTATTAAAAGGTCATTAAAACTCTTCAACATACCTTTATCTCGTCATAATGTCATTGTGATCCAGCCACGTTGACTGGTTTTTGTTCACTTTCAACTTACTCACTGGGTGACTTGCTACTTTAAAATTTCATCAGTGATAGGAAACTTTTAGACACGGAAGCTATTAATTAGAGGGTGGTAAAAAAAAAACGAATGTTTGGTCGAAAATAGAAATAGGTAGTATTGGATGCCGTTGGAAATTAATTGCATGAAAAGAAAAAAATGTGAAACAGAGTTTATAAAGATCTCAAATTCAACAAATAAGGATTATTTTTAAAACCCCCTCTTCTTGTCTGCTCAAGTATGTACTTGAATGAGAAAGTATACACGTGCCTTATCTTCCCGTAGGTTCTACTGGCCAGTCCGAAGTACATCGAAAAATCGACCGAGTACAATTTCGTTCGGCCGTGGCTAGGAAACGGGCTGCTAACCAGCAGCGGACGTCAATGGCAAACGCACCGAAAAATGATCACCCCGACCTTTCACTTCAAGATCCTGGAGCACTTCGTGGAGATTTTTGACCGGCAGAGCAACACCTTTGTCGACATCCTACGATTATACGCAAAATCGGGCGAAACCTTCGACGTCTTTCCGTTGGTCACGCTGTGCGCACTCGATGTTATTTGTGGTAAGGGCAGGAAGGCTCCTAGGAGTTTTGGGCGGGAGTAAGCGATGACGTAGTGGAGGAACTTTTCGGAAGCTAATGAGCGTGTCTATCCTTTTTTTTAGAATCCGCCATGGGTACGAAGGTGAATGCGCAACTGAACTCGGAGTCGGAGTACGTTAAAGCTGTAAAGGAGTGAGTATGGTGTCGGAGGAAAATTGTGTCGGAGTAAAACTAATTATGTGCCTTTGCTTTTTGGTCACATTGTAGAATCACCAATTTGATACAAGTTCGTTTCTACGATTTCATCATCCGGTACGAGTTCTTCTTCCGAATGTCCTCCAACCGGCGGAGGCAGCGCAAGGTGTTGAACGTGCTTCACGGTTACACGAACAGCGTAATCCAGTCCAGACGGCAAGAGTTGCGAAGCACGGACTCACCCACTAACGCCCCCGATGGTGCGGCCAATGAGCTTGAGAGTGAAGTTGGTATCAAGAAGCGAATGGCCTTTCTGGATATGCTGCTGCAGGCCACGGTCGACGGGCGGCCTTTGACCGACGAGGAAATTCGTGAGGAAGTCGATACGTTCATGTTCGAGGGGCACGACACGACGACGTCGGCGATTAGCTTTCTGTTGCAGTGTATGGCAAAACATCCCGACGTCCAGCAGAAGGTGTTCGAAGAAGTACGCGGCATTGTTGGGGAGGACCGGAAACAACCCGCCACCATGGCGATGCTGAACGACATGAGCTACCTGGATCTGGTGATCAAGGAAACGCTCCGTCTATATCCATCGGTACCGATGTTTGGTCGGAAGTTGCTACAGAACACCGAAATTAGTAAGTTCACTTTAAAGTCTCCGTAGGTGTACATCTAATTGATCACTGCTTCTTCTCTTCTTCTCTAGATGGAAAAATTTTCCCGGCGAACTGCAACGTCATAGTGCTACCATTTTTCCTTGGGCGTAACCCGGACTTTTTCCCCAACCCGGAGAAGTTCGATCCGGAGCGGTTCAACGTGGAGCGGTCGGCCGAGAAGACGAACCCGTACCAGTACATTCCGTTCAGTGCGGGACCACGGAATTGCATCGGTCAGAAGTTTGCCGTAGCCGAGTTGAAGAGCCTGGTGAGCAAGGTCGTGCGCCACTATGAAATCCTTCCACCGCTCGAAGAGCAGGAGGAGTCGTTCATGGCCGAGCTGATCCTGAGACCGGAACGCGGAATTCCAATACGTGTTAGACCACGCGTGTACTGATGAGACAACATTATTACTTAATGCACAATAATTCGTCCTACCTCATTTAACATTCTCTCTCTCGGTGATAGTTTTTTGTGATGCCATTTAAGTGGATAATAGTTATTCGATCAAAGAAAACGTTCTCTTATGTTCAGCAAAAGGAAACGAACACAGAAGTTTACTTAATTATGCATGGCATGAAATGTATTTATAGCCAGAACCATCAGCTACTTAAACAAACCCCTTTTCACGGCTAGTCTATTCTAAACTGTCGACATCGTTACGATAGCGATTCCACAGATGACGTTTGTCTGATAAGAACTCATTACACATCGCTTCAAAGTATGCACTTAGCATAGGGTTAGTTAGGGCGCAAGTACATGTATTTTGGCAGGATCGGTTAATCAATAAACAACAACATGAGTTATGGTAGAAATTACGCCTTCGCCTGTTCATTCATTTACTACCAACAATGTGTTGGCATCTGTTAAGTTGATAACCGCAGCTTCCAATCAGAAGCCTATCGTGGGTTCGAATCAACTGTTCTTGTTCACTCGACAGTATAACCAGTTATTATGTGGCGCAAGTTTACAATCTTTCGCCCTAGTTGAAGTGAGATTGAGATTATCGCTGGGGCTCAGATGTAGGGTAAGGGCAGCCGTCGACGTAACTCTTCTGATTGAAAAATAATTCCACAATGGGGTGTTATTGTTGATGATCGCGATTCTCGTCGTGTGCTGTAACTTGTTATAGAATATTTTCGCACACGCATGTAGTCGCTATATACTTTGAAATGGTTATTCTAATTTGCCAAACAGCTATTTTTACGTGGATAAAATTATAGTTTTCTAAAATTTCTCAGCGCGATGTCGACCAAATCTAGATTTTTCGGAACTTCTATTCAACTTGAACGTGATGTAACGCGGGCGGGCGTTCCTCTCACAACTGCCTGGTTAGATCCGGTTACTAATGTCTAGATCGCAAGTACAACACTCACCACAGGCGACCTCCACCTTCGGTTGCATTTCCTGACCGAATGAACTTGCAATTCCTCACCGAAGGCACCATCCAAGTGCAATGGCAGCCTCCACCACTCCGTTGCGATGAGCGCGAATGTGCATGTGCATCGCTGGCTTAGACTGTATGTGGTGGGGGCGCCTGGTGCACCGGGGTATGGGTTCGTATGCACGGGCGGCATGATGTCAAGTTCAGCAAGTTAACTGGCCTAGCCGTTAGAATAAGTGCTAACGCCGCGCACCAACGGCAGCTTAGTGGTTTATTAGGAGCCAAACCGTGCGGTCACAACACAGGAACATCCGAAGATTCGTTTTTGTTGTTCAGCGCGTGAACAGCTGCCCCGAAATGGTGGTCCCAGTGGTAACGGTAGTGGCAGCGTTGGCGGTGGCCGTCCTCTTTGGGGCATACGGCCTCTTCCGGCGGTTTGGCGAGATGCTCCGACATGCCGGAAAACTCGGTGGCCCTACGGCGTACCCGCTCATCGGCAATGGGTTGTTGTTCCTGAACAAAACTCCCGCCGGTAGGTGATGGTTTTTTAGGTTGGGCAAAGGTTTCAAATGATGAGCGACTGCGAGTTTCCCATCTCCCCCGTGTGAATGTGTCTTAATCCTCTTGCCTTGCAGAATTTCTGCGCACCATCGAGTGGATGCTGAAGAAGTATGGCAACAGTTTTCGTGTATGGCTTGGAACCCAGCTAGTAATTCTAGTGCAAGATCCCAAGGATATCGAGGTATGTCGAATGGTTCTGGTGCAATGTATTGTGGTCTTTGGTAATTTGGATGTATTCCTTGGATTACTCAACATTAAAGAGCATTCTGAATAAAAATCGATCTCATGATCAGTACGTCTAGTACAAGTTCTAGTTCACTGGAAAAGGTCGTCAAGATTGAGGTGCAGTGGTGCAGTTCGTTGTCGCCGTTTGTGAGTATCGAGCGTGAAAAACAAGTTAACTGTGACCGTCAATAGTGGAGTGCCTTGCGGTTCGGTGCAGCATGAACCATTTAGCTGAACATTTAATTAATGTGCCGCTTTAACCAGCTTACACCAGTGGGGGTGTTATGGAAAGGGGTTCCAAACGATTGGAGAAGAACGCAACACAAACAACCACAATTAATTACTTAGTATAGTGTGGTAGAAACGTATTTTTAAAATAGCTTTATGCACCCGTTTGAAATGCACCGAAATGGTAAATATGACGTGGGAATTAAGAAGTGTAAATATTAAGACTAAACGAACAGTGTATCTTTAGAAATAATCAGCGTAAACCAATGTGTGTAATTTAACAAGACTACCCGAGCATCATTGATCGATCAGATTGGCGTTACATCGTCGGTATACTATACTAACGTGCTACTTAGCAGGAAGCGTTACTACGGTTAACGGGTGAAAAATCTTAATAATAATGTAGGGACGTACGGTTGATAGAAGCATTCAGTGAACATTCGTTTTTTTGTACCAGGTCCTGCTCGGTAGCCCAAAGTACATCGATAAATCCACCGAGTACGACTTTATCAGACCCTGGCTGGGCGAGGGGTTGCTGACCAGCCGCGGCCGGAAATGGCACACACACCGGAAGGTCATTACGCCAACGTTCCACTTCAAGATTCTCGAGCAGTTTGTGGAAATCTTCGACCGCCAGAGCAGCACGTTCGTCAAGGTCCTACAACCGTACGCTGAGGCGGGCAAGTCGTTCGACATCTTTCCTCAGGTTACACTGTGCGCGTTGGACGTGATTTGTGGTGAGTTTGTTTGTGTGCGTGTGAATGCGTTGATCCTGCGACTCACAGCAACAAGGCACCAATGTCCTGTTTCGTCCCGCTATCGTTACAGAGTCGGCGATGGGTACAAAGGTGGACGCTCAGCTGAATTCCACGTCAAGCTACGTGTTGGCCGTGAAAGAGTACGCCAAATTATGAACAGCGATAAGCAATAACCTGCTTAATCATAATCCATATCGTTTTTGTCTTGTTTCCAGGATCACAAACCTTATTCAGTTGAGGTTTTATGATTTTCTCATCCGGTACGATTTCTTCTTCCGCCTGTCCGCGAACAGTCGGAAGCAAAAGAAAGTTATCAAAGAACTGCATAACTACACGGACAGCGTGATTAGGGGACGTCGCGAGCAGCTCGAGCAAAGGGCCACTGGAGGCAGTGACGCGGGTGAGTCGTTAGGTGATCAGGTAATCGGCATCAAGAAGCGGATGGCGTTCCTGGATATGCTCCTGCAGGCTACCGTCGATGGCCGTCCGCTGACCGATTTGGAAATTCGAGAAGAAGTCGACACGTTCATGTTCGAGGGGCACGACACGACGACGTCGGCCATTAGCTTTTTGCTGCAAAGTTTGGCGAAAAATCCCGACGTCCAGCAGAAGGTATTCGAAGAAGTACGCAGCATTGTTGGGGACGATCTGAAGCAGCCCGTTACCATGGCGATGCTGAACGACATGAGCTACCTCGATCTGGTGATCAAGGAAACGCTCCGGCTCTTTCCATCGGTACCGATGATTGGGCGAAAGATGCTCGAAACTACCGAAATCAGTGAGTTGCACGGTGGACGGACGTGTGCTGGTTCGAAACCAATTGATTCGAGTCTCCTTTCCACCTACAGATGGAAAGATTTATCCGGCTGGAGCCAATCTTATCATCATGCCGTTCTTCCTCGGACGTGACGCAAAGTATTTCCCCAACCCGGAGAAGTTCGATCCGGAGCGGTTCAACGTGGAGCGGTCAGCCGAGAAGACGAACCCATACCAGTACATTCCGTTCAGTGCGGGACCACGGAATTGCATTGGTCAGAAGTTTGCTGTGGCCGAGCTGAAGAGCCTGGTGAGCAAGGTACTGCTCCATTATGAAATTCTTCCTCCGTCGGAGGAACGGACCGAGTCGTTTATTGCAGAACTTATCCTGCGACCAGAGCATGGCTTATTCGTTCGGTTGCAGCCGAGGGTATATTAGTTGAAGTATAGTGTTTTAGCATACGGTTGACTTTATACTCGAGATTTTATTATGGAACTTTTCATCAACAAATGGGTTACGCGGCATAAGGAATGTAAACAGTAGAATAAATTATTTCTATCGTTAAAGAAACCGATGAGTAATCATTTCCTAATGCGTTGAGCGAATATCCATTCCATCAGTTTGAGTACTGGGACATTGGAATTGGAGGTACTCATCCAGCGGGGGTGGCACCCCGTTGCACATCGTAGGTTCGAATGTGGGGTCTGTAGCCGCCCCCGGTAGCCGCTTTCCGAGGCCAAGACCACTAGGTATGTCGTACCATTTAAGAAAAACGGGTCGTTGGAATACATGATGACATTGGAAACAAAACGGCTGCTCATAAAATTCAACCCCTGCGAAAAGGAAGACATGCACTTGTGTACACACAAGAGCGTTGCATTCAAAACCACCTGATTGTTTGGGATAAACCATGTGTGTTGTGTCTCTACCGTTCATCGGTACAATACAGACAATGGCATGTAACTCTAGAATGTTTCGTTTCATCATCCGTTGTCGCAAGGAGCGTCTTTGCTTTACATCGATGTTCATTAGTATAACTACATCCCGTTCGTGTGGGACGTCTGTTCAATTGTCAAACTTTTTTTTTTAAATTATTTAGAAGTGGCTCCAGCTTAATTGTCATGTAATGTTCGTTTGTGGCAATCCCCATCCAATCCCCATTAATACCCGCGGGCTAAAGAAATTTCGTTTAATCTGGACTGTTAGAGCCAGACGAAAACCGTTGGTATCAGTTGTTTTGTCTGTAAAGATTGGCGTCTCTGATAAGAAATCGGTGTCTTGATTCAGTGAATCGTCATTTTTTAGGCGGAAGGGTGCCCAATTTGAGAATCAGTTTTAGTACGTTCTATGCTAAGCTGAAGGCTACAACAGCAGCAGAGCGATAGTGGACGCGATGTTTTTGACAGTGATCGCTGGTTTGGCGATAGCCTTGGCCGTTTATGTGTACCTGACAAAGTTTAGTAACATCCTGAAGTACAGCGGCAAACTCGGCGGTCCCCCGGCATACCCATTGATAGGAAATGGCCTGCTGTTTGTCAACAACACGCCTGCCGGTAAGTATGGATCTCGAATCCGATGGTAGAAACTATTTGAAAAGGATATCATGTTATATTTGGGAAATTTGTGTACTCTATTCCACTCCGCACTTTTAGACTTTTTGCCGACCGTTGGTGGTCTGCTTCAGCGGTATGGAAATTGTGTTCGCTTATGGCTAGGCACGCAGCTGCTCATCGTAATCTCCGACCCAAAGGACATAGAGGTAACGGAAACGATGGAAATATTTGTTTTGCGATCCTTTGACCCTTTCGGCACTACACATTCCAGGTGATCCTGAGCAGCAACAAATACATCGACAAGTCGATTGAGTACAACTACATCAAACCGTGGCTCGGCGAAGGGCTGCTGACCAGTACCGGGCGAAAATGGTTCGCGCACCGGAAGGTGATCACGCCGACGTTCCACTTCAAAATACTGGAACAGTTTATTGAGATATTCGATCAGCAGAGCAGCACCTTCGTGGAGGTGCTGAAGCCGTACGCCGAGTCGGGCAAATCGTTCGACATTTTTGGCCCAGTCACGCTGTGCGCCTTGGATGTTATCTGTGGTAAGTGTGAGGCGTAATCGGGTGAAGCAAATCCATGGACTTTTGGATAATTTGTAATTGCACTTTGCACTTTGCACTTTGCAGAAACTGCCATGGGCACGAAGGTCAACGCACAGCTGAATTCCGATTCAAAGTATGTGCAAGCAGTGAAAGAGTAAGTACTTTAGCCGAAAGATTTGTCTTTATATCGTGTTAGACACAGGTTATTTGTTACGAAGCGACTTCAGATGTAGAGAAACGAATAGTGCAAATTCGTTTAATGAATATATTTGGTAATAGTCGTGTTTGTTTTTTGAAATTTTTTTGAAAATAAAATGACTACCATTTCCTATGTTTGGTTGGATTGGGTTACCAACTCGATCAGGTTTTAACTGAAGGTAGTCTTAATTTCTTATCAGGAAGTTTGGTTCCGTCTGATAATCAGTTTGATATGTGAAATAATACAAAGCAGCGGACTTAGATTAGGTAGCTCATGGTTCAAACGTTGTGCTGTGAATCATTCTGATTAGCGATATATGCTGTAGAGAAAACAACTTGCATGGATAAACATAAAATCAGAAGAGTTGGTTTTAGTCTTTAACTAATCGGAAAGGTCACATTCTTGAAAATTGAAATTTTTGTTCGTATATTTTTTCAGGATAACAACCCTGGTACAGGTGCGATTGTTCCACTTCCTGATTCGGTATGACTTCTTCTATCAATTCTCTGACAACCGCCGTAAGACGCAGGAAGCGTTGAAGGTGTTGCACGGGTATACGGACAGTGTCATCAGAAGTCGTCGCGAGGAATTGAACCGAGCGGCCAAAAGTGGCGGAACCGAGGTGGATGAAAACGCGAACGACCTCGGTATTAAGAAGAAGGTGGCGTTCCTGGATATGCTGCTGCAGTCCAAGATCGATGGGCAACCGTTGACAGATCTCGAGATACGTGAAGAAGTGGACACGTTCATGTTCGAGGGGCACGATACGACGACGTCGGCCATTAGCTTTTTGCTGTTAAATTTGGCGAAAAACCCTGGTGTCCAGCAGAAGGTTTTCGACGAGATACGGAGCATCGTTGGGGACGATCGGAAGCAACCCGTCACCATGGCGATGCTGAACGATATGAACTACCTCGATCTGGTGATCAAGGAAACGCTCCGACTTAACCCATCGGTACCGATGATCGGTCGGAAGATGGTAGAAAACTCCAACATCAGTAAGTTTCTGCAAACTTGTTAGTTTTCTTTTGTTTGCACAAAATGCTTTAAACTTATTTAATGTTCTTCTGTTGCTTCAAACAGACGGCAAGATTTTCCCTGCCGGATCAAATATAATCATCATGCCGTTCTTCCTCGGGCGTGATCCAAAAAATTTCCCCAACCCGGAGAAGTTCGATCCCGAACGGTTCAACGTGGAGCGGTCGGCCGAGAAGACGAACCCGTACCAGTACATTCCGTTCAGTGCGGGGCCACGGAATTGCATCGGGCAGAAGTTTGCCATAGCGGAGATCAAAAGTCTGGTGAGCAAGGTCCTGCGCAACTACGAAATTCTTCCGGCGCTTGGTGAACACAAGGAGTCGTACGTTTCCGAGCTCATCCTGCGCCCTGGGAATGGTGTCTTTGTTCGACTGCAGCCGAGGGTTTATTAGCAATATGAGAAACAAATTCGTTTTGTTAATTAGTGTTAAACAGAATAGAGGAATTTAAATCATCGTTATTTTTCGACAACTTCAAATACAATACCAATGCAGTAAAACTCAGTAAAAAGATTAAAAAACCGTTTAATTCATCCAGAGGCCAATGTTTCACGTTTCCCTTGGCAGTGAACTTAGTGCCTCTACCATTGATCGAAACAATTATCATGTCTGTATGGCAATTTCAGTAGCCTTCAACTAGCCTTCAACTGCTAACGCAGTTAGTGAGGTATAACGTGATGTTAGCATGTTGGGTTGTGTGTAGCCTTCTGTTATACTTGTCTTAACTGTCCTAGCTTACCTTATAGAGTCAATTGGAAACCTCTTGTGTAGTTGATTGAGGCATGTGCCGTTATACTTGTGTCATTAGCTTCAGATGCAATGTGCTTGTTATTAATAGCCTACGAGATGCTGCTATATCGGTATCATTAACATGAGGAGTCGTTAAATGATCGATCGTGATGCCAAGAAGACTTGCCCGTCAAGTTCTATCTTTGGCAAGGTTCTCACTGTTGTAGCGGAAGTAATGGAAGTTTATTTATTTAATGTTCCATTCCTACTCCTCCTTAATACAACTCCTCCTAAATAATGCTCAACTCCACGTCAATTCCGCAGTAAACCGTGTGTCTTACGGTTAATAATGTTTTCAATATCATAATGGTGGACTAACAAAATTGCAATAAATTTAAAACTGAATATACTCCTTTGGTTTGGAGTTAAAAACGGTACATTCGTCTTTTTTACTGAACCAAGCTGTAATCCAGGTCAGGCCGAGATTTCCCGTCATGCAACTGCAAACGATAAAAGGGAATTATTAGCTTCACAACGGTGCAGCACAAAGGTTGCTCACCCAGGGAGATTATATTAAACCTTATCGCCATATCGTCAGATTACACCCCCCCATGGTTGGATGTTATGTTGTGCGTCCAATGTATCTAATCAATAGAGCCAAAACAGCCTGATAGCACCGGCCACGATTGCAGCCCTTTAGTACTCACCGTAGAGGAAAAGTGCACCGTCGCCATACGGTTAGGCTTAGTGCACGGATGGCCTTTCCCCACGTTGGCGTGGTTCGCTGGTAGAACCTTTTACTTAACTTTTAATACTTACCGAATATCCTACCGGGGTCAAGATGTTTGTGCAGTTCCTGTTGACCTTCGTTGCTCTGGTGTTGCTTCGATATGTGTTTCACGACTGGTCGGTGAAGAAGTCGGTAGCGGTCGCTGGCCCAAAGCCGGTCCCGGTGTTGGGAAATGTGTTAATGTACGCAGGGCAAAATCCTTACGGTAAGATGCTGCTACTGGGTTGGCAATCTGATTGAATCTTATTTGATCACAACTATAAAAGTGCTTGTTCAAACATTAAAACATGAATGAAGTGAGTTTACCTAACACCACGTGGTCGAAAGCCTTTTCACATGTGTTTAATAAAAGAAGTTTGAAACGTAGCCGCGTTTTAAAAATTCATATAAATTTAAGTAACCAATATCCATTTATCTTTCTCATGTATTTAAAAAAAAATTTTAAACTCGAGATAACACACTCACTGACCTTGCGGCTGGCGAGAAAGTGAATCTGTCCATCCGTCTGTGACTTACTCCCGCCCAAAGGGAGGAACCCGCCGCTCGTTGTTGGGTGTGAGTGCAATCGACTTTACGCATCGTTTCACCTTCTCGAGATGCAAACAGGTTCACTCAGCGGTTGGCAACTGTTTATTTTAGGTATGACCGGTAGATGCAAAATTTCGTTCCCGTCAGACAACGCGAAAAACATAAAGGCCAGCTTGTAGAGTAAAAACCACTTGAGGTGTACATTTTTAAATGTAAATAGATCCTCTGTTGATCGTCAATATTTTTTTATTTTCCACTGCTCGTAAGAACCTTGTTGGGAAATATTATTAAAGACTTATCAAAGACTGGGTAAGCTTATTCACGAGAATAGTAATTGCTTATCGGCACCTCGTTCTTGGTCCGGACTTGAATTCACGCTGTCGGGTGAGCTGTGGAATTCTAACAATTTTTCAATTATATATTAGATTTCAGTTTACCGACTCTCAGGGCCGGACTTTCCCTACCCCTGCGCTAAACGATAAGTGGTCACCTTCGAGGGCACTTGTTTTTGCAACCGGCGTACGGTTACGCTACTGAAGTAAACAGAATAGTAACGCCCCGATAATGCCGTACAATTGTGGTCGAATTGTAGATCGAGAGGGAAAATATGTGTAGGTAAACCATACAATGCTCTCCATGTGGCAGTTATTGTTGAGCCTTATCTCGGACTTCCAATGAACAAACTGGGCTGAATGGGAACACGCACACTGTGAAGGTCCGCCGTTGTAACATCGCAAACCAACCGCGATCGAATAGAGACGCGAGTTTTTCCGCGATGATCGTTCTGCGCAGTTGTACCGCGCACTGGAACCGTGTAGGTGCCTTTTTTACACACCGGTCAGTGAATGCAGGGTAATTTCATTCAGCATACGAGCCTCCCCAGCCTCCCAAACAAACCGGTGCGTGATGATGCTGCAGGTTTTACTGGCCATTTTGGCAGTGACCCTGACGGTTAATTATCTGCTGGTACGGCGAAACCTGAAGTACGGCAAACACATCCCAGGTCCGATTCCGCTCCCGATCGTGGGCTGCTTCTATCTGTACATCAACCTGAAGCCGGAAGGTAGGTTCGACCGACGACCGCCCGACGGGGAGATGACCCTTCCAAAATACTAGCATAAAAGAACAAAAAGACCATCTCAGAGATCCGTCTTCAGTAGACAGTTGTGTTGACGCGTAGTTTTTTTCGTCGTACAGCGCCATTCGTAATCTTTTTACAACAATGAATCGTTAAGTATCGGCGATTCGCAATGGGGCCGGCACAGGAGGAGGTTAATGCAAAGCGTGTCAAAGTCTTGGAACCGGTCTAGCAAATAGAGTGCGCAATGCCGAGGGCAGAAAGATCATTAATAGTAAAAAAAAGTGAACTTTGAGTTTGTCTGCAACACACTCTCGAACGTCATGGTGATCCGATTTACGTTAGCAACGTATGTAACGTTGATTTTTTTTACCAAATCATTCTGGATGTTGGGTAGAACCCAATGGGTTTGTTAAGCTAAAAAAATGATTCACGCTTAAAATGTAATAGAAGTAAATCGGTTTGATTAGTTTCGATATGTTTTACGAGCGCTAGGAAAAGGAAATTAAGTAAATTGAATATAATTTAATTATAATTGGTATGACTTCTAGCGATAAGAAGCTTAAACGTAGGTGTCATAAAAGGACAAACAAGCTGGTGCCTGATAAAAAAATTGTATAATGAAATCTTTTCACTTGTTCTTTCATTATAGATATAATCGATTTCGTGTCCAACCTAAAGAATAAATATGGAAACTTGTTCCGAGTGTGGATTGGGAATCGGTTGGCTCTGTTCTGTACCAACGTAAAGTACAACGAAATCGTACTAAGCAGTCAAAAGCTCCTGCGGAAAAGTGAACTGTACAAGTTTCTCGTGCCCTGGCTGGGCGACGGGCTGCTGCTGAGCACCGGGCAGAAGTGGTTCGCTAAGCGGAAAATTCTTACACCGGCATTTCACTTCAAAATTCTTGACCAGTTCATCGAGGTGTTCCACAAGCAGAGCGCGGTGCTCGTCGAACGGCTCAGACCGGAAGCAACGGGTTCGCTGGTCAACATCTATCCGTATGTGACGCTGGCGGCACTGGATATCATTTGCGAAACGGCAATGGGCACCTCGATCAACGCGCAAACCGATACGGAGTCGGAATACGTTAAGGCCATCACGGAGCTTAGTCTGGTGCTGACGGGGCGCTTCGTGAAGGTGTGGCAGCGGGTGGATTTTCTGTTCAATCTGTCCGCCGACCGGAAGCGTCAGGATAGAATCATCCGCGTGCTGCACGCGTTCACGACGAAGATTATTCAATCGCGACGACAGGAGCTGATGGCACGGGAGGCAAACAAGGGCCCCGGGGATGCGGACGAGGATGGTGCCGACATTGGTAGCAAGCGTCGGATGGCTTTCCTGGATGTGTTACTACAGGCCACGATCGATGGGCGTCCGCTGACGGATAGGGAGATACAGGAGGAGGTGGATACGTTTATGTTCGAGGGCCACGATACGACGACGATCGCGATCTCGTTCACCCTGCTACTGCTTGCCCGCCATCCGGAGGTGCAGGAAAAGGTGTTCCAAGAAGTGGTAGACATCGTGGGCAACGATCCGCACGCACCGGTCAGCCATCGTAATCTGCAGGACATGAAGTATCTGGAGATGGTCATAAAGGAATCGCTTCGATTGTACCCTCCGGTGCCGATTATCGCTCGTCGTTTCACCGAGGATGTCGACTTGGGTAAGAAACAATCTAATGGATCGCTAGTAGATCATTTTCTAACGAAATCGATTGCGCTCGTTTCACCCCTAGGAGGCAAAACGGTACCAGAGGGATCGAATTTCAACATTGGTATAATGCACATGCACCGTGATCCGGCCGTGTTTTCCGATCCGGAACGTTTTGATCCGGAGCGGTTTGCGCCAGACCGCACGATGGAGCAGACGAGTCCGTACGCTTACGTCCCGTTCAGTGCGGGGCCTCGTAATTGTATAGGTAGGTTACAGATGAACCCATATAAAATATTAAATCGTACTATTACTACTAATCTCTATCGTTCCATTGACTGCCGTAGGACAAAAGTTTGCGATGCTTGAATTGAAAAGTACCATTTCGAAGGTAATACGTCACTTAAGCTGACTTCGGCCGGCCCGGAGCCGAAGCTAACGATGCAGCTGACACTGAAACCAAAGGATGGGTTATTCATAGCATTCGTTCCTCGGGTATAGGGGGAGGGGATTTGGGTATGTTAAATACAATTGTAAAGTTGCCATAACTATTCTTTGTGGTAGAAAATTGGTCAGGTTCTTATTACAGATAGACTAGAAGAGCAAAGTTTTATTGTGCGTTCAAAGGGAATCCTTAACAATTGCAGAATAGATTTAATCAAATATTAAGCTCTTTAGGGCAAACTGAATGCACATTTAATTTTATATCAGACTTTCAAAGGGATGATGTGTGGAACAGCCTAAAAGTTTTCTCCGATGTCCTACAGTTTTGATTGCTTTGTAATTTTACCACATTATTCTTTGTGGTGCTGTGTAATTTTTCCAACTAATCTCTTTATGAAAGAAAAGTGCGAATGTTACAACATTGATGGCTACATTTATGAGCAGCTCTAGAATAAGTGCCTTCCTCGAAACGCCACCTTTACGGAGCAGCCGCAGGACAAGGAATGGAAGCAGAAAGTAGCGCACTTCGATGAGTTGCTGTAACGCAATGGAGGCAAATATGGCCACCGTGGATAGGATGATGTATCCGAAAGATTGATGCTGCATGCTTGCTTTCCATACGAGGAAACCGCCAACCACGTAGAGCGGAATCGGAAGAAAGCGTGCAAACGTCCAACGACCGTAGAATCGGTTCCACAGGTAAAAGGTATAGTGTCGATTGTCCGCCAGCAGGTACGGGTGTACGATGGTGTTGTAGTGGATTATTACGCCGGCAATGGTGCATGCAAGTGCCACAAGATACCATTTGCGTATCAAAGTCTTTAAAATGGTCACACCCGCTGGAAGTACCAAGGAAGAACTGAATGCGGCGAAGAAAACGACAAAGTAAAGAAGCTGAAAAGAGGAATGAGAAATTCGATTGCATATAAATGGAAAGGGGACAAGGGGATTCAACGTACCTGCGGAAGATGTATTGCGGCTTCGTGTGCAGATTTATCACCGATAACGATGGAACCGTTGAACACAAGGAATGCAACGAACCCGGCCATAACCAGAGCGTAAGCCCAAAATCGGTCGATTATGTCGCCTACGAGGTGAATCATCCGGCTCGGAGAAAGTAACATTTGCTTCACATTTCCTCTGGCGAGCAGCATATCCAAAGCGCGCGACCCACAAACAAATCCCACCCATACGATGTTCGTTTGGCGCATCAGCACCGCAAAGAAGCCCCAGAGTGCGGCCCAGTTGTGCCTTCGCCGTTCACTGGCCAGCAACAGCAAGAGGACGGCCGTGACGGACAGGACATCGGTGTAGTAGAGGTGTGAGAAAAAGTACAGTGGGGGAAGTAGTGCCAGCGAGGCCGTTTCCAGCAGGAGGTCGGTGTTAGTTTTCCGGTTGATAAAGTTTCGTCGTATCAGGAAAATGAGCACCACGTTTACGATGCCGGCTACCAGGGACGTTAGTCGCAGATTGTACACGGAACAGGCGTTCACGGGATTGAGCACGAGGGCTGATGCAAGGTAAAGCCCGGGGAAGGTGGTAATTTTTGGATCCCACTGTAACCCAAAAGACGTTTTAAATGGTATAATAGAGGGGTTTATTACGAAAACTTACCACTTGAAACCGGCCCATGCAATAGTGATTACCCTGCCGCAAATGAAACTCTTCATCGATAACAAGTTGCGTCGTACCGTACACTTTGTTAAATACAAGCCACGAAATGAAAGAATAAGCAGTTAGTAACACAAATGGAATGAATTTCGCAAGCATTTTTGCCTTTTAACCACAGAACATTTGATTTTAAAACTAGCTTCGTCGCCACGACGGAGCTGTTGATCAAACAAATATGTGATGCTGTTTTTGTTTACGTTTCACAATTTAAAAAAATCATCAGCATGTGGACATTTGTAGGGTTTCGTGAAATATTTCGTTTGGTGAAATCCGTCATATTCGAATTAAGCTGTTGGATGGTAACTTATTTTCTCCGAACAAATCTCCGTTTGAAAATGCATATTCATTTAACGATACTTATCATAAAAGACACAACCATCTTGTAACTTCATTCTACTTTGTCATACTCTCTAACGGTTTATTGAAATGTTCCGAAGCCCACCAATCAACGCTTATGATCAAAACTATTTATTGTTCACAAATCCTTTGCCGGTAAGTTTTAAATAAACCTTCAAGCCTACAGGCGGAGATGGGTTATAGTAGGGTGAGTTTATTTATCCCTCCTGCTTCTAGTGTCCATTTGTCTTCATATTTAAGTGAATCAGTGGGAGATTATTTGTGTGCATTGTATTGAGTAGCAAATAGAATTGATAAAACAATTCGCAACAACACTACTTTCGCGAACGCGCATATCTTTCCAAACCCATCTTTGACGTTGTCTAATTCAAATAAATTGCCCGGGACAAAACAAAATCAGGTGTCTTAGAAGTTCAACGAAGCGGGCAGTGCGCCATGATAGGTAATCTTTGCGTCCATCCACTTCGTGTGTATAAGTCTTTCCAGCGGCGTCGAGATCATGTCGTCACGTTTCCGATCCCCATCCTGATCTCCGTCATTTCCACCGCCCTCATCCTGTCCACGGTTGTCCACCGTCATCGACAGATAGCACCCGGCGCAAGTGTAGTAGTGCAGCTCGAACCGCTTCTCGGCGTGATAGTTCCGCAGCAGCTCTCGGTTCGAGTTGAACAGCACGCCATAGTGGCCACAGCAGCAACTCACCCACACGGGTGTGGCCGGAGTTTTCAAGCGAGATCCTGGCATACGGGACGCGGATCGCATCGCTTCGTTTTCACCCTCCCAGACGAGCAATCCTATAGCGCCACGGCTAAGAATTCCGAACTGAGGCACAGCCTATGGTGGATAACAGAATAGCTTTTAGTTTTGGCATGTTGTTGTGAATGAGGATAGATCGAACTTACGTAGTGGTCCTCGTCACCAACGTACACCACACCGTTGTGAAGGTACGGCGTGGCACGGCCTGTCAGCAGCAGCGTGATGACATTCAGTGACCCCTCCTCGTGTGGTCCCATCAGGTGGGCACCCTTCGGGGCGTCCAGATCATTCCGCATATTCTCCATGCCACGCGTCAAAACGGCACTGTACAGGTACAGAAGTGTTCCGGGGCCAGGATTTTCGGTGAACTATAAGAAACAGAAGCGTAAGATGTTACTTCATTCCGCTTCCTCGAGAGAAAGAAAACACTTTAGCCGTACGTAGGGCAAGTAGCGCTTCATGAATATCTGCAGCTCGTCCAGCTTCGTGAACTCGAAGAAGTACAGCTTCTCGGTAACGTTATCCTGGAAGTAGACGTGGCTATGTGGGATATGGGATGCCTCGCCCGGCAGCGCCACGATCGCCTTCGTCTTCTCCCCAATGTTCCACAGGATGTCGGACATGGCCGTGTACAGGGATAGAGCCTGTTCCGCCTCGTTTGGCTTGAGCAGCTCCTCCAGCGGAACCGACTTCTCGCGCGGCTTATTGTCGAAGATAAACTGCTTGATAATGTGCGCCTGGATAACGGACTGCATCCCACGGGTGGCATTCCTCGGAGTACGTAATCCGTATGGATATTCCTACAGGTAGCATAACGATTATATCGAACCAATTTTCGTAGAACGAGAGATTCAAGTAGTATATACCTGGTTTGCAGGGCCAAACGTAAATCCGGTGCGGGTCCATTCACCACGCGGTGGACTGGCTGCAGACCCGAAAACCGTTTGTCTCAGTTCCTGTAGATAGACAGTTCAAAAAGTTTTCTTAATCACTATTTCATCTTGATCTTGGAACATTTCACGTTGAGAAGTTCAAAAGGTTTTCCAATCTAAAATCTATTTGAAATATTTGACATAATTTGGAAGAAATGGAAATGAAGCAATCATAATTTTATTTAAATTGCTTTCGATAAGAATTTGTTTGATATTTACAAATATGTGTTTAGAATAAAGGAAAGGGATACAGATGAGTATTAATTTGGTGTCTTTTTTCAAGGATAATTTAATGAAAAAATCATGTACTCACAATCGCCTCGTCCATCGTAATGGGACGCCCGCCAACAATTTTCAATTTCGACATAATGTTGTTTGTTTTAAATTATCTGTTTCACTTATACACTTCACTATATCCTAGCATCGCCAAGTGAAACCTAATACCTATTGTGAATCGACGTGGGGTGATATTATTATTTAGGGCTCCAATAGCCGAACTTTGGCACCTGCCGGTTCTAGCAGCTGATGTTTGCGTGACACCCTTGGTTGGCACGTTGACCTGTCGAAGAAGGCTCAAGAGATCGATGGTAACGAAGAAGAACCAGACGCACGCACCAGCCATTTGAATCTTTCCGACGACAAAATTTTCCCTATTATCCACGTGCCATCATGTGCTGGAGCGTGTGTGAACAAATAAGCGTTCGGAAGGCGACCTTGCGACTGTTTTTAGCCTTTTACTATACACCCCACCCCCTCAGCACACATGGCTAGGCTTGTTGCCTTCACATAAAACAAGCCACTCAATAACCCGAAGGCTGGTGGAAGATCTGAAGGATCCGTTGGAGAAGATGGTGGGAATGAATGCCATAACTCGGCATATATGCTTTGTTCACAGTTTATGCAATAAGACGGTGAGATTTTTCTTTTGTTCGCATCCATCGGCCAACTCTTAACCTGACACTCAATGCGTGCCTGACACGCATCGATTTACACCTGGTCGCACGCACGACTTGCGTTTCCAACAGGGCCCGTCTGGGAAATTCGACTATGCTCTGAGGTTCCGGGCGGAACGACTATAAAATATATCACTCATCAACACCGAGACAACACGTGCGGATGTGACTGGTGCCTTCAGCTAAGCGGTTTTATTATCTCGACTACATAATTGTGTAGTCTAGTGAAAACCATTGTGAATCCAAAAAAGTAAGCAAAAATTAACAGAAATTTTGGAGGGAAAATTCATAAAAAGCACATTGTTTTGTTCTTTAACAGTTTATGGAATGTTTTCAAAATACTTCTCGTGCTGTTTAAACTAATCTGGTAAGAAAAAAGAAAGCTTTGTTACCCAAATATGTGGGAAACTTTAATTTGCGTTTGACAACACTAGTTTTTCTACCACTTTATTCTTTCAAGGAAAATATTATAGTATTGAATTGGCTTAATTTCAGATACTTAAGGCTTAATACAGATTATTACAGTTCATCTGACTTCTTTTGAAAGTACTTCTTTGGTGAGTAAAAGAGTTCAAAAACTGGTACACCGCACGAGATAAATGTTGAAGCAGTTACGGATAGCATTTCCGAATCTTCTTTCAAATAAAATGAGCCTATAGTAGTACGCAGCCACATTTCTAACGATCTTTGTGGTACGCAGCCAAATGAGAAAACACACCACGCGCGAAGAAAGTTGAAGCTCAGAACTTAGCAAAAGGGAATGGTTATTATTAGCTGTGTCCTATATGTTCGAATTTCGGGCAGTAATTGAAAGGCACAAGCAGAAGCAATGGAGAAAACAAAACACATAATCACCAGACGCAAACACACTTCACACACCACGGGCTTGCGAATTGGTTCGCGTGCAATCGCGACGGCCGCGTGCCGGTTATGTTTCCGTCACCCCTTCGACGGGCTCGACCGGATGAGGGTGTCACACTTCTCACTTCACCTCCTGCGTAACACACCCTCCTACACTCGAGATGGGAGATTCACTGGGGAGCTCAGGAAGCAACCGTTTCAGCCGAAGACCACCGTGACGAACGGCCACCGTTGGGCGAATGAACCGAAGTGAGCATTGGCCCGATAGTTTTATGCTCCCGGGGGCTGATGCCAAACATCGGTCGAGCCTCCCGCCTAACGGTGGATGGTGCATTCTAAGTGCCCCTCGGTCCCTTCTGCCACTCCTTCCGGACGGCGGACCATTTAACTCCGTTTCCAGCGCAGCAACAGCAGGCCGTTTGTGGCGCCTTTTTTCCCGGGGAAACCGAAGGCGCATAGAAGTAGAAGAAGAAGTAAGAGTGGTGCAATAAACACGGCACGCCACTGCCAATCCCGGAGTCGTACCAGGTAGTGTTTGGGGTGTCTTATTTTGCCTCCCCCCCGCTGCCAACCAAGAGGTGAGAAGTTAGGCGCCCTTTCGCGTATGGCTTTAGGGTTGTATTATTTTTCCTTTTTTTCCGCTAGGGTCCTGGAATCATTTGATTGCAGTACCCCATGGGTACCGGGTATCCATTGCGAGGCGTCAAGGATTTCCAACTCCTCACGCCTGTTGTACAGTGCAAGGCATAAGTTTAGGAATACAAGAATAATGAAAGTAGTAGAATTCATTAAAACTTATTAAAAACTTGAGTCAGAAAAAAAGGTAACGGAGTAAATGTCCATAAAATTGTAAGACGATACAATGAATTTTATAAATTTTATTTGATAAAGACAGACAAAGCTTAATGGGAGTACAACAAAGTGTAAACGAACTGATACAAACAAATGTACTGCATTTAATTACTCAATGCTTTCTTCCATTAATAGTTTCGTCCTGCGAGAAGTTCTAATGCTAGGGTTGTTCATCCCTTCGGTGTGTATGGGTTCAGTTGCGCTGCCACAGTGGTACATCGTTCACCCGTTCCGCTGTTTACCAAGCCACGATCCACCATCAATTAACGTTCCGGCGATCAATAAAAATTTAAAAAGCTTAAAACTAATTTCATTCACCCTGGGCTGCGTTGAAGTTTTTCAACTGAGGGCGAAAATTGACCGAAAAACAACCGGTCGATAAATGAGCCTCCCAAAATATACATCTTCTCGGCGCAATTGAGACAAACAGCGTTTGCAGAAGTGGCATCAACGCCCTCAACGGTTCAGCTGGCGGGCAAACAACCTAAGAGCACTAGCAGCGCACGTCGACCTAGGTGTCTAAAATAAAATCGACTGACAATAAATCGATTGTAATGAGTGACGGGACCAGAGCCTGGTCGGCAAAGTGGGCGATGTTTTGGGTCGACTGTTGGTAGTGAGGTACCAAACTTTTCTTTCTTTTCCTATGTGCTTTTCGCTTTTCCAAACGCCGGTGCAGTTTATGGAATTTCATTGGTTTTGGCCATCCGTATACAACCCTCATAGACCTTCAGGACATGTTGTTACCGGCTGCCTAAGTTTGGGTAACAACTCCGGATATGAGTGTGTGTCTGCGAAAGCACTTCAAGCCAAAGATTTTCCGAAATGCGCATAAAGCTGTATACCTGATGGAATGTTTCGAGTGATATTCTAATGCGCTCGTCAGGTGTCAGTCAGTTTGAGGTGAGTTTATGACATTTACGTTCGACAGCTAGTGCAGATGCGCAGAATAATGAAACAATGCGCTGTGCCTAAACGTGATTTTTGTGCCGAAATTGGTTGGTTAACCTGAACATATTCTTAAGTTCATTCCAATTTTTGAAAAGTTGTTGAATTCTATTGCCAAAAAACACAAAATACAAAACCAAGAATTGTTTTGTATCTTAATTTTTTTCTCTAAATAAAAGTAAATAAGTATATGTCTAGTAAATTGGATTTTATTCCGATGGAGGCGCATGGTGTTTGATAGTTTCGACGAAGTTGAACTAACGGTAAAAATATATATTGTATTTTAACCACATATTGACTCAGAGCTGCAGTAATTGAATTTTACTTTAGCTACCTATTGAATTGAAAAAGTTGAGCAAATGCTTTCCTGTTTATAAAACAATTTTACCTTTTCGGTTTCGGTTAACCTTGTAGGAAGCTTCCGGTTGGAGTGAAATATAACGCCCTGAGATGTTTGAACAAATAAGCCACGAAAGGAATTTTTCTTAACGCTGTGAGTAAGTTTTCTGTTCGAGGTTCTGTTCATAAAGTTGCTACTCGAATTATGGATTTTAGTTTCCATGCTTTTCGTGCATACATCGGAAATATCGCGTTAGCCGTTTCAGAAGACGGTGAGTGCACGGGAAAACCCCCTCAACCGACTGGTGTTGATGCACCGGACTATGATGTACCGCAACAATGTTTCCTTTCCCTTGCACAAAATTTTACTGCAAACCCGTTTCACCCCGTGGAGGAAAGATGATTGAAAGGCAGGTGTCGGTTCAGCAAAAACTTTTCAAATCATAATTCGCACAGATGCACGCACGGTTATTCAGTACGCTGGCTTTTCCACCTCGTTCAGGTTGATAGTGTTCCATGTGATCTTTGTGATGGACAAGTGGGTACAGGATGGCCTTCATGTTACAAGTGCCAAGGTTTACATTGTGAGTAGCATATGATGAGAAAATCGACTTAAGCCATAGGACAGAAATGTAATCTCCACAAACATCTTGTTAGGATCTTAATGTGAAATCTGTTCCACCACACGGGAGCATATTTAGTCAAACCCAACGATCGTTGTCCTTGTTCCACGCGTTCTGTCGTTTCATTAGCCCCTTGCGTATCGATCCACCAGCCGCTTTGTAGGCATTTTGCAGCCGAAGTGTTAGTGAACTCGTTTGCCATGGTGTCACTCAAAAATGGCACGATTTCGGGCCAGTTTGCAGCAACTTTTAAAGGCATGCCACTCTTCCCTTGGCACTCGTGTTTGGTTTTGAGTCTTCTTCACTAGAAACTAGGAAAGCACGGGAAAAAGCATGGGCGTTTACAAACAATTTACACCGTGAACCAGTTTTCCACGTGGGCTTGATGTCTTCTGCGTGCATCTCGTGGTGGAATTTAATCATGCTCACCTTGAAGCACAGGTGGACGTCAAACGAAGCAATTTAGATGTCCATTTACGATAGTTCTTATGGAGGGAAGCTTTCCCTCACGCGTGCAGGGAAAATCTTAATGGGATTCCGTCACGCTTCGGGCTAACCTTCCGACGGTCGGGTGATAATAAAACTCCGGCCTTTCACACATCGCTCGATGCAAATTGTTTTTATTTATCCACCGTGTGGTGAAGATGACTAACCAGTGGTGTCCGAGGGAAATGAAACCGTTTTTGCTGCACACCAAACAAATCACGTGCAACATTTCAATCGATAGTTTGGAGATTTGGATGTTTTGTTTCGGGTGTGGTGCTAAAATGGGGTCCGCTTTTTCTCCCTCATTTATGGTCCGTAGCCATGAGTTTAGGTGTCAATTTATGCAGCTGGAGGGTTGGTTTTGTTACCCTTATTCATCTTGCACGTTCATGGAAATGGAAAGCTCGCTTCGTTCGATTGGCATAGATCGCGTGTTGTAGGTGTGATACATTTCGGGCACTAAACTGGAGCTAAACTTTGGCCCTTTCACTACCCGCCATCATAAGCAGCTCATGTCTAAGCCTGTGGGGTGTAGGCCAAGACAACATGACACCCACGGGGAGCGATTTTTCACGTTTGTTTGATTTTTGTTTTCAATCATCGCCCAATTTACATCGCGGAAAGGATAATGGTTCTGGTGACGATTGATAATTTGAGAACAGCCGGCAAGCTTTACATAAAGCAAAACTTAGGGTATGAATTTACAACACTTAAACTTATAAACAAGTTGTGTGAAAACGCTACTGTGAAAAGGAATATCTTTGATAATAATGAACTTCATTTGAAGGCATCTCATCGCAAAAAGAAATACATTTAAAATCATCATCATCGAATGGCACCTAATCAGAACATTAAGAAAGCACTCTTTAAATGCGTCCAATCAAGTTTCCAATCATAATTCCTTTGTCTCGAGATTGGAAAGGAAACATCTAAACAAAACAGTTCATGTAGTTATGCCAGCTAACGATTTATTTTATGTAGACTCATTCGAGAAAATCTTACAATTTCTTTTTGCAAGTATTTGTAGTCTGTGTTAACTGTTGAACGCATGTTTAATTTTGCTCGAATGTATTCTCGGTTACACTACTGATTCTTGCAAGTTTCTTTCGCTAACGTTTTCTTCCAGTGAGCTCCGAAGCAATTCTAATCGGATAGAATTAGAACACGGCATTCTCGATGATCCATCGGACGTACGAACTGACGCGCGTGTAGATTCCGGGATGACTTGCCTCACCGCAGCGAATGCCCCAGGACACGACGCCGACCACGGCCCAGCGTCGGTTCGGCAGCTGGATCATCAGTGGCCCACCACTATCGCCCTGGCACGAGTCCTTCCCGCCAGCGTAGTCACCGGCGCACATGGTCGTATTGTAGACACGGTTGACGTACACATCCTGACATTGCTCGTTCGACCAGATCGGTATCTTCACCTCCATGAGGATCGGCGAGTTCGGGCCACCGAAGAACTGCGTCCCCCAGCCAGTGACGACCGCCTCATAGCCAGCCCAGCTGTCGTCCAGCGGGGGCATACAGATCGGCCAGATGTACGAGTTGAAGAACGACGGTTGGATCAGCTTCAACATCGCGATGTCATTCTCGTAGCTCACCTGATCGAACTGCGAGTGGACGCGAATCTCCGAAACACGGAAATCCCGGTAGCGCGTCTCGTTGGACTGCTTGAAATCGTACTCCCCAAGACGCACGACGAATTGGTTTATCTTCAGGTTCATGAGGCAGTGGGCAGCGGTTAGCACGTGTCGGTCGGTAATCAGCGCCCCGCCACAGAACGACGCTTTCGACATCACCAACGATACCATCCAAGGCCACTCGTTCGGGTCGGCTGGATTACCGCCGGATATTTTCGACAACTGCTTGGTGGAGATACCGCAGCCGCGCTCTTCTGGTCGGACTGTGCCATCACGACCTTTCGGACCATCGTCACCAAGACCGTCGACGTCGTCGTAGGAGTCAGCTCGAGCCGGAAGTCGGGCTGAGAACTCCGGTCCGTTTCCATCGACCACCACCTCCGGACAGCAGACGCCGATAGATAATCCCTCCACTACACAAAGATCCTGCAGGATCGACCAGATGCTGTTTTTCAGCTCCGGCCCGGTGCAACCCTGAACATTGGTGCAATGTCCCTTTTCGCCGGATCGTGTGCGACACTCTTTGCCTTTCTTGGTCGCTTTCTAGCAACAGAACGAGGAAAGTAAGGAATTGGTTTTTGTCTATAGAATGGAAGTCCGACATTACATACCTCTGCTGCTTGCGGCGCACGTCGTTTACGCGAGAGCTCGTTCAGATCGAGATGCTTATGGTTCCTACGCAACTTCCGCTCCCCATAGCTAACCCGTACCGGTTTCTGCTCACCTCGAAGTCCTCCGTCTAAATCATCTTTGTCTTCAGCAATCGATTGCGGTACATCACCGAGGGAATTACCGAAGTTCCCCCGAGGAACACTTAGTCCTCTAACCGGTGGAAGAACCAAAAGGACCAGCACGATCCACCCCAGAGCCACACAAAGTCTGGAAATCATACTGGACGAGACGCAACTTCCAGCGAACACCGCACTAAACTGAGCCCTGCTTCTCGAGTGATGCCAACCAACTTTGGCAGTAAACGCAACTAGTGTCGCTATTGGCGTGGTGTACTATCAAACGCGCCTCGGGCTTCACTTATCGGCACTGCGTGGGATGATTTGGGTCGGAGAAGCCAACCGATCCAAACGCAAGCAACAGGGAGAGCGAGTGAGAAAAACAGATATAGGAACAGCGATAGAGCTGTGCACGACGATAGAGAGAGCGAAGCCGGGTGCCAAAAAACGCTGCCGAGCTGCTCGCGATCTTCACTGGATCGTAACAATTCTTCTTCTAAAGTTATATCCGCGCGCGAAATGAGGCCAAATCTTTTGCCTTTTGCGAGGTGGCCTTCTCGTCTACACTGGCACCGGCTCTATCGCCGGCACTCTCTGTTCCAAGGGTAAGCCGTTGATAACGGGTTTGTTTAGGGTAGCGCCGAGCGCAAGTGTTGGAGTTATGCTAATGGAACACCAGTGACGACAGGCTGCTGATGAGGGCTGTGGAAAAGAAATTTTTATTCATTCACAAAAAAAACAACAACATACTGCAACAAGTCTGGAAGAGAAGCGGAGGGTGCGATATCGCTAGGAGATCAGGGCTAAAAGGGACATTTGGATGTAAAGCAGTTTGGGAGGTGATAATATGTCGTATTCGGGAGCGATATTTATGCTAACTAGTCTCGAAGTTGCGGTTCATAAAGTCAACCATCAGAAGAATATAATTGCTATTAAATGGGAAGGCTTTTCGGTTACAACCTTCACTGCAAACTTCCCATGCATTTTAACATTAGTTATCCGTTTTTTAATGTATGCCTCTTACTTTATTGATTACCAAATGCTCTAGTTTGCCTGTCAAAACACAACGGAAGCTTTTCAGACATTTTTATGTGTGATATGGTATAAAAGAATATCGCACATCAATTTTCATATACATTTTATTTGCTCAATGCATCGAGATAGTGTCAGAGCTCATCTTAAGACTCGCACTTAATTTACATATTACAGATTTTTGCAATGCATTTATTTTATTTTCTAATATAGTTCAGTTCAAAATTTGAATTCCTTGTTTCCTTCTGAACAAGTTTGTACGCAATGTTTTATGCAAGGTATCATGGATAGCCCTTTGCACTTTTGAACTAGTTTTCAATTTGATTTTTTTTTAAATTGTGTGTTTCATACTAAAACCGGAAATAATGAAACTGATACTTTATAGTGTTATTAAAATTAATACAACATAGTAACTGATTGTAATTCATTGCATTTTTCGGTTGCACAAAATCGATTCCAGCTTGTTTACTAATTTTGTATGCAAAGTGTTATACTGCAGCAGCGGTCTACGCTGAATTTGTCCAGCATTAAAGAAAAAATATGATTAAGTTTGATAAATTAATTTAATCATTAAAAACGAAATAAATTAATTATGGCTGCTAAGGTAATTAATTTAAAAAGTTGTACCAGCCTAGCTGATGAATACAAAAAGAACTTATTTTTCAAAAGCTTATTGGTTCGGGTGCTTATCTTTTTTCAGGTTCCAGCTGTAGCATCGATGCTGGCACACTTTCCACCTTCAATTTGCAAATATTGAGATGTCACAGGTACGCCTGGTGTGGACAACTGAATGAATCAGTCCTCGCAACTAAACGTACGCTAAAAGGAAGAGACAACAATCACCTCCCGCAGCTGGCCAACAGGGGTAACCCCACGAGTGGGGGACACTATCTGTGCAGCGTTCCTTAACCATTCTGGAGTACGTCGTCGTTTAATATGTTCCAATTATGTACTAAGTCTAATTAACAAACATCAACACTTTGCGTTTTTCTTTTTCCATACCTTAAATCGCTCTTTGCAGCAGGTGCAAACCTTCTGCTGTGAGTCTGGATGTAAAATGATTTGAACGCATCGGTAATTGTCAGTCCGCAAGTTGTCGTAGAGTCGTGCAAAACGGAGCATCTCTTCAACGAGTGATTCACTGTTGATTTACCAAACAGTTTCGCGGGAAAATGAACCTGTCTTGGACTGCTCGTGCTCTTTTCCTGGTGTTGTTGTTGGTTATGTGCGTAACTGGCAGTACCGTTGATAAAAATGCATTTGTGGCCCGAGATAACTCTACGCTTTTGCTGGAACGAACACGTCGGTTCATTAGTTACCCGGTCAGCGGAGGCATTGCGAAGCTTATTCTGGGGTTTCTGGCCCCGGTCCGTTTTATGCATCCTTTGCCGCGTAGTCTCAACTGCGGAGTTAACGTACAAGCCAACTACGTGATTACTCCGGAACTCATCTTTCCGCATCCTGAGTCGATCTTTAAGAATCGAGCTCTGGACAAATATACGGATCGCACAAGCCGAGCGCAGATCTATCGGGTACTGGAAAAGCTGCTGCGATTATCCTTGGGAGCCGATCGCAAAGCCCGCGAGTGTCTCTTACGAACTGTGTGCGAAGTGGCCGATGCTCCTTTAAGCCATAATGGTTTGGTTGGGGAACTGCTGGATGTGATATTAACGTAAGCTGGGATATATGATGCTCTATGTTCAAACATTTTCACCATGTTCAGTGTTATATTCTTCATTTTAGGCCACAGGAGATCGATGTACTTCCACCCGAGTTTCTGCTGGCACGGAAGTACGGAGAGAATGGCGTGGCCTGCGAGCGAGTATTTTCCGGTTGCCCTTGGGGTTACGGTTTGTTGGATCGCATATCAACGACGACATTGTAGAATGTTATATTGTGCTTTTTAAAACAGGATTTATGTATTGTTAGATGTGACCTGAAACGTTTTTAATGTGACCTAAAAAAATTAAGGTTTCAAATTTCGCATATTATAAAACTAATGCCGGTTTAGCCATATGTTGGCAATATGAACAAGTGGAATGTTTAAAGAATGATTCAATTAAAAATCTGCGTTTGTGGTTGGGGTAGGGTCGACCTCACCCATGTGTAGCCTCACCGCACTGTAAATGTTGAATGACACATGAGGCATGGTAGGCTTAAGCTATAGTGGAAAGATGACATACACGAAGGCATATACATTTATATCAGTTTGGCGAACTTCGTGGGCGGTTACGGATGGAGGTTCGTTAGGCCACTACCGTTCAGGTTATAGAGCTTGTAGAACCTCTCCAGCTACATGTTCGTAAACCAATCGAATGTGTTGATGGGAAGCACGTTTTCATAAGTGTGACCTAGAATCATCGATATTGATCGCCTGAAGTATCTGGCTGCTTTTGTTTTAAGATGCGCTCCAGTAACGTGGGCAAACGTTGAACCAATTCGTCCAATTAGCACCCCGAAAGAACCGATTTTTGGAGCGTTTCGGGAAATTGCCCCAAAGTGAGCGACCAGTTCCTTTTCTTACGACGCTACGCGCACATCGGCATCATGGCATGCCCTGGGCGTAACCATTCGAAGGTACTCCTAGCTGGTACGTACGCGCTTTTGCTGATCGTGGCAACCGTTGTGGACGCGTCGGGATCCAACTCCACCGATAGCCCCGTTCAGCGAGCGTTGGCGCAGCGTGCGAAACGCTGGATCCTGAACTACCCGGTGAACGGTGGCGTTGCGAAGATGGTGTTCGGCTTTCTGGCTCCGATCCGATTTCACCATACGCTGGTGCGCCTCCTCAACCTGTCGGTGAACATTCAGTCCAACTATCGCATCCTGCCGACGATCATTTTCCCACGGCCGGAAACGATCTTCAAGAATCGCGCCAACAGCGAGTACACCGACACGAGCCGGAAGCAGATGTACGAACTGGTGGAAAAACTGCTGAAAGGCTGGAATCGCAACGGTCGCACGTGCCTGTTGCGTACGATCTGCGAGGTGGCCGAGGCCCCTCTGGGCCACAACGGATTGATTGGTGAGCTGATCGAAGTCATCTTCACGTAAGTCGCCCGATCATTGTGCAGTTTGGTGTCTTTTTCTTTATGACATGTGTTTCTCTGTTGGTCTATTCCGTTGCACAGACCGTACGAGACAGATCAGCTGGACAGCGAGTATACGATGGCTCATAAGTACGGTGCCAATGGCGTCGATTGCATGCGGATGTACTCGGAGTGTCCACTCGGGCACGGGCTGCTCGATATGATTAGCTTGATCAGCAATGATGCTATATAGTAGCTCCTAAGTAATTAGTCATCTAGCGGTTAACGTTGTGTGAGATTAATTTCACCAAAGCATGTTTGTTCTCATCACATGGTTTAGATTTCATTTGAGCTTACATGGAAAATGATCTACGATCTTTTTAACGTTTGATATGAAATGAAATTTAAACTGTCCGTATGTGGAAATCTTTATTCAGAGTAGTATATTAAAAAGAAATAAAACAAAAATATTAGTAAGTCTCGTGGTTAGTATGTCTCGAAACTAAGCTCAAGGGTTTTTGTGTGCTGAGGATCACAACACAAGTAACAAGCTGCACATATAAAGTGAATACGATCAATTGTATAATTTTACTATAGCACGTAGCTTCGAAATAAAACACAACGGGCGGTGGATGTCGTTCCTTCTCTCGGAATAGCAATGATGACAAGTTTTATAACTTCTACTTTTCGGTTTTAAACGTTCTGAATTATTGCCGTTAGTACCAAATGAAGATTTTTTATATGCACACTTAAAAATTCAATAAAGAACAAAACAGCCTTTTCGAAAATATTTTAACAATTTTCCAATAGCCGGCAATTCAATTGCATTGCTATAGAAATCAAGCTGGAGCAATGATCATACATAGAGTGAGAAAGAGAAAGATGCGTTGCGCGATGATCTTCGCGGTATGGTTTGTTGGCACCTACGCCCACAACCACAAACCCACGCTTCCCGTCACACACACACGCACCGTAACAATGGTGATCGCGGTGAAAAGGTAAACAAAACCGGTTTCTCGTAAAGACAAAAAAAAAGGAATACCGGCGGTACCGCGACACACGATTGCGTATTCCGCGGTCGTTGCCAGCGCTCACCCCACAGCATCAGATCATCTACAACACACACACACACACACACATATTGATCACTTGAAGGGGTTGTTTCTGTTCCGGGTACACGTGAGGTTGTAAACCGCGGCATTCAACCCGTCCGAGTAAACGCTGCTCTACGATAAGCAATAAAAAAAACGATCGACTGCTGTGCAGGAAAAAAAGAGTTCATGCCGAGAGTGTGTTGGTGTTTTACCAACTGCTTGTGCATGTATTTGGTCGCTAGAGTGTGCTGTACGTTTGTTTACAGCAGCGGTGGCGAACCGTGTACCGGTTCGTAATCCTAATTGTACCGTATTTTTCCGTGTATAACGACCCTCTTTTGGTTCAAAACTGATCAAAGTCCGGTTGAGGGGGTCGTTATACACGGGTAGTAATTTTTCGATTCGACCATAGAGTGGAGGTTAAAACACGTATAAAATTGTTACAACTGATAAAAATTAGGAAAAAAATATTGTTTCAACTTTTTTCATAAACATTGAATATTTTTTTTGAGTGGTCGTTATACACGAAAAATACGGTATTTAACACTTTGGCGTCCGTACAACTCAACTCATTTTTTTCGATTGAACCAATTGTTTCATGTTGTCCATCTTTTTTAGTTTAACCGTTTAGTTCAAATCGTTCCTGCTTTTACCGGCCATATAACGATTCAAATATTCGAACTAAATTTATGTGCCACCCATTGAATACTTTCCGGCGCAACCGGGGAAAATTATGGCGACAATGTGACGAAGAGGGTGGCTCATTGGGGATTATTCCTTTATTTATCTTCAAAAGTTCGTCTCAAATTCCTATTTTTCGCCAAACATAAGATACTTTTTCTTCAATCTGTTGCAGCGCGTGCGCCAACCCCTGAAGCGAACGAAGCAATAGGTTGCTCACCCCTGAGCACAACACTCGAGATGCCCGATGGCACATACACAGGAAAAGGCGCGACCACGCGAGGCATCGGTTCTCCACGTACGTGCAGTGCTGCTTGCGTGTGGTAAATTTTAATCTTTCGCGTCAGTCTTTACTCCGTCGTCGCACCGAACGGTTCGGTGAAGTGTGCGGTTCGGCTTGTCGACTCCTAAATCGGCTCGTAGTTCAATGTTGCATCGAATTAACAAAACGGGTAATTGAAGCATCAAATAAACAAAACAACACAGTGGCACGAAAGTCGGAATAAAGTTGTGACCGAAAGTGTAATCTCTCGTAACTTTAAATCACATCGCAGTGAAGAAGAAGAAGCGTTTTTAAAAAGCTGCTGCGTGAAGTGACGTTTATTGTTATAGCTCCCCCCGCTTGGAATTCATTGTTCGATTCCGCGGAAGGCGCCAGCTGGAGATGAATTGGTATAGAAATCAAAATGAAATCAGTGAATGTGTCTGAATAACGGCATTAATTGTCGCACCGAGAGGGAAGACAAGTGTCAGTGGAAGCATTTTTTTTTCTCGACGTGCTTATCAACCCGTTTCGGCCGGTAGTGTTGACACCCGAGAAGTGATCTTGTTGTTTGTAAACCAATTCTATCAAACAGCACTGAGTACCTTTTTAGGTGTAGATAACGTGAAACGACGCGTCGCTTCGTATCTATCGTACGCCGATCAGGGTAAAAGGGTAAGTTAGTTCAACATGGTTCAACTTTAACCTGCCGCGAGGGAAGGGGGTCTATAAAGCGCTAGGGCTCAGCAGTTGTGCAGAAAAATAAAACCATGTGTTTGCTGGCAAGGCATATGGCACGCGGTGCGCTAATGGAAAACCCGCGCTTGGATGGCGAAACTGGATTTGCGATTTGTATGCAAATAATTTTGTGCGCTTGCCAAGGAGTATCGGTTTCTTTGACGATATTTTCTTTTTTTCCGATTTTTACTGCAGAACCACCGGGTTACAAATACGAGTTTGTGCTGAGGTTAGCAAGAAGTTTGCTGAACCGAAGTCGAAGACCGGCAAATGTTCGAAAGTGTTCTTTTGCAGTTTCTTGGGCGATCGGGCGTTGTGAGCTGGGGTTCAAAACTCTTTATGACACCATCTCCATGTTTGGAGCGCGTTTATGATAATTTGTTTCATTTTCCGTACAACTTTCGTGACGGTTAGTGTATAATTTAAATAAATAAAATTGCCCCGAACATGCCAGAGTGTACCATAAACGGGTGTTACGGCATCAACGGCATGGAATGCAAATGTTGGCCACTTGTACAAACATTTTCGATATGGCAAAATTAATTTGTTGTGTTAAGATAGGGTCGAAAAGTGGATACCTTGCATTTATAAACTAGAACTATTTTTACAAATATGCAATCGATAAAATGGTGCAAGTCTGTTCAATGCCTGCCAAATTAGCGACAAGTCCGTACCAAACTGTAAACGGTTTAACCGACACCAAATGGAGCATGTCCGTTACTGTCGTTTATAAAATTAATCGCCGCATGTTAACAGTTGTCACTCGCGGGACCAAACGAGCATGAACCGGTGCCTTGTAAGTGGTTACATTTTGATACATTTTGATTAAAAACTCGTTCCGGCCCTCGGTCGCCAGTTCGGCTCCCCAGCGTTTTCCCACTCCCCTCCAGACCGTCGCACCGCTTTGCAAATCCATGTTTTCATACACTTACTTTAATGTGTCCCCGGCATGTTTACATTCCGGCCCGAAATGTGCAACCCGAAGCAAATGCGACACCCAGCACTTGCAGGGTGCACAGATTTGACGACGTGTTTCAATACGCGGCCGACCGAAATCGGGACGACGCCTCGATCGATGGGTTCTGCAAACCGGGAGAACCGGGCTCCGGGATGGTCGTTCGAGACAGAATCTCGCCGTCTTGGGGTAAGTCGGTTTTCGACGCTCCGGGCGAAGACGCGCACACTCGGACGATATATCGCGATCCCGCCCGATCGTGCCGCATTCGCCCGGAGCAACGTGACCAAATTTTAAACAAACATACAAACCCGTTTTCTGTCGTGTTGCCATTTTTTCTCCCTCCCCGTCTTTGGGGCCGGAGTATCCCCCGTACCATGGAGCGGTTCGCTGGAAAGGACGAGAGTCTGCAGAAGGTTTCAGGTTTCCTGACGATCGCTCCGAGACGGTTTCACCAAGAGTACACAATAAAGAGGCACGTTGGACGTAGCTTTACATCGCACAGGAACCGATTGACCCTTTCCTTTCCATTACTTACTTTGTGTGGAAACGGGCTGCAAAACGATCCAATTCGATCGATCGCGGGTAATTCCGAACCACGCGTTTTGGGGCGATGAAACAGATGAGTTAAAATATGCTGCCTCCTTCCCGTGGAGGGAAGCTGAAATTCATAAAGCTAAGACCGTTCCGCAGTCGGGTAAAGAATACCACGCCAAGCATGGCTATATGCGTGAAAACAGCGCACGAGAAGGCAAACAAAACTCAGAAAATCCACGTCGACCCAACGACGTGCTTCTTTTGTTTACTTTTCGCGCCATTTCGCGAGTTCCGCGGTTTCTTTCCGACGCTATTGATTGGAAATCTTTTGGAAGGACGCGTTCGCTAGAAGATGCGGCATCATCGGGAAATTGGAATGGGGGGTTTTTTTTTGCGTGCTTTACCCATGCATAATTTAGCCAACCGATGTTAGGTCGTATGAGATTAAATTGACACCATTGTGGCTTGGCGAGGGTTGTTTGCACAAAAATCGCAAGTGACGCAAATTACCCTTTTTGGATTCGGCGCTGGCGAACGATTAAATAAACGGTGGTGGAGTAAATTTTACCACATCTGATACCAACTTCCTTGTTGTTTGTCAAATACGATTTCAATTAACCAAATGACGTTTTGCATAGAATAAAGTATTAAAGTTCTTATTTTGTACTAATTTATCCAATGCTACTTGTTCAAGGTAAGTAACTGTTCGTTGTAGAAACAAACTAATTTATGTTTTTATTCAGCTCTAACGAGGCTGCAGTCATTTTGAAAGAACTTTCGACAAATTAAGAACGTGGAATCAAGTTATCGTTAAAATAAGTAAAAAACGTAATTTTAATTACCAATATAGGACTTGGAAATGTTGATTGTGATAATACAAAATTGATGGTAAAGTTAGCCTGGAATAAGGTTACTGCTTCAAGCTAGCCAGAAGGAAACGCACAAGTCACAATTAGATTTTAAACATTAAGTTAAGGATATTTTTTTCAATTTGTTTGGCATATCAACGTACAATACTGACTCGTTTTTCAAACATAATAAAATCATATATAAAATGAGCTTTTTCTCTACTCTAATGAGACATGAAGAGATTGCTAACATATAAAAGAACTTTCAAAGAAAAATTGATAAAATTTGTAATTTTTACCCTATGACAGGTAAAGATGACACAACAATCCTGGGGTGATGCTGTACAGCAAAATGAAAAGCAAAACTGCGGTAATTTTTGAAGGCCATCCTTCGGCTCATGACCTTGAGCACAGGTTCTCGAGTTAAGCTCTATTCGATTGCCAAAAGTATCTACCAGCGGCCTAATGCGCAACCACCTGAGCCAAATGTGGTGGTACATTTTATGCGGGTCTAGCTGAGCTTCGCTTGTCATATCATCGCTGGAGGCATTCGACATAGATCGAACGTGTTGAAAAGCGAGCAGATCCGGAACCGTTTCAACGGGTCGGCAACGACCTTCAAGCGAACAGCATCCCTGCCAAAGGTTGTGAAGGGAAAAGAGAGGACAAAAACGGCTCCACTTGCCTCCGCTCGTAGTTTGACGAATCCGTTTTCGAATAATTACTTCCAGAACCGGCTGCTGTGGCATGTGCCTCGTTTCGTGGGCCTCATGCCGCAGGCCGCGGGGAATTGGTACCGGTTTTCTTCTTTTGTTTTCGTGCGCCACCGGCTTTGCCCTTTTCGTCGGCGGTCGAGTGCGAATTCTGGAGTTCCGCGTGTTGCGTGAGTTGAACTCTTCCCAAATTATGTATGTGTTTTTTTCTTTTCCTTCCGAAGCGATGTTTCATTGGAATACGAATTATTTCGAGACATCTTTGTGGTGCTTCGCATCCCCTCCTTGCTTGCTCGTCTCCGTTTGGGACCAGTGGGGTGTTTTTTTTTATTTTAAATGGCAAGCTTTAGAAGAAGGGTCTTTGCTTCCAGGGAAGTTCTCGTGGGGTCGCCTGAGAAGTAAATGATGAAAAATGAAGAATATTAAGAAAAAGCTACACAAAACGTGATCGTGCCACCTATCCGAAGGGAGGCTGTGAGGAGGAGAAGTACACCGTCCTCCGAGTGGAGGATCGTTTTCGTTTAGGTTCTTCCCCCCTTCCTCCCTCCCTCCCTCCCTCACTCTCTTACAGTTTCCTACCAACTTTCCAGTGAAACCCCCTTTTTTAGATGGATCCCCGATCGTATGATGAATGGCAGCATCTCCGAAGCATTTGTTTTTTTTTCGGCTAGTCCTCCTGGCTGCCCTGAGGGGAATCTTGTGTCGCAGTCTTATGCTGCGCCGTAATTACGCGAGCCTTCTCCGGTCTGCTGTATCGCCCCGTGATCGTGTGGAGACGTCTTCGGTACACTTTCAGGGAAAGCGTGTGTCTTTTTTTTTCCTGGTGGCTTTTATTTAAAGCCTTTCCGGATTCGTCCTTGGCCAAGAACGTCTCCACCGTTAGAGTGGCATTTCATGTTTTGGCCGACGTTGATGGACGATTTTTTAACCAACCGAAAAAAAGCCTTCAGGCCACCCTTTTGTATGTTTGCGCTTGCACTGGGAAGGCCGGAAGGTATCAATGAAAATTAAAACAGCTATTTGAATGTTTCATCTTAGTGCCCTTTCAAGAGATTAAAACTTTCCTTTATCATTAACTGCTAAACGCATTCTGTACGTCAAACCAGCATTGATAAACGATATTTACTGTAGAAATGGTTCATTACAACACTTTTTAATTACACTTAATACACTTAGTGATTAATTTCTGCGTTGCTATAATAATTTTGGCTTTGAACGCTCCACAACACAATTCGTTTTTAATTCCCTTAAAAATCAGTTGCTTTGGTGCTGTATTAACATTTGTCTTAATAGTTTTCTATTAATAGTTCTAATAAGATATGTCTTATTATTGAATGCTTTTTCTTTGCTTCCGAAATTATTATTATTATGTTTTTTTTTTTAAATTGCTTATCGTTTATAAAGAAACAGTGTCAAAAGTAACCGATGCTATAATTTATGTTGTACCAGACCGATCGAAATGAAGCTTGTTGTAACCAAATCACGAATATTGTGCAATGAGGGATTTTTTATTTAACAACTGCATAGAAATACTCCTCTTCTTGCTTTTAGTGTGTTTTATGGTTTCATTTATTCCGTCGCATTTTTCTTTCCCAGGATGTGGTTGTGGCAAACAAGCCTCGATTACATAGAACAGCTACTTTTGAAAGATCATCCATCTCGATGCCTGTGGAAACATTTTTTACTGCTTAGACACGTTCTGTGCGGAACAAAGCGGTGATTGGAAATTGTTGACCACACAATATTGCATGTTCCTTGGCTCCGTGCAACAGCGTCGGTCAGCCGCTTCGTGACTAAAACGAAAACCGAAGGTGCTAATGAGCGTTTGCATATGCGTTGGAATGATTTCCGTCGAAGTGCACCTCAAAACATTCGGTTGCTTCCCGTGGAAAGCCAGTCCTGCTGGAATGAAAGAAGCTAAGCAAATGGTGGTACGAATCGCTACACAAACCGTTCCGTTTCTCGCTCGTTCGATCATTCTTCGGCGAAAGGGTTTTGGAAGAATAATAACCCCCGCGGTCGGCTCAAGTGGATGAACACGTAACCGTGTGAGAGAGTTTGTTCGACGGGACTAGGCTGCTGTTTTCTAACCTCCCGAATGGTTGATAATGGGTGGAGATTACCCGGCCTCGGGGGGTTACAAACCGCTATGTTTAGCTTCCTTCCCACAAGCCGCACCGGTCGGTGGGATGAATGTTTTTCATCCAACCATTATCAGTGGACTTTCGTGGTGGAAACATTGAAGGAGGTAAAGTACCGGACAAAGTTGGGGGGGAGGGTAAGAAAAATGATTTGATTGAAAAGAATCATCAGCAATAACCGTTTTGCTCTCGACTGAAGTGGCGTTCACAATTATTTCAAGGTCTTCATTCCCGCCCGCCTAACCGAGATGGGGTTTGTGGTGAATACCTATTCCGAACCATCCATCCATCCTCGCGATCGTCGTAGCATAAATCTACAAGCACTTCTCGGAATGGGAAAGCAAAAGGCTCAACAAGCGCGCGCCCAGCTCCGTTTACGGTACAAGGGTCCACTTTGTAACGTTAAGTGAAATGAATACAAACTGCACAACTTGCATAGCGTCGTCCTGCGTCGGTTCAGGTCGGTTCTTTTTCATGCCTACCTTGTTCCTAGCTCCGTTGCAGGATGGGAGGCGCGTTTTGATGCTTCCACTCACGCGTCGACCTGAGCCGGGCATTAATCAGTGCAATATTCCGGCGAACGTTGTGCCACAGTTGTGCTGTTCGCTCATCATCGCCGTTCATTTATTATGATTGTAATTACTTATTTACAATATTTGCTACAAGCGGGTGCGACGCTGCATGAAGGCGAGCGCTCTGCGTCATCGCCATGCGCCTGCAGCAACAACGGGTAAGGAATAAATGATACGAAGGAAGAGAAAACAAGCGTCTGTGCGATGCACTTTGGAGTTGCTGGTCGTGCGATGCAGGAGCACGGCTCCAATCTCTGCTCTGCTTATGCCATGGACTGGAGGCCGCAGTTAAGATTCCCGACGAAAGAAGGAAGCAGAACATCGCAACGGTTCTTGCAGCTGGAAGTCGCTACAGATTGCGTACCCCGCTTTGTTGAAGTGAACGGGTTGAAGCAGGAAACCACGAGTGGTGGCGGCAGATAAGAAAATGAGATTTTTAATAGTGGACGCCATGGACACACTTGGAATCGATTCGTTCGATTGGTTTCCTAACCTCCCAGGCGTGTTTTATGCGCTCCCCATCTGTTTGGACCATGAAAACGCGCGCGACATTGCTTTTGATGATGATGATGATGATGGTTATGAAGATGATGATTGGGTTTCAATTGGCCAGCTTCTCTTGGGTATTGGGTCGCAATTGGCGCGAAAGTTACGCTAATAGAATATCGCTGCGCTGCGTTGATTGTTTTTTTTTTGCGAGAGAGCAACAACACGTTTCGTTGGTAGTGGAAACTCTTCGATGAGTTTAACTGTTGTCAAGTGCATTCCAACGGAGTGTAAGATGGTGTGCGAAAGCGACTTAGGTGGATGCGAAATGTGTTCGATTAGAATCGCCGATCGTGATCTTGATTTTCAACGTTTCCAGGGTGTAAGGGAAATTTAATTTCAAAGCTCTCATTTTGCGATTTTATTCATTACGTTTTGATGTTTGTTTTGATCATCACAGAAAATGGAATGCAATAGAACTCCACTTAATTGCATTTCATTTCAAAATGGGACACGAAACTATTAACTCCCGATTTTGAATTGCAATTAATGGTTTTACGTTTTCCCTAAGACGATGCAGATAAATCTCTCGGCAGATTTGCCTTTGCAGACAAATGGACAACATTAGACAAGTTCATAAACAATGTGGTTCAAATTTGTCAACACAATACACCGACTCGTAGGTTGCATCAACGCTAATGGGGTTTGCATTTGGTTGGATGTTTTCAAATAAAATGTTTACTAAACCCTCAAACAACCCAAACCTCACCTGATCCACTTAGCAGAGATTACTCTTCCGAACGGAGTTCTAAACGGGGCTGTTTGTGCATAAATCCTTCCCTAAACAACCCAAAAACCGCTGACGTTTGTTTACTTTCATCGCTTGCTACGCGAGACTGACTAATTTATCTTTTCTGTGTGTTTCTTTTTCTTCGCATGGTCTATTTTCAGATAAGAGGTGCTGGCCTAAGGTACGAACTGCTAGTATTGCGGCATCGTGAAAATTATGAATCCGTCTGTGGCCTCCGGTGTTTGATAACCGTTGCCATAAACCGTCGTACAGTTTTCTGCTTTATAGCGGGTCATCCGATAAAAGTCACGCAGTCATCCAAGTTGTCATTGCATCAAGTGTGGTTAGAATCCATCTCGAAACAGGAGAAGCGGCAGAGAAAAGTGTATGAAACATACTGAGCGTCAGATACCAAGTTGGGTAAGCCATGTTTCCGCGCCCGTTAACAAGAAGTGCTAAATTGTTCTAACGAGTTCTAAACGAATCGGTGAAAATATATCAAGAAACGCCGCGCCCGGTCGTGCCGGCCCCTTTTTCCGAGCGCTTTCCTCGGCAACGTTCGAAAGATCCGTTGGTCTTGGCATCGGTTTCCCTCGTCGTCGGTCGGCGGTGTTGGTGAGCTATGGCAGTCAATTATAAATTAGCCATAAATAGAGGTGTAATGAAGCAATAATAAGACGCCGAAGGAGAGCTCCTTGGTGGGGAAGAGTGTGTGTGTGTCAGAGTGTGCGTCCTGTAAAGCACCGTGTGTGTGTGTTTGTGCGCGCGTGTGGGTGTGTGTGGCGGTCGTGCACGAAAGAAGTTCGAAGAAAGAAGTTTTCAACCGTCCGCGATCTCGCAACGTTCTAAGCGGAGTTTGAAGGCAAGCCGTCCAGCAAAGTGGAAAATATTGCTCCGTGTTCCCGTACTCTAGCCCTTCTGGTGATACCTTTCCGACCCCTTTCCGAGTGGAGCGTCCGCTAGATGATTCTCGCCGTGGCCAACGCGGTCGCTTTACTTCGGCCCTGAAGGTATCTGAACCGTCATCACCGTTGTCGTCGTCATCGTCGCCGTGGTCATCACCTTCATCATCGCGTCGCTCTCTCCTTCCATCCCTCGGTTCCTCGCCGCATCTGAAGAAACGGCCCGGGATTAATTTTCTTCCCGCGATGAGTGGTGCCTCGTGCCACCACGCTTTCCGCCCGCCGGCCGCGATCCGGAGGCCGCAAGCGTCGGCCAGCAGAAGGTAAGTCCGAGCACCGTCTTCCCGAGCCGGCGTCCGATGTTAATTTTATCGATCGACGACCCGATGCCGATGGCCGGCACCGCGAACCGATTGGGTACGATAGTTAGCGAGATAGTTTATAGTTTACCGGGCCGGCGATAGGCCTCATCGATCGGTGGAATCTATGGACAGCGGGAGAAACGTTGCACTACGCAGATAAATTTGCCATTTGTGGACCCGGCGGTCCGCCGATGGAGTCCGGTATCGGGTTGATCGTGTTGGGTCGATCGAGGGCGAAGATACCGACGGTCCCTTCTTGACTTTCGTAGGAAGATTTAATCTTGGTAGCCTTATCTTTCTAAGAGAAGCTCGCCAATGCTGCTCCTTATCCATATTTTACTCCATTTCCATTTTTTTCAATTCTGTTTTCTTCTTTATGTAACCTAATGGCCATTTATAGGTAAATAGTTTCGGTTGAATATTGCTTCTAATGTTTATTTGTAAATATCAATGTTTGTATACGTGTTTAAAGTCTTAGCTCTTTGCCGCCTGGCGATATTGTAATCGTTTGATAATGATGCCAGAACTCGTTTAGCTCTGATCAACATCCATAAGGAAAATATGTGCTACGTGCTAACTAACGAGTTTAGAAAAGGATCGTCGTACACACTGTTTTACTGTTGTGTTAATGTATTTTTTAATCGACGTTAAATTTAATCGGTTCTTCTTGACGAGAAGTTGTGTTATACGCAAAATTCATGTTTCTTCAACATAATTATCAATATTGAATTTGAAATGCGTTTCCTTTCCTTTATTTAGAAAAAAAAAAATGACACCAATCTCTCTGGCTGACCTTTTTTTACTGGTCCCAAAACAGTCCCACTAAATAGCTTTTAATTATACACCTAAAATGTCGACTCTGCTTAGTCGCTAATCAGTGTGTTGAATGTTTTTCCGACCACATCTGATTGCTTCCTCTCGATTCGACCCAAACTGTGTGCCATTTGTCGATCATTCACTTAACAAACACTTTCCCGAACACACGCTGCTCGTTGGTGTGTTGCACTTTTACCTCCCGCCGTGGCCTTTCGGACCGAGTCTTTTCGTCTTTCCGTGTGGTCAATTCTATTTATCAAACACACATGCGTAGGCACTAATGCACTCCCGGTTGAAACCTAATGGTTGATAATTCGAAAATAATGATAATCCCACCCGAGCCACCGGTCTTGACTCGATACGAAGGTGGTTCGTTTAGGCCTTCCCCAGGGTTCCCTCGCTACCGTGAGCGAGATGTCTACCGCTCTCCACTATTTTAATGTTCCAAAACCTTGCACGCCGGGTTGGGTTCTACCCGAGGGATAGTAGCGGGATATAATCTACGATCATTAAAGCTTAGGCTACCGGTGGATTTGATGGTTCGGTAAGCCGTTCAACATCCCGCACGGCGGACGATCAATAATTAATCAAGATCGAAGCTCAATTGGTTGACATTCGCTCGGTGGGATTGTCGCATGGGTCTCCGCCGAATACCGCCCTGGTGTTCGCTGGAAACATCTCGGCAGTTAATTCTGAACACCCATGTGCACCCATCCCACTAGGTCCCACTCTGGAAAGGTGTGTTCTTCGGCCGGTATCTTCTCGGCCGGAGGTCTCTACCGCCACTTCCCAGAGGACGCCAGTCGTAGCCGGACTACCGTTGTCCGCCGGGTCGTATCTTTATCCACGATGCCACTCCACTCCGGCAGTAGCGACATCGGGAGTCGCTCCGTGTCGCGAGAGTCCACCGCATCGTAAAAGCCGCCCTCCCCGTCGCTGTCGCCACAGTTCAATCACGGATGATGCAGATGCGCGCTGTCATAAACCGGCAGCGAGCGAATCCCTGCTCCCCGACTGCTCGATGGAGCACGTTTGTTGACCTTTTTTCCGTCCCTTGTTTGGCGGCGATCTCCATCCATCTTCATCCTACTTCGCCAGCCTATTTGCTGAGACCTTCGTTAAGTTTCCATGTACACCTACGTAAGGAGTTCTGCTGCAGGGTTGTCTTCTTATTTGCGTACGGCACACATCGGGGAAGATAAGATTGGCCCGTGAGTTGGTGCAATGCCGGGTACTCCCGGGACGATCGGTATACTATCCAGTTTCTTCCAGCCAACTTTCCAGCCACGGCGGTAACTTTTCCTTGTCCCCCTTGATATACATAACCACCACAGGGCGACGTGTGATGCAACGGAGGTGGAATATTGTTCTCCCGCGTGTAGGTATCTCGCGTTTGGCATCTTTTTCATCTTCGAAGCTTCCATTCTTCTTTGGCAGTAAGCGATGTTGTAAGCCGTAAACAAAAGCCTAGAAGCTGACACCAGAACAACCTGTGTGGGTGTCGGAGGAATTACTCATGTGGAGAACCAGCGAGGGATCGATGCTGTGGCGCTGGATTCTAGCCTAGCGTGGTTCTTAATAGGCAAGTCGTTGTCAGAACACGGATGGTCAAGATCGGAAGGACGGTTGATGTCCATCCCTTTCGTCTCATGGAAGTTATCTGGGTTGCTACCAGCAGCTTCCGTACCGAGTCTCGCCTGTCACGGTCGCGGTAGGGGATATTCGCGTGAAATACGAGATTATTAAGAAGTCTATTCCACCAGCAAGCGGCACATGTAGGAAAAGCTGATTAGATCGCTTGGCACGTAGGAGTCGCTTGTTGGTTGTTGATGTTGGGAAGTTCTTTCGATACACACTTTCTTTGTGCTGCTTTTTTCGTTATGATTCTTGCATTGGAGAGTAGTGTAACATAGAATGTTAAAATTTAACATGTTCCAGGTCCGTGGTTCTTAATTTTTCTTATATTTTGTGCTGCACTTCATACTCTTATTCTCACCCAAAAAAGCTGATCTTATGTTGCTTCCTGCTGTAAAAGATCTGTTTTCATTCTTTCTCCTACGAATATGGATTGTAGTTCTATATCTTGCCTGAAGTATAATTTCAAAGAATAAGGTATGTGCTGTTGAGGACTATCTTGAACAGTACCACCTTAGCTAACAAAATCTGGCGTTTGAATGTATGTACTTAAATTGGGCCATCAAAGCTTTCTCGCAGCAGCTTCCTGTTTTCTGAATCTCCCAATCCCAATTAGGTTCTCATCATTGCTAATTTGAGACCATAGTTTCTTTAAAGGCATAAACCCTTTCCCGTGGAAAGTATTTGAGGATGTTTTGTTTTGGCTTCAGTGCCAGATCCGGGGATCTTTTCATGCCGTTCCGGCTGGTAAAGCGCATCCGGGTATTGATCGGATTTCGTCGTGAAATTAGAGACGCCTTTCGGTTGTGAGATGCTTGTCACAGCCTCTCGCCCTACCTCTGTTGAGCCCCAGATTCGGTCCTCTCGACGATCATGATGGTTTGGCTTCAAGCGGAAGAGACAAGGAAATCCGATCATGTGAAGATCAGAAAACCTGTGTCGAATTCATGCGACGCGGCGTTAAATTGACATCAGGGAGGAACACTGAACGAGCGTCGTATTAATCACCTTCACACCACTGAGAAGGGTAAAATTCGATTGTTGCATGTGTCAAAACAAGGTCGGATAGCTTGGGGGTAACTTTCTTCGGTCTCGGCATAGGTCACCAAACTGCAGGAGGCACATTTTAACTTTTGAAATACTAAAACAAAATAGTTTTCTTGACGGAATAAATTAAGGAACAAAGACCGAAATGTCAGTAAAGATTTGTAACTCCTAATCGCATCGACATATCTAGGTTTATTTAGTTTATTAAGCACTTTTACCTTCAAGAATAAGTTTCTCCATTTACCTCAAGAGTGCTCTCTCCGATTGGAACATAATTTCCCTTTTTCCCAACTCAAACAATTTCCCGGTGATTTTCCCGTGGGTTATCTTATCGGTTTTCATTTCTTTTGTTTCTCGATCGATCGAAACCGGGCTATTCCCTGGTGTCTGCGCCATCAACATCGACAGTAGTATTATCTTCTTCCAGGCGTCGTGCTTCCCAAAAACTAGCGTGCCCTTCCGAAAGCCCTTTCTCCCAGGCGCGGTCGCGTCATCTGCATGAATTGTTCGGCCTGAGCTGCGTTTTTCCATCTGGCCGTAATGGATGTTCGGAGCTGTGTTTCATTAATTCACGCCTTCCAGTGATTTCTTTTTTCTCCCCCCGGGTCGGTGGTGGCTGGTGCGCGATCTGAACCGGCGATAGGCGATAAATGCATTTCTTCATTTGTTTTTCGGGGTCCCCGTCTCGCGGTCCGTGGGTTTCTTTAGTTATAGGTTTTCTTCTCCCCCCCCAACCCTTTCTTTTATTTCGGGGCAACCATTTTTGTTTCCCTTTTCTTTGGATTGCGCTTGCACGCCATTGTGCAAAAGGGGAAGTGGAAAAGAAATGGAAAAAGGTGGAAAAATAGATTTATCATCCTAATCTTACGCCCGGTGGAAAAGACCTCGTGGGTAAAATGAACGAATTCATCAGAAGTGATTCGTTTGCAGATTAGGGCACGGAATGATGTATGATCTCGTTTCGAAGCTGTTACGAGCGACGGATTAAATCAATTCGTAGTGCATTACTTTCCCAAGTTTAGTTAATATTTTAGTAGGGTTAGTTTTTGATTTATTTAATGCTGGGTTTTCTAGAGTATGGCAACAAAATGTATGATATATTTAAAGGCTTAGTGGTAGTAGTTTCGGTTAATACTTTCGTTTAAAATTTTAAGCTAAGAATATTATTATGAATATTCAAAACACAAACACAATCAATTTGTTGTGTACAAAAAACATGGAAATCTCTGGTGCAATCAGTAAACAACGATCAGTTGAGGGGTGCATTTTAATTAACATTCATCGAAGCTTATTCAGGCTGGTAGCACGTCGACCCCATTTGCTAGCGTTGCACTTAGTTTGATTGATTTTTCAATTCTCCTTCTATCTTATCGCTGCTCCAATTGCACCATAGAAGTTTCCCCTATAGATCAAGAACGATACACTTAGCGAGTGTACGTCTAGACAGTTTCCCCATCCGCTTATCGCGCAACTATGTCGATTGGATTGATATTTTGCCTGATTATCACCGCACCTGGATGCAGTTAGATCGATGCCACCTTTTTTTTAATTTCACTTCTCTGAAACGTGCTGCTATGCGACCCTTCACCATGCAATGTTGCAGTTTTGCCCCGAGGGGGAAGCATCCATGCATGAACCGATGATGCGTATCTAATTTATTGGCCTCCGAAGAATGTGGCGAGAAATTTCCTCCCTCTTATCGGTGGCACGCATCGCATGTTGACGGTGGTGGTGGTGGTGGTGTTGGGGATGTCTCGTGCCTCGTGCAAACGATGTTATCGGTCCCCACACATCAGTGACGCGCCCGACGTTAAGAGTTCATTAGCGCTCGGCCAATCACTTGCCTCCCGACGCCACCAGGACCGAACCATCGGGGATTCATTAGGAACATCTTCTGGCAGCGCCCATTCTGTGCTGTGCGATTAATCATTCATCAAATGAGTTGATGTCTGATATTTCGTCGTCTAGGATTTGTCCTCCTTCAGGTGTGAAGACCAGTGCAAGCCCTTTCCGGTGCGGCGTTCTAGGCCGAAGCGCGAATGGGCACGTTCTCGGTATCTCGAATGCACACTTGTGCATGTACACTTGCGCCTTCCGAGGCTTCTCGTCCTTCCACCTGGTCCTTCCTCCTTCCTTCTTGAAGTACGCAAGGGCGAACGACACATCATTCGCCTCCAGGGGTGTCTGATGCCTCGGTCAGCATTATTATTTGTCGCGGCAGCGCGGATGTGTCTCGATGGACGGTGGAAAGCTGTCAATGCAACTGCACCTCTTCTTTTCCCACCCTCCCCTTGCCCCTTGCTGCCTTCCCCAATGCTACTTCGTAGGAACTTACCTTCAAACGCACACACACATACGTACCAAAGGGTGCATAATTCACATACTTTTTGTGTGAAAAGCCCTGATGCACCGCTCGTCTAGCTCTTTTTGTTGTTTCAAGGGAAAAATTGTTTGTTTTCCGTTTAGGCTTAGGTTTTTTATCCACCTGGTGGTGTTTTATCCACGCGATTCATAAGTCTGTGTGTGTGTTAAGGTTTCTTGCTTGCTTTCTTTAGTTCAAAAAAATAAGAAAGAGTGAAGGAAATGGTGGCTACCGAGCAAGAAAAACACTGTGCAGTTGTTGCCTTCTGTCTGTACGAAGGCTGTTTTCAGACTTCCTTTCGTAATGTTGCACCGGCGAAAAAACGCAACCCCCTCCCGGAGGGCTTATTTAGAAATCGAATGGTGTCATAGTTTCAGCGGAAAACTAACTCCCAACTCCTGATGACGCGGCAGGAAAAAGTTTCTCGTTGTGAAACGTAAGCCAATAGAAAAAAAACAAAGGGTTCGTAAAGGGCTTGAACACACACGCCACGTAATATGGTGTGTGTGTTTGTTTCGCCAGTTAATTTAAAGCCCATCCACGGGGTAGCACGGGAACCCGTTCGAGTACCTCGTACCAGACCCCTTTTTGTACTTAACCTCACCCATCAAAGGGTTAATAATCCGCACCGTCCCTGAGGCGGCTTAAAGCTACCGGCGTCGCATCGATTGGATTAGGGATCGCACCGACGGTAGCCCTTTTCGGTGCCGGTCCAGACAAGAGAGTCTTGTTAAATATTTAAACGGAACGTGGCGAGTCGGCTGCCCAATAACAACGTCGTCCGCGTTGAGGACGCGAGTCACCACCGTGAAATTTGACTACCGTCTCTGTTGAGCCGCCCGTGTCCGGTCTGTTTGGACTGGTGTTGTCTTCGCGTAAGCGGGGCTGAGCAGACACTGGTTGGGACTAGAATTTAAATAAAACGTAGGAAAGGGTACATCACAGATCGAGTTTCTAATTTGTATAATCGCTTTTCATGTTCACCGGTCTTTGTACGAAACCGTAAGCAAAGCTTTCGAAAGTACAGCTCAATTACTTAACCGTCTTCTTCTAGTGAAGATAGAATGGAATTCGTCGGTGTATGGAGCGTGTACATCATTTAGTTTTGTATGATTTGAGTGTTTTGTGTTTTTTTTTTATCAGATGGAATTTATGAGGTAATTTTATCCAAGAAACTTTATCACTATAACTCCTGATAGACGCTGACGTTAGGTGACGGTGAGGTTAGATGATCTTTTAGTGATCTTTGGGGATCTTATTGTGGAGCAGGGCTTTCAATTGGTATTAATTCAAAACTCTGGAACATTTTACTGCACTGTTAACAATTAGTTGAACGACAATTGTATTTCTTCTAGGTACGTTCAAGGGTTTGTTTTTACTTCCCTTGGGTATGTTTAACGCTTACGCTTGCTCCAGTGCACAATTACATAACGACGTTTATACCTTTGATAGACAAGGGATTTTACTGTCATTTAATTTAGGGATTTTCGGTCAAACACGGCTCTGGTAGACACGTCTGAAATACTATTACCATCGGCTCGTGTAATAACGCATGTTTTCAAAATGGTTTTTGCTATCATTTGATTGATTCCACGTTTAAATTTGGGGGTTTTCAATGGCATTTTTGTACAACAGAAATTCATATCGCAAAAATAATAACAACTCATTCTGATGGAAACAGAATAAAAAGTAAAAATCACCACATTGACATTAATATATTCCAGTCGAAATCAAATCGGAACCGACCGTGCTCGTCGATTGCTCTCTATTGTTTCATATCTTTACGTGTTCTTATTTTTCGTAATTTATCTGAATCTTGTTACGCAAACATTAGCAATACTTTGTTTTGCTTTTGCATCAACACAAAATTATCATCACGGATGCATCGAAAACGTTCCCGATTGTTTTCGAGTGCAGAACGCGCTGATAAAAGTGCTTGCTATCGACACCTTTGCACATCCGCAAGGCCGTTCTCAAGGATGTTGATGGAACGCGGCGTGGAAAAAAACAACCTAACATTCTTTTTATCAACTGCAAAACACAAAAATCTGTGCCGAGGTAAAGAAAAAAAAAGTGCAGTAGGTTTTTCCCCCCTACGTTGCCGTTGCCGGTCGATATCGATATTGACACAAATGTGCACACCACAAATACAAACGTTAGGCACGTACGCAACGCGGTACGGTTCGTTCGGCAGAGCCAAACATGGTGCGTGGAAACAGGGAGAAAAATGGCAACCTGCCACCCTTTGCCGAACCCTTTTCCCGTTTCCCACTTTCGTCGGCGTTGGTTCTAAAGTCTCAATCGTTCCGCTTACGGTTGGTGGACTTTTGACTCCGCGAGCAAGGGTAGACATATCGGCGCGAAGCAAAAACCCCCTTCCGATATGTTCCTTCTCAAAGTTCAAAGACAGGCGCACCGTCATCGTGGTTCTTCGTCGGCAAGGTTTTATCTATCTCTCGGCGCTGATAAGACGTTCGCCATCACCGCCATACGACGGTCCCGCTTTTCGGTGGAGTTTCGGCCGTACTCCGAGATAAGATCAGCGGTTTTGGATGTATTTGGTGCCGCCGTAGTTTTGGTGGAACCAACCACGTCGTTTGGTTTGGGCAAGGAGTGGCTTTGACCATGCTTTTTCGTGCTCGTGGTATCTCCACCGATGTCTCTTCGTCGTGTGACGTGTCGTACTGGAAAGGGAGGTCTTGGGTCTTGGTGGTCCGGATGTCGGTTTGATTTTGGGTGTCCTATCTACTCGCCGGCCACGAAGGTGACCCAGAAAGTGGCCAGCGGGTCGGGCTTAAAGGAAAGCATTGTTTTCCCCGAATTGCAGCCGTGCCGTTCGAGGTCAGAGTCTCTGCGTGGAGGTTATGTCTATTTGTCGGGAAAAGTTCCTTTGATCTCGGCATTGCTATGTAGCACACGCTGGAGCCATACAGAAAGTGCATCCTATTGTTGTTTACCTGTGGTCTTATCTGTCAAGATCTTTTAAAACACTTCAACTTTCCAAACATTACAAAGCCTTACTCTAGCCGGTCTATAACCCTTTAGAGGTCTCCATCACCAGGTTGGCTCGCGAAGACCCAGGAAGCTGGACTCAATGGTCGTATTGGAGTAAATCCCTGCAGACGTAGAAGAACAAGACGACAATGACACACAACACATTGGCAATCAATGAAGCGAACTTTCTTTTATAAGTCTTCTCCAAAACCGGAAGCTATACGATCTTAGCGATCAAATTTCAGCTCCGATTGCGTGCGAACCAATGATGTCCGGAAATTGGAAACCTCTAGGCTCAATGGTTGTTCAATTTTTGTTTCAACATATTTTCTTGATGTGGTTGGAATGTGAAGAAACAGCCTAGTTTTCCGATGTCTTGGATTGTTCGCCAATTTTTATTATTTGCAGTATTATTCTTGAACTTGAGTATTAGTAAAATGTTCGTCTTAGATTTTGTAATTTGATATTTCTTATATTTATCTTTATTGTAATTAACTTTTCTTTGTACAAGTTCTAATTGTTATTGGTAGTCAATGTTTATGAAGTTGTTATGGCACATTTTCTCCGCAAAACTGACCGAACGCTTCCATTAGTATTAGCCACCATAACCGTTTACATCCATTTCCAGCTAATCTTCTCCGATTGACTTAATCCATAAATCGCAGCACGCCTGTTAGCCGCTCGCGTCGTGCAAAAGGCTTAGCATTTGTTTAGATCACCAACCGTCTGCTGCATCAACAAGCATGAAAAATACCCTTTCGCGCCGCCCTTCCCTCCCCTCCAAACTTGCCCCATGGCCAGCGCGGGTGCTAATCCGTGGCGATTTTTCCGTCATTTTCAATTTTTTCCCCGCCATCGTTTTGCGCAACGAGTGCAAAACCTATCGCTGCAGGTGTGCAGGGGTGCTGCGAGGGGCCAGCAAATCGTCATTCCGCGTAATGGAGTGTACAGTTGCACAGCTTTTTTCGCTCAGCAGCTTCACCCGACTAGCATCGTCGATTAGTTTGCGCGAACCGTGGACGGATGGAAGGACGGGTGGAAGCGACGCTTTGCCAAGTCCGCGCACGATCATCCGGTGCGGAATTTGTGTCAAGCCCTTCGTGGAAGTCCCTTTCGTTCCATGAATGAAGTTATGAAGCACCTCGGCCACATGAAAACACACAGCCAGACATTCGCACACATAGTGCATGTCAGCTTTGACAGTCGTGCAGGAAGTTTTCTTTCATTCTCGCCTAGCTGGTGTTGTCTTAGGACAGGCGAATAATTTTTTAAGCAAATCCCTCCCGTCACCACACGGCGTTCTGGTGTTCGAGAGGGGCTCCACGGTGTTTGTGGCTCGTGTGAAAATCTCGACACGATGCTGGCAGGCTCGTTTCAAAATGAGCGGCTTAATGGTCGCAATTAGTGCGGAATACATAATTGTCGCATTCGAGTGCAATCGAATCGGTTCTATTGCATGGTATTGGTTTAATGGCCGTCGTACGAGTTACGCCAAGGATGCAACGCAAGGTTGTTTTAATTCGCTTTCTGGCCTAGTTGCTTAGGTGGTATGTTGCAAGACTGGTAATTTCATTTAATATGACCAGTTTAACTAAACATGTATAAAATTTGATAAAAACATCCTAAAATAAAATGATTACTAAATTTACAATTCACTTTTTCTTTTCGAAAATATCCTTTCCAAAAATGACTAAAGCGATGATTAACAATATTAATTAGTTACAATGAATATCACCAAATGTAACGAAAGACATTTATTCAGATAAGAAGTGTAACGCTAGAGATTCCTTCAAAAGATTTCCATATGACTTCGACAAAAATGAATAAAAGATCAAAAGATTGCGAAGAGCATTTTGGTATCCATCCATAGAGCATTAAACATAGGTTCAGGTTGGAGTTCTTACCGATCATTCCGTTGGTCCGTTGCGGCTGATGTAAAATTAGATCGGACTTTTTCAGTTTCTGCATTGAACCAAGCTGGAACCCGCAGTGTGTATGTTCAGTGTATCTATTTTGGGAACTTTGATGTTTTCTCCTTTTGTTCGACCTCATAAAGGGAATTATGCTTTACTTTGATCATCATCAATAGATTGGAATTGAATTATTAGATGAATGGTTTTCAAAATCAATTTCTTTTGCTACGACATTCTGTTACGAGACATTCTTCTTCGCGACATTCTGTTATGACATCGTAACCGGTAGAGGAAGCGGCTCATTTGACAAATGACATCCCGAGACCTGCGCACCGACCTCGTTCGAGGCAGCAAGAAAAACCGGTGCATACAAACCGGTACCCGGTGCAATTGGCCAGTGAAAGTGCAGTGCCAGAGTGCAGCGATGGACCAACGGACAGGTAGTTGAGCTAACTTTTCTTCCCCCTTCTTTGTGTGTGTGTTATGTGGTGTCAAGAGCCGGCGGAAGGCAAAGTCAAATATTTACCGGAAGAAACAGCCCGAGTGAGGGCAGACATACGGGAAGAGAGAGAGAGTCAGCCAGGATGACAAATTAGTTGAATAATATGCAAATGTAGGCTGGCGTCAAGCGACGATGACGGCGACAGTGATGCGGATCAGTGCGGGAGGGTCGAGCTGGCCTCTTCAGCGCTCGCTATCATTATAGGATCGTTACCTCATCCTCCAGCGTCCCGTGCGAGGCTTCGCGTGTCTATAGGCCGTGGTTCAGGAATGGGTTCATTGCGCCACGCTAAGACGTTCATCTCGTCTCGTCCGCCATTGCGCAAGTCGGCGTTTCGTGCTGCGTAGCGGCGTCTCGGTGCGTGCGTCCTCCGGTGTTTTTGCCGGTCGATGTTGAGGAAGTAATTGGCTGACCTTCAACTTGCGATCTGGTTATCGGGAGACGGTCGCCACTCCACTTAATCTGCGACTTCTGGCTTCGCGAGCGGTGTCAGATTTTGCGCTTGTTTTAACGCAGCTGAGGCTCATCTTAACGAAGGGTTCGGGTTCGGTTTTCCGTGGGGACTTTTTCAACTGATAAATCATGTGTGTTTTTCTTCTTTGTTTAATAACTGTCCACATCCCAAGCCTTTCGCTTCGGTGGATTTCCTAGAAAGCGAACCGTGGCATGTGTGTTCCGTGCAACAACCGGGACGCATTAATTGAGCTGCTCCGTGCTCTGAGGTTCTTGTTTGCTTCGCTAACACTGCGCCACGTCCGTCACCAGCTTAGCGCGATGTGGCACGAGCTCCTTCAAGCTTCCTTTCGTAGAATACCTGCACACGGTCCTGCGTGTAACGACAATCATGGAGCTCGTTTTAATCGGTCCGAAGTCGATTTCTCGTTCCTGCTTGTTCGACCATTAAAAGGGACGTCGTATCGATGCCTTCAGGCAGGGATCGTTGTTTTGATTCATGTTACGAATCGTCGAGCGATTGTTCTTTGACAATTAATTTTTCTGTTATTAATATTACTACCATTTACCATTAATATTAACCATTACATGCGCGAAGAATGTTTTATGAACCGTCCTGATGTTGATGTTGGCATGTGGAATGGTATACTATCCATTAGTTTTGTAATTTTGAACTTGTTTTTTATTTCTCATCATCAGCTTGGGTTCATTGATTTAGCTCTGATTTACGTTAAACAACTTTACCAGGTGAAATTTTAAGTCGACGCTACAAATCTCTGGTATTTCTCGGTTGTTTTAAAATAATGCCTTCATAAAACAAAATGTGTAAGCACCTTGTGAGCATTCAAGAAAAAAGCGTACACTCATGTTGGCAAATCGGAGGAATTTTAAATTTGACACCATTCGTACCGTGACGTGGGATGGATGGATGACTGGCTGGATGCATATTAGATGATCAGCACACTGATTGACAGTGACGTCGTCAGCGACTTCGGGGCATTCGCATGTGACTTTTCGCAACGATGCAAAATTGAATAAAAACCCATAAAGAAACTTCCAACCCAATGTGTGCTCGTGCTGACAAGAACGGCGGTGTATTTTTGTTAGCTCGCAAAGTTTGGCGCTGGCAAACATGCTGCACCATCCGGTTGTTTCAAGCGTGGCGTTTTTGACGTGATTTTTATCTTGACGTGTGAGTTCGTTGAAGTATACTTAAAAAAACCCTCCTCCACCATTTCCTTAGAATGTTTGCAGGTGTGTCTGCTTGAATGTTGAAGGTCTTATTATGATACGAAAAGGCAGAATGACGAATAATAGTGGACCGACTCCTACCCGGTTGCATGTGAAAATGCAGCATTCCCTGGGGCATGTTTTAGGAAGGGTGCGTGACGGTTGTTACCGTTTTGTACGAAGATAACATGAATTAAAAAAGAGAGAAACCATTCCCCAAAAGATTCATCTGCATCCCACGAGCGGAGGAGAATTATAAAAGAAAAACCCACGCGCAAAGCGAAAGCAAACGATCGTAATTTGTCGGTTATTTAGGGCATCCCTTCTGACACCGACTGAAAGGGGGCTACTTTAGGCGAAACCCCGGGCAGAGGCTGGGTGGGAGAAATGGTAAGGAAATTATCATACCAGGTCGAGGCATTTGATGGCGATGCCTTCGAGCGAATTAAAATGAATCCAAAGTACCAGCATTTGAACGCGATCGCACGAGAAGCTGGATGTCGGTTTGTAACTTTTACTTCGCAGACCTTCATATTTTTCGTAGGGGACACTGAGATTGTTAGGGGTTTGAGGGTCAAAGCAATTGGACCTTAAATTTTACTTAATTTTAGTTGGTTTTAAGTACGTTTGAGATGTTTTAGCTTTGGTTTAATTCAATGAGTTCGTCTTGTTTTTCTTTCTAATGGTTACATGTTTTATATGTTTGTCTTCTTAACGTTCCGTATATTTTATTCAAAAAATGGGTTGTTTCTCGATGGTTTCATTCGATCCGTAAGATGCCCGGGAGCAACGAGATGCGATACTGGCCGAGACAAAATGAATTACACGGTGATTTTTATTGCCTCGGTCATCGTACGATTAGACATGCTTACGGTAGTGTTGTTCCCTTTTTGGGTGGGAAGTAGAAATGGCAACACAAAACATGCTGTTTTCGAGAGCGAAAGATACAAACATTAGCGCGAACATTTTTTCGGGTTTTTATGAATATCTACGTTTGTTCACCAACACCAACTCATCTGGTAGCGATCGCTCCGAAAAGGTTCGGTTATTGCTTCGCGGAAGTTTCACCGTATCATCTTCTGGCTAAATTTTTCTTCAGCCTCAGCCTGAAGTCAGAAGACAGGCATCATCGTAATTACTGCTTCTTCGTCGTGGTCGGTGTCGTGGGGCAAGGTGGTGGTGGATAAGAAGTTGTGTGGAGGCTGTATGGCCGTTGCTAAATACATTCAGCCGATCGTATGGCGTTGCATGGTGATATTATATTTCTTCGCAAGCGATGCGAATTTTTTTCCGCCTTTTTCCATTGCGATCCTTCCAAAAGAATAATGCCTACAAGGAAAGATTTCGACTCCCTTGCCGCTTTCGTGCTCGGTGCATTTGGTTTCGCTTAAACCTCCGTCCCCGAAAATCTCGCCGGGAGTTTTTGTTTCAGCTTTTGGCACTCGCTCGGTTCGGTTTCGTTCTTGCGAGGTTTCTTCGTCTTTTGCACTCGTAATAATTCCTTTCCGCTGCGAAACGGCACGCGGAAGACACGGGCAAGGTCGACGGGACGCGAGTTCAAGGCAACGCACGTTCGCACGTTAGCGTGCGCATCACACCGAAGCATAGTGGTGTGCACGTTATGTTGGTGCTTATTGTTTTATGCGCCCGGTTCCCGGTTCTCTTCTTCTGCTGCCGGGATTATTAGTGCGGGATTCGGCAATGGCCCTTTCAGCCGGTTCCAGCCCAATGCGATGGATGCAGATTGCTACCAGATGATAGTGAAATGAGTGGCAGCGAGGCGTGCGCGATCTTCGGTTTCCTGCTGTCCTTTTTGCTGATGGATTTTTGAAGGGGTACGAGCGAATTTTTAGTTCCACTTCGACTTCGGATGACTTTCCAGCGTGGTTTTGGTACGGTTTCGGAGGGATGTATGTTAGTTGGTGAAGGGCGATACGAGACGGAACCTAAGAATTCTCAGGAAGCAACATTTGATAGTCTTAACTTTGAAATGTCATTAGTCTGACGCGTCAACAATTCTGGAGTTGCTCCATCGATTTTATGAAGAATTATAGAATTGAAACATTAACTATGGATATCGGGATTTTCTGAATATGGCCTGAAGAATATGATTTGAAGAACAAAAAGAAATACATTCAAAGCCTTGCTGATCGCAGCGAACGCTGCCAATAATTCCATAATCTCCCGTAAATAATCTTCCATCTTTCGGACCCTGCTGGCTAAGGCCAGCAAAGACGTGCCAAGATTCGATTTTGTGCCCTCTCACGGTCCGATCCGGTTCGGTTTAATAAAGATATCTTCATAAATTGGTGCTTCCCTTCGCGATTCGACAGGTTCGCGAATTGATTCGCGCTTTGCTTCCCTCCGAAGTACACGGTCGCCACAAAGGACCAGCCTGTTCGCCGGTCATGTGCATGTGCCTTTTATTTGCATTATAGTGTGCCCCACCACTTGAGTGAGTGTTATTTTATTTTGGCTGGAACCTACACTGGACGGGGGATGAAACAGCATCTTGAGAAAACCCCCGAACGCCCCGAGGAGGATGCGTACGAATCGGAGGGATTGCAGTAGCGTTCGGTACGAGGCTTTACTTTGGAGTGGTGGAGTCCTTTCGAGGTTTGGTGTACCCTTACGATGGGTACACCACGGGCGGGAATGACTTTTTAGCTTCCCCTTTGAGGAACTTATTTATGTGCAACAGCATTTACGGTTTCAGTATCGAACGAGGTGATAAATTACGATGACTCCTGAGATTTTGGAGATTTTGTACATCGTGTGTGTGTGTGTTTTTATTTCAAGTGTCACGAGTTGTTGAACCCGTGGGAGGTGGGTTTGTCCTACCCTCGCTTCCTCCCTCCTGCCACCTTTATTGACCCCTTGACGCTTGCCAACAGTTCGGAACAATGCGTCTCTTGATGTCGTCTCGCTTGTTTTGGCGAAACCCGCGCGAAACTTTCAAGCGGGAGCGGCGATTGATTTTGGCGGAAGAGGTGAGATTCAGTTTTTTTCCCTTGCGCATTATTCTTGCGCGGAGAAGCACCATGTTGACAGTGGCCGGTAAGCTCGAAAAATCGCCCGACGTGGGAATTACAATCAACCGAGCACGGTGTGCCGTAAAACCGATTCGTGAGTGCGTTCGAAAACGGAACGGTACAGTCGGCTACAGTCGATACATAATTGTGCGGCAGCGAACCCTGCAGAATGGCCCATTCCTCGTTGATTATTATTATTGTTATTATTCGCTTGAACAAACATGAATTTAAGGAGTTTTTTTGCGCCCCCTTTTTAATTCTGTGACTCCTGTCAAGCGGTGCAAGGCTGTCTTTCTTGTTCGCTGTTGGTTCGGCGTTCCTTGCTTTGGACCGAAAAGACACCCCAAACATCCTGAAGGACGGCAAAGATTTATGCACGCCTTCCTGGCGGTTGCATAGCTTCGTCCCCCCTCTCCCTCGGAAGGTTCCAACGGTGTAAAAGATCGTGTTCATTAATTAATTCTCGCTCTCAAGCATTCGATTATACTTTTTTTTTGTGTCTGGAGTTGCCATTTCAGGAAGTGGGCATTATTTTCCACTTCCAAACGGCCATTTTATTCCATGAGCTTCGTTCTAAGTCAAGGGAACTTGTTGGTTTTTATTTTTGCAAGCGACTTTAAAGACTTCAGCTCTACTCGGGGGCTTTTATTTGTTATTTCTAGCTGTTTTCCGTTTCGTTCTGCTTCAGTGCGGCGGGTGAAAGATCGTCGATGTCGAGGTCAAGTGTTGCAAGGCGCACGACGGTAGCAACTTTTAGCAGCACCGATCGACGTCAAAGCGTGTGCAATAAATCTATAAAAGTCTATTGAAACCCCGGAACTCCTGAAGCCCGCGAGTTGGCGAGCGTATTGGCGAGGCACAATTAATTGTCCATCAAGCCAAAGGGAGCCTGTTTTTTGTTCCGCACTCAAGTTCCAACTTTATGTTTGTGAAACCGACTCTTTTATCCATGAACTCGTGGTAAAGGGTGCGTCATACCATTAGACTGACTTTAACAGACTTCGGTGAAGAATAAGTTCAGGCTGTATTGAATATTTTAGGCTCATTTATAAAGAGTGTGTTGATCGTCGTTCTAATCCGAAGACAAACAGCACCTGATTGGAGACTGCACATTCGAGTTGCGCAGTCATAGGTCAGAGTTTTTGAGGTTCCTCAACGTCCGGAAAGAATGAACAGCTACTGATTAACGTCAGTTGGGCGCAAATCATAACTAGCCGACAAAGTGATTTATTGCAACAATCAGCCGACTATGAGTAAGTGTTTTCCTTCCAATTTTGCCCAACTGCCTTGATGGGCTGGTTTCTTGTGGATAGGAGAGTGTCGGAAGCATGATTAATGTTGCGATAAATTATGCACCCAGCCGGCCGTATGATCGGCCACCGGGTGGTGCATACGTGACTGGATGATTATGATTCCGGCGCTGCTCCAGATGCATTGTGGTGTTTGCGGTTCAGCAGTGCTTGTTTTTCGCGGAAGCGCGCACAAGATTGTCCTTATCGCGATCCGAGTGCGCGGCCACGAAAGTGTCGGACGTTTAAAGAATGCTGCGATGAAATCATCCGATGTTTACTGCATCATTCGACTTGCACATCCAACGCTCGAAGGTGACACATCCGACTTCGGGAAGTGAGGAACAACGGATGGAACTTACAATGTTTTGGTTCATTCTAGCGATTACTTGAACTTGGGGAGGTTTGTTGTGGTACTCCTTGTTTAAGCGGGCGATAGCTTCGTATTAAAAAGAAATATAAAATGGTTCCGTTTATTCCATGTTGAAATGAATTTCATTGCAGGTAGACACTATCTTCCGTCACAACATTAGCTCATCTTTTAGATGAGTTTCGGATGAAATATTCATTTGCTGCTCGCTTGTAGTCGGGTCGACGTAATTGGCAAAACTTCAAGATAATGCCCCATTTCCCCCCTTCCCCGATCTTCACCGAAACGACGCTTGTTTAGGCCACACTTAATGGTACTTTTCGCACGGACAGTAGCACCGGGTCAGCATTAATCAAACGGTCGTTGGCTCGCGGCCATTAATCAGCGCTATCGCAACGCCTGCCTCCCGGGACCGTCATATGGGCCGTCGATCACCTGATTCACCTGGCCATCGACCTTGACGCGGTAATTCTGCGGCGCCATTTTGGCACGGGCCAGCCGTTGCGTCGCGATTCGCCATTTCCCGCGTGCGCCGACCAGCTCGCTGTCGTCATTGTTTCAGGTCATTCGGGTTCGCGCGGCCGGTCACGGGTGAGGAATGGGACGAAGGAGGCGAACGTTTCGGTTTTGTTTCACTTCCGCTGTCCGATGCTCTGATTTTTCCTTCGCCATCGCGCACCATCGCCAACGATGTTGGCTCGCGTTTTTATCATTCCAGCATGTTTTTACGCGGACAGGTTTCGCATTTTCTTTGCGTGTCCATTTCGCGCTTTCCACATTTTTTTGTGAGGTTTGACGTGAAATCGTCTTTTTTATCTTTCGTGTTTCGCAAATTTCCTGCCAACAGCAGCGTTTTTATCAAAGCGTTAGTTGCGTTTTTCTTCTTTCGCCACGATTGTTTCGCTGCGCAACAAACAAACGTCATAATAAACGTTTTCATAATTTTTTATTTCCCGAAATGGTGTTGATTGTACACTTACATTAACCACTGCTATTCGGAGGTGGGCGATAATTTCGCGCCGTAATAATTTCACTTTCTTTTTCCGACCACCGGATCTTAATTGCGTCTGGAAAAAAGCTCACCATTTGAAAACAGCCTGTGCAAAAACGGTGAAAAGAAAGGACTCGCAAGTGATTAATAGACGGGGTTTTATATCGTCCATTAGACGCTGCATAGGGAAATTCCGGGAATACAATAAAAAAAGAATACCTCCCGAATGTCTTCATTAGAGAATGTGATGCCCTGCAGGCGTTTGCGTTTCTCTCGCTTTCAGACACCGCCGATTCCAGGAGCTAGTCGCAATGTCTTGGATATTTCTATTCTCGGTCTGTTTTAAACTATAACGATTCATCATTCTACCAGCCAATGGCGTGCTATCAACGCCGGGGGGAAACCTGCTGGAAGTCGGTCGGCTGAAAACCTGATCCGGAAAAAAACAACCCTGGAACGATTCTGATTTGCATAATTAGGCCACTGGCGTCTAACGGTCGATATGATATTATTAATATTTTTATATGCGGACTGCTTCTCCTACGTGTTCCCATCCGCCATCGACACGCTTGGGGATTGATCAATCAATCAATGGGGCATTAGAATTGCCTGCCATCACGTATCGCAGACCCGTCCAACACATTCTCCTTGATTTTCGGGAACAAGTGGAGCAAGGGTAAGGGAGCAAAAAAATACCAAAATGAGCGAATATAAATAAACTGCCGGGCTGCTTCAATGGCTTCATCGTCAGCAAGGCAAGATCGAATCAATTCCGGATTCGTTCCGGATTGAAGTTAATTGGGCCAACATGCACAGAGAGTGAACATGTTTACGCAAACAAAAGAGGTAAATTCGACCAGAAATGATGATCGTGTCATTTTTCAAACTCCGTTCAAATTGGGTAAAGTGTAATATTTTCATTTCAAGACACATTCTTTAATTCCTTGTTTTTTGTTTTTGTTTGCAATAATGAAGTTGATCTTCAACAGAGAGCTACCGAGATCACCGGGTTGTCAATCAATTGGTGTGGTTAAATTCCAATCGGCGCAGGGCCACTGCGTGAAGGCGTGATTTCTCGGAAGCCCCAAGCTTGCAAAACACGGTTTGCGGGCAAGAACCCTGACAAGGGCATGCCATAACACTGCGCGGCATCAGCGGCTTTGTTCTGCCCGATTGTGGGCATCAAAATGCACGCGCATCAAAGAATTGCACGATCGGAAGGAGGAACAGGTTTTGGTAGAGTAGTAAACGATTTTACCACGAGCCGAAAAAAAGGTCACCACAGTGTGGTATATTTTATATCAAGATGTTTTCCACTCTTATCACAAAACGTTGATCGAACGAGCGATGGCAAAAGGAAAAGAGAAAAATGAAAACTAGTTACAGCAAATCGTGTCGTTATGAATCGATCGACATGCTGTGTGTGTGTGTGTGGGGCGTTGCGCAAACACGTGGTTCGAAACTCCGTTAACGTGCCGATATAGTTCACCGCACTTGCGTAAGAACACAACCGACTTCGGCGAGATAAGATTAGCTTTCTCGGTGGCATTGTGCCGTTTGGTGGCGACGAAAAAAACACCATTCTCAATTATGTTTATGGTTTCAGTATGTGTGTATGTGGCTCGCACGGTGAGTGAATAATGGGGCTGTTTTCTTTTTCTAAACATTACCTTATCACCGAAGAGTGTACAGACAGTATGGCTAAGCCGGTTTCGGCTCAGATTAGTCCCGTTCGTGTGAGGCTCATCGGTTTAAAACCTCCTTCCTGCCTTTTGGAGTGCGAACCTTTCCGATCTCTTGCCAGCTGGCAGCCATTTCCATGACTGTTTGTTTGTTACGACTATCGTTCACGCATCCTTATCTAACAGGATGGGTTTGCGTTTTGTTGCGTCCTAATGGAGTGTTTAATCAACTCTACGTAATTACCGAAAAATTGACTAGCACAAATATTTCATTAGGCACGCACGATCAACTGGGTGCCAAGGGAGGAGCGAGGTAGTCGAAAGAAGAAATTATGTTTTCACTGAGTTAAAGGGCGATTTTATGCATGCAAACACGTTCTTCAGTCGGGCTCTTTTTTGTGGAAACTTCCTCACCATGAAGTGCTACTTTTTGTAGGGCTTCGTTTTCCGATAGAAGTACTTATGACGGATATTCTGTTGGGCTTCGCCGACGTTGTTAAGAAACAGGCGGTGGGAGAATGCGTTAGACATGTGACATTACTTGGAGGGTAATGCTTGTTAGGTTCATTGTTAGAATGGGCAAACATACGTAAGCCTGCGGGGACGCACGAAACGAATTTTCATATGTACCGTTCACATTTCTTATTTGCTTTCTTCACTGATGTTCGTTTGTCACATGTATCCTGTTGTGTTTCCCTCCGAAATGCTTTAAGAATTGGTTTAAGCTGCATTTTCAATTTTCAAACGTCATTTGTGGTGGACATTTGAGGACACGTGAAAATGGCCGATTCGGAGCATAATTCGCTGTACGTGACTTTGAGTAACACACGCTCAAATTGCCTGCATCCACCCTCCCGGTCTGCTCCTTATGCCCTTCTCCTCTACGAATGAGCATCGGAAGCCTACAGATTGCAACCCACTTCATATCCGTAGGCCTTTCCACGTCGTTGCGTCGACTACTGGGTCGACATCCGAGAGGCGGGCTTTGTTGTTTTGTCTACGTAGGCAATTATTCCTACACCGGCGTTCCGGGTGTGCTAGGCGGGGAGGTTTGCGACGACAAACGTGCGCGCGTTAGTCCCAGCTCGGGCCCAAGTCTTGAGGCCCAGCCATGAGGCCTTTTATTATGCTTTCGCTTCCTTGCGTTCGTTTGCTCCAGTGATTGATGCATTGCCTTCTCGCCGGCAACTCCCGGAACCTCTGCCCATTGCTCGTTGCTGTCAGCGAATCCTGGGAGTTGCATTATGCTGCTGTCCTGAACCCACTTCAGGCCGGGAGCTGCATCGTTGCATCGTCGCCTCCCGAAAGTGTACCCTCGACTCCTGCGCTGAACCCGCACGTAACGGGTTTTGCTCGGGGACTTCTTTTCTTCTGTGGAGCACGGCGAACATCCGAGTGGTGTTCCGGAACTGCCGTTGCGTCGGATTACCACTTATTGTTTGTGAAAGATGTAGGTTTTAGAGGAACAGGATTTTTCCCCTCACTTCGAGCAGCAAGGATGCAGGACGGTTGGGTGGTATATATGAGTAGAAGGCACAATCTACTTGTACTAGGGGGTATTTTCAGCAAAAGTCTTTCATGACTGAATGAACCCTTTACGATACGTGCTATTTAATATAGGTAGTTGAAATTAGACAATGAAAATAGTATTTTCATTATTTTATCAATGAATTTTCACGTATCTAAAACATACAAACAAGGAGTTGGTAAATGTTGATAAACCATAATATTACACTTATTTGCCTCTGAAAGTCTATTTCAAACCAATATGATTCTAGTTCAAGTCAAATTCTACTCAATGATAACAACTTGCAATCGCCAGATCGAAATAAATGTATGATTCATTGTTTATGATATAACCAAATCCTTTATCACGTTGACTGCCATGGCTATCATTTTTGATAGCCAGCTGTCATTTGTTCAATAGTTAGTTTTTCATCCATAAATTTATGGTAATATTTAAACCTAATTCTTTTGGAAGCTAAGCCTTTACTTAGGCTATGAAAATCGTTGATTTAATTAATGTTATCAACACATTTCATAAAAAAAAGATTGTTCGAAAAAGTGTGCTAAAAACGCTTGGCAGTCAACGTGTTAAATGAACGGTGTAGAAAATTACTCGAAGAAAATCTTTAAAATTTACAAAGATCTTTAAATTAATGATAATAAATATAACTTGAAGGAAAACTTTAAGAGTTCCCCATAACATACAGAAAACACAATGACCTTCACTCTTAAAATGTGATACATCAGTGATCTACTCAATTTCCGTTAGTGGCCAAAGGGTTCGTGTCAGACGTACAATTTTCCTAAATAAAAAAGAAACACACAAAACCCGGGCCGCATCGCACAGTTTCCGTCGGAGACGCTGCAAGGGACGATCAAATCCGAACCCTCGCACGGACAAAACGCTAGTCGGCGGTCGATTGGAGCGGTTCGCTGATTGACGTGAAATATGGGAAAGTTTAGTCGAGGCGCGGAGTCCGCTAGAACCACGAAACCACGATGACGACGATGACGGTGATGCATTCGATCCGCCGGCCACAAATCCGCATCGCTAACGAAACGAGCGTCCAATTGTGGTCAATTCGCCGATAAATGCAGCCTCCTCTGCCGATGGTACGCCGAAGCAAAAGGGCAAGCCGCTCCGGCAACGCGATTAACGGTGATCGGGTTGGCGCGAGCGCAGCCAAACCGCGGCCAAACGATGTCCATGTCAGATTTTCGTAGTCGGAAACGGTACGGTGAAGGCTTGTGGTTTGCGAGTGAGTAAAAGTGGGACGAAAGCGGTTGGATTGATGCTGTCAGATTATGCGGCGCTTAGCTTGCGCTGCCCTTTATCGTCCCTTTTTAACGCTTCTCGCGTCCGCCACCGGGTCAGGGAAATGTTCAAATGCAATCACCTCTTCGGTGTGCGCGCCTCACGCCGACACGCCGCTTGCGAGTGTGTTCAGTTTCCGGTGGTTCCGCGAACCGATCTGGTGGTTCAACAAACTCGCGCCTCACGGTCAGCTGCAGCACGGTTGCACAATTCGTACGTCCCATATCGACAGCGTTTTCCCCGGGCCAGCACTTTTTCCTGGTTACCACCGGGGCGGCTTTTCTTATCGCTTCTTTTATGGCACCCGCGAGCCCGTGGGATTCTGCTAGTTCTTCTCTTTGATGTTCTTGTGCGCGGGACAATGGGAGGGTGTTGATGGTAAGTGAGCGCATTGCTGTCGCGGCAGAGATTTAAACAATAAAAGAAACAGTCAAGAAGACTTCAGCTCCTATTGACAATGCAATACTCTTATCGTTCCCGTTGCTTTGATGCTAATTCGAACAAATGTGCATTCTTTTGTCCGTGCGCCTTTCAATGCAGTTGCATCGGTCCTGGACCTTCGATTGTTCTGGAGTGGTTGAGCGAAGAAGGGAAGTAAAGTTAACTGAAGACACGGAGAAACTGAATGGCTAACGAAGAAAGTTTTTTTGAATTTAGTTTGACATGTTATTTTTTAAATTTTAAGGAACTAGTTACTAGAAACTAAAGAAACTAGTTACCAAGAGGGGAAAAACTAGAGTTTTGTAAATCTGATTCAGATTTATGAATCTGAATGAATCTCTGCCTTAAAAGGGATTTTTTTGGTCGCATTGTCCACGCCTATGAAAGAATCGAGATTCATAACAGATCCATGAAGATTCAAGATTCATGAAGATTTATCAAGATTCATAAAGCTCATGAATTCATCTGAATGAATCTTAGGTGAAAGATTCATATGAATGAATCTTGCCAAAAATTTCATTAAGCACAACACTAGGAAAAACGTTACTGATGCTGTCTTTTGTTATTATCTAGCTTTTCATCTAAATTAAAATACATATTCCATAGCTTTTATGCTTTCCCCTTTTGCTGAAATGAATTTGTTCGAACCAAAAATCAGCTGTTAGTTATGATTTATGACATGATATATTTGTTTTTTTTTCTTTCTTTCTCTAACTTCACGGACGAACAAGACTTTGGCCAAAATAAAACTCAAAGCCCCCCCCCCCCAAAAAAAAGGGTGCAAAACATTCCCACAAAAAAATATGACACAGCACAACCTCGAAGGACGCGTTAACAATGTTAGGTAATGTGTTTTATTTTTTCCTGCCCCCCTTTTGCGATGCATGTTGTATGTTTCAACTGTTCCTGCCGCATGTTGGCACCGGGGGTTTGGAGCACGTTTTCTAGCTGTTAATGTTGCCACACGCCGTTTGTTCGTGCGCTCCAAAATCCTAATTTGCATAAACGTCAACTTTATGGTTATGCAACAAACTTATTCGGTGTGTGTGCACTGACCCACTGCACTAAAGCACTCCCTTAGGCGATGATGTTTTACCTCTGCGTTTTTTTGGCAATCACTGTCATCGCCAAATTTCGCCCATGTTTGGGTGTGTGTGTGTTGGTACTCGCACGTATTGTTATCGCTCCTCAAGATCAGCGATCGGTGGCGACCATAAACCAACAAGCGGAAGAATAAAATAGACAAGCTGCCAAGAAGCAAGGCCACGAACGTCGTCGTCGTCGTTGTTCATCGATCGATCGGACCATAAGCCGGTGGTGTTTCTTGGGTGAACGAAATGAAACATACTGTTTCGGCAGGCAGTCCGTTTGGGGGTTTTCTTCACGTTACGGGAAGGATCGGATCGACTGCAAGATTGCACACTCATTTCAATATTACATCAGTGTCTGTGTACCAGACGAGGACGTAAGGACATACGAAGGGGGCAGTCTGGAGTCATTACTTTTTTTTTTGCTTCTCCTGTTCGTCGTGCGTGTTTGCATTTCGTATGTTGTTCATGGTTTTATTTTTATGTTTTGTTTTAGTCCCGCCGTTGTTGCTGGTCGTTTGTTTGATGGTGTTGTTTGGTTTTCGCACCAAAGGCAACCCTTCCCTCGTTTCGCCTCGTTCCCCCTTGCCCCGTTCCAACCGTGCACTGCTTTTGACGCCGGTGGAGGCGCCCTCGGATTTGCTATATTTGGTGACACTTGTCAACAGACGCCCGATCTGAGGCGAGACGGTGCGGTTGTTTTTTTCTGTTTTGGTTGTTGTATGCCGTTGCTTTTGTTTAAGTTCGCTCACTTTGGCCGCTGTCACGTAGGAATTTATTTCTTTCGCCTTCCCTGTCTGCCCGCCCGCCCGCCCGCGGTCATTCCGTTTCCTGCAGCGTTTAGCGGATTGTACGGTTTCTTGTGCCGTACAACACACGTAATACCGTTTATCGTTACTTACAGCTTGAAGAAACCGGGGGCTTCACTGGGCCACGGTTTCCCTGGATGTCGGTGTTAACCTCCGCCTAAGGATTTCCGTTCCGCTGCTGCTCGTTTCAGGTGTTTCCGCCGTTACCGGCACGCGGGTTGCAATCCTGCGCCGGTTTCATTCGCCTTGTCGCCGTGTAATTAACGGCATTGATTTGTGACCGTTTTGGTTTAGTTTCAAACCGTGTCCAGGCTTCTCGGGCGCTTCTTTGAACCGATCGGGATTGCTTCGAAAACATCGAACGTCTTTTTGGCTTCCGTTCGAATCCTTCGGTCTTCGCCCGATCCTGTCTCCTTTCCGACCATAAATTACGTTGGAAGTATCAATTTAATTTTTTGTGTAAAACAAAAAGAAACAAAAACACAATGAGTGCGAAACGAATTCTGGCGAAAATCGCATCCCGATAAATTAAGCTCGAGGGATTAGGATTTCGAAGTCGGATTTCGGGTGAAGGATAATGAAACGCGCCGTGAGGGTTTGTCCTCGGTTTTGGTGGGACGATCTAGGCTAAGGCTAATGCGAACAATCCAATTTTGAACTCGGGTTTTAGTGTGTGTGTGTGTGTGCGTCGATGGGGCGGTATGGGAAGTTTGGGTTTCAAGGTCTTCAAAGAGGATTTGGTTTACGAAATGAATCGATAGGATTGTTTCGCCATTTCAAAAGCAAACGCAAGCGAAGATTAGGTTAATCAGCATCAGGGAGGAATGTTTCCGAGTTATGCAAGGAATTGCTTTTTAGCTTAGGAATGAGCTTGGTTTGGTAAACGAGGATGTTAGATGCCCAAAATGTTTGGTTCTTCCATCGATTTATAATTTGAAAGGCATAAGAAAAACTTTTATATTCTTCAAGAGTCTTTGTGTTTACCTCCATTTACGTTTTTAGTTATTTTTTTCTTTTGAAGAATGCGAATTGGCTAATAATTCCAACATGTTATATTTTCTGCTTCACATGTTTGGATATACATTACAAAAACAGTGTTTGATTTATAATGATGATGTATTCTCGAAACGCGAGCTCTTTTTACAGCACCTATCAAATTCTAATAAAGCTTGATGAAAATCACAGCTCCTTTAAATTGGCTTAAGCACCAAAATACCGCTCAATATTTCCTTGATGTTTCTATTCGCTCTTTTGTATCGTGTTCGGCGGAATGGAAACGAATCTGCAAAAAAACACAAATCTACCACAGATGCTCGATTGATGGTGTTCGCATTCGCCACCTAATCCCAACACATTCACTCGTCGATTGCGAATTTTGACATCTTTCTTTAGCCTTTCGCTTTGGTGTAATCGGCCAGCTCAGGCGAAAAGTCGTTCGGCATCCGACAGTAATCCATAAATCATTAGTGAAATTTGCATCAATAATTCGGGTGAGCTGCGATCGCTGGGATGGCTTGGCAGGTTGCAGCAGAACGTGAATTCGAAAATGAGTTTATTTTCTTGTTTTTTTTTCTTACCAACGTGAACAAAGGAAGGGCTTTATTGCTTCCCAGTGCCGCATTTACGTGTGTGTGCTTTTGGTGCACAATTTATGTTTCGACCATCTGGCGAACAGTTTAGCATCCGACAATGCAATTAGCATCGCATCACCATAAACCGCCAATGCGCTTAACGGGCGAGCTGCATGTGTCGATGCATAATTTCGGCTCACAAGCTTGTTGCATGTGTGTGTGTGTTTTTGGCCAACTTTAAAAACATTCCGTTCATTTTACTGAACTCATCGGTTGTTAAAAGATAAACTGCAGGCCATAATGATGGCCGAGCTCATAGTATTTCGTTATATTGCAAAATGATTATTTCATACTCAACAAAATAGTTTTTGGTGATAGCTTGTAAAAAAGAGATGAAATGGTTCTTTTCAAACTGTATCTTAAATGAATGCTGTAACTGTAAAACATGTAACAAGAACCGTTTTCTTCAGTGCTAATCGTTTGAAATTAACCAGAACGTTCAAAATTATTTGTCACAAATTTAATGTCTCCGAGATATAAAGAAGGGTTTGCTTTTAAATACCTGAAACCCTCATTAATTTATGAGTCTTATATTTTCCAAATGCCAGACTTTTAGTACCCTTTGCTGTTTAGAAATCATAAATGATTCCAAGGAACGGTCCGAGAAGTACGTGTTCCAACCATCTACCGCTGATTGAGACAGATTAAACGTATCCTCCAAGCTCTAACTGCTCTCTTATGCCTTGTTCCTCTTAGGCGTACCTGTGCGGCTTGGCTGTGCGTACGTTTTATGTAGGGCAACTGTTTACCGAGCCCGCTCCGTTCGCGATAGATTAGGGAAAGAGGTTTATATTTTTATAGCGCTGTCCAGTCCCGCCCCGACCAGACACCCCGATGCGGTGAACTACTTACGAAAGGCAACGGCGCGCGATAAGAAATAAAAGTATCAGTGGCTTCGTTTATGAGTGTAAAAGCTTCAGAAGGTAAAGTAAGTTGTACGATTATTCTACCATCGGCTTAGATTCCTGGTTCGCATCCACGTTTTTATTGAAGATGGAGCATAAATGTAGTTTTCATGGCTTGAAAGCATCACAGGTGAAATGGTCGATTGGCCATGGCTTAAAGGCGAACCAAGAACACTTGCGTTTGCGAGTCTCCAATGTTGTTGGGCGAGGAACTAGCCCTAGCTGGCGGGCGACTCCATCGAACAACCCGACGAGGATCGGCAAATATTTAATTATTTGAACGCTGTGTGCATCTCGTCCCGTGGTAGAATATTTTTGGATCATGTTCCCGTTACGAGCCGGTGGGGCTGGGCAAGGGGGAAACCTTCCCGGGAAGGCTTTGCTCGGCTTTTCCCAGGAACCGAGATGCTGCCTTTCTAGGCCGTAATTCTCACCAACCTGGGCAACGCCACGCAGGTTGCTGACCTCGTCTCGATATCTGTTTACGCTCAAACAACTCCACGCCGTTCGGGCGGAATGTTGTCCCGGGGTCCGTTTAGGCCGTATCGATGTCCACTCGATGCTCGATCTTCTGTGTACTTTCGATCAATCATCTCGCTGTGCGTCGTGTTTGAGTAGGATCGCCCGATCGGTTGGTAGCTCGGTCTGGCGTTGAACAAACATTTCCAATTGGTATCGGTCGGCATATTTTTCCTGCGTTGCGATGCCGATTAGAGCTGCGTGTGTGTATGTTTTATTTCTTCCAGTCTTCCGACCTATCCCAATAAAAATACTGTCAAGGCGTGAGAAATGTGTAATATTTTTATACGAAAGTGTATTTATTAATAGCTTTAACCTTTCATATGTTTCGGTTCTATTTTCAGAATGTTCACCATTTTACACTTGTTGTTGGGAGTGACGGCAGTATTCGCGACGTTAGTGGACATTGAAAATGATCGCAGGTTCATCTCATACAATGGTAAGTATTTTTCTTTTTTAATTAATTCATACAAGTGTTATTTTATTCACGATAAATACACCTCAAGAGGATTGGATCCTTCTCTCTGTCAAAAACAACATTCTTTGTAAAAATGTTGTTATGAATGATGCATGCATGACGGAAAAATGTTTTATTGTTTTGGTAAACTATGACGTACCTTCCTGCATACTACAAGCCAAAAGAGTGCTACTTTCTCAAATTGCCTGCCTCTCCAACATGCTCAAAAGCTTTAGAAATGTATCATTCCTTTACAGCACTGCTGTGTCGTTGCACTTTATTGCTAATTTATCATTGTGTAACGTTCACTCAAAGCAAGTACCATGTGTTCCACATATACTTTTGCGATGAATACAATCTAGATAGTTTCAATAGAACGACGAGATACGGCAAGACATTGAAAAGAATTCTCAGCTTAGGCGCGTTGTGTAAGTAAAAGGAAGTAGCATATCCTTTCATCGCTGCACACACGTGCTCGGATATGGTTAGGACTCGCGTAATGAGAGCAACCCATCACTTACCTAAATACCGAGGTCGCTTTAGAGATGAAAAAAACCCTTCCTTTTGTTACTGCGTTTCGCTCGAATCTCGCGGATGGGTAGGCTTTCAACACTCATAACGTCAACGTACGACCATAAGGTGAGTATTTTGCAGAAATGGTGGCATTTTATGCCTCCCGGGAGGTTTCTTCCATGGGGCGATACGTTCGAGGAGTGCCTCGCGAGTGAATAGATGAGGTGCCGTTTCAATTTTGCAGCAAGCCAAACGATGATGTAAATGTGACGGGTCGTGTGCGAATTTATTGAGGGCACAATTTTTTCGGGCCAAAGGTGTGGCTTCAACTGACTTTTTTTTTGTAGCGACAATCAGGACGCGTGAGTCATTTATCATCCGTCGCTTAAATCTTAAATTTCATCGCTTTTGTTGATTTTTTAAGCCACTTTGGGTTTGGCCAATTTTTCTTCATTTCAATGAATGATGAATTTGGTGTTCATTAAAAATAGGGAAAGTACTTTAATGTTTCCCATCTCTAAAAGAAAATAATTTTCTAGCTGTTAACCTGCTGCTGGCAAGCAAACCTAGACAATTCCGTTGACGGTGCGAATGACATGCAGCGATAGCGATTGTTGATTGTTCGCCTATGCTATTGCGACATAGATTGCACACGCCCTGGAGTGTTTGCTCAGCGACGGGCACTAGCCAGCGTGGCCGTGTCGTGGCCTGGGACACCGTTGTGAAACGGGAGGGTCCTGTATAGTGAAGTGTTGCCATTTCTCACCAAACAAAAAAAAAAAAGAATAGAAAAACCACCCATCTGAACAAGTCTGCCTTGATAACGTCCGCTCGGTTAGATAAGATTTTCTACCGTCATCTCTTCCGAAGCACTATCGACCGGCGTTTGATGACATCGGGCGAAGCGAACGCAAACAGTCGGGTCGCAAAACCGGGGCCTCATGCAACATGTCACGTATGCCATCGCAGTGCGCACTTTGCCAAATGTCGTCATGCTTTATTATTTGTCGGTAGGCAGCTGAAAAAGTCCTCCATCTAGCCGTGGATTGGCATTTCGATGAGTTTTTGTGCAAAAATCCGCTATTAGAAAAAGAACACTTTATACACAGTGCACCGGTGTTATCGCAGCGGAAATGAGGATCTCCGTGTTTGCTTTGCCAAAACCTGCCCGTTATCAGTTTAATACATTATGTAAGGCGGGCAACACTCGGTTTGATGGCAAATAGAATGTATGTTTGTCAAATATTTGTGCCCACGAGCGAAATAAAAGTAAATATTTGATAACAATTGTATTATTAGCGCTGTTTTTCATGCAACTTCAATCGTATTGCTATATGACAATCCGTTATGTTATTTCTACGACCCAAAGGGGGGTTATTCAGTTTTTGTCTTTTATGTATGCATGTTTCCCTCATGTTCTGTACCAATTAATCCAGTTTTTACCCACCATACGACTTTCTCCATTTTCATCATTTTTCGTGACATCTTTATTTGAAACTTTTCTTGTTATCTCCTTTCTTCCTCCACGGTCCTTCATTACGCGTTCTTCTTTTTGTGCAAAAATGAGGCTTAATAAGCGTGTCGGGAATATGCATTTTGTTTTTGCGTTTCCTTCAATCAATTAATGCGCAGCACCACGGTTTTGGGGTGGGAAAAAAAAGTTCCGCTCGTAAAATTTAAAATCGATCGTAAAACCGTAAAGCGTCGTAACCGTTTATATTTTCAGCTTCAAAAGCCAATTAAGACGGTTTTAACTGACACACACACACACGGTATAATATTTCCATAACGCTTTGCTGCCCAAGTAAGTAAGATTCTTCATTTTTCGCCCGCTTTTGGTTGCATTGCAAGGTTACACATTTTCGCGCGGAAAAGCAGCATCCCCCAGGGATGAGTTTTCCGCGGTTCGCTTTTTATCTTTCCCTTCCCAACGTGGGATGGATGTACGCAAAAAGCGCTCCAAAATGGATCGATCGCGGGGTGATCGATTAGGGCTGTCTGTTCGCCGGGGGTGGGAGAGGAGTGGAAACCTGAAACAACCGTTTTGGAAGGACAGGTTCCGCTGCAGTGGGATGGTGGAAAGCTCGGACGCAAAGCCCCGTTGACCATTTCGAATTCGCCGAACGCTGGTATCGGCTTTCGTTTGGGTTGAAATGGACAGAAATGGCATCTTGAAAAGCAACTTCCATCTGGGAGGGGGCTGGAGGGATGCCTTATTCTCACACACCACTTCGAATCACCCTTTCTTCGTGTGCATCCTTCCGATTGATCGACAGATCGAGGGTATTTCGAGCAGCTTAGCCCGTTGGATGTGGCCCTCCGGAATGCCTTTGCATACCATTCAAGGTAAGGTAGAGTCAGTGCGTTGTGGGTTCCGTCTCTCTCCTTTAGCAAAGACATCTTCCCAAGTGGTAGTCTTGTTTCTGGCCGCCTTTTCTGTCTGTGTTTCCGCCCGGCCGAGTGTTTCCCGCGGAGGACATTCCGTTGACATAAACGGTATGGACTGCTTTCAGGTGGTCAAGTTTTTTGGAGCGAGATCTCGCCGCAAACCACGCCGGGAATTGCGTACTCAATTTCTCCGCGCCGAGGTTGACGTTGCGAAGTGTGCAAGACCTTGCTGTGTGCAATTGCTTGTCCGTGGTTTCCTGTTACACGCCGTCGATCGATGTCGCGATTGTGTTTGGGTTGGCAAGAGATTGGGGGAAAATCGTAACGACCCAAGCGGCAGAAAGCTGCTTTTCTTTTCGTGGCCCATCGTACGATCGCATGTTTGCCTTATCAAGCTTGTGGTTAGAAAAATTACCTCAGTTAAAGAGTCAAGGAATTCAAGTCAATGACACTAAGTACTTGCTTCACAAAAGCTCCAAAAACTTGCGCTTCCAACATTGCAGGAATTGTTGTTTCTCTTCCAGCATTCGCTTGGGAGGTGTTTGGCGGCGTGCGCTTACCACCGCCTTGATCTTGATCTCGGTGCCGTTTTACACTGCCTGCCCATCGTGCCATCGCCTTTCGCTATCACTCAATGTCATCTTCGCCGGAAAGTGCACTTAAACGCGTCGTCGTCGTTTTCTTACTTTCCGTCCTCTGCTTGCCGTGTACGTACACCTGACGAATTCACGCCCGAGGGAACACAACGTCGACCACGGCACGGCCGGCGAGCGGAAGAAAAACACGAACCCAAGAGGAAGCGGCCTCTGGCCTCCCGCGAACCTGACCCGGCATCGGTGTCGGATTATTATTACGATTATGATAATGATAACAGATCGGCATGGTAAGAGAGGGAAGGGATGGGGAAAGGCGCTTTGTGGCCATACTTTGTGCATCCCGTGGCCCTCCTTTTCCGCTCCATCACCATCGGTTCGCCAATATTTTACCACTCCCGGGTCTGGGTCGGGTTCGTCGTTCGTCACTCGGTGCAGTCTTTTGATTAATGACGGTTTGAATTGCGATGAATTTTCATTGCAAATTTGACTGGATGTTGCAGCGATGTTGGACGATCGGGTGTGTGCGATTGCTTCCCTTGCAACTCGTTGTGTTTGTGTGTCTGTATGTGTGTATTCCAAACGCAAAACGTGTGTATGTGCAAAACACGTACAGCGCATAATATAGCTGCTGCTTTGATTTATGTCGAGAGATTACGGTTTCTTTTTTTTCTTCCCTGCTCGGATGCTGGATGGCGAACCACCTTTCCATGTGCGAGTACGGTCCTTTCGTTCGTTCCCTCTAGCACACCCTCCCACCGCTTTATGCTCCACCGATTGTTGGATCGATCGATTGCTTGGGATAAATCGTCGAGCAAATCGATGCCTCTAACCGGTCGCGGAAGCACAACACACTACCTGCACACATCCATTCCCATCCCATTTGACCGCCTTCCTTCCCGCGATTTCAGGCTCCGAACCAGCTACCGCTCGGTGGAACAGGGAAGCCATAGCTTCGCTGGCGCTGGCGGACGTGAGCGGAATGAGCGACCTGGATGGAAACATGCGCAGTGTGCGATCCCGATCTTGATTTTCCCTCCCTCTGCCTCTCTGCCCGACCATGGCCGTATAACTGTCAATTTGTACGTCCGTCATGTGCTGGCGAGCGATAACGCGCCTTCCCAGCCGGGGGAACAAACCGGGCCCGACGACGAGGGCGAACAGAAGCGTTCCTTCAATGGTCAGATTTTGAGTCAATTCACGAGATCCGATCTTGCCATCGAACCGACGTCGAAGCAAACGAGGCGTTCGGTGAAACGAGGAGTTTTCTTCTGCCATGCACCGCAATGCAACCGTACGACCATGCATACTTATTTGAAGGATGCCATTTTTCTCGTTATCCTGTCCCTTTGCGCCTCCTCGGGGAGCAGATTCATTCAAGGTTGCGATGCCACATCGATTACGCGCATAGGGTGAAGGAATGCATCCGCAGCAGCAGAACAAACAAACTGCATTAACGCCGTAACCCCTTGGAGGCAACACCCTTCGACTGCGAAAAGGGGAATTATTAAACCAAACAAATGATTTAAAAATCAGCTCACCTTTCCTCGCGGTCGCCCTTGCGGGGTGTGTGTGTGCTGGCTCGGGTGTGTGAATGGTGGGAAATAATAATGCAATGGTATAATTTTCCTCCCCTTTAGCCGTCTCCCGCTCCGGAGCTAACGGGAATGCGGTGTGGTCAGTAATTTTCTTTTCATCCCCATGCACCACTCGTGTCGACTGTTTGAATGATAATGCGGGAAGATGTGGCATGTAAAGTGACGCAAAAAATAAAATGACCAAACTACCCTGCAAAGGGTGTCCGAAGCATGTCCAATCACGAATTACCATGGAAGAGCGATTGCTACCGGGGAAGTAAAAATTAAATTATCAAAATTAAGGTCATAAATGTGCAATCAATTATGGAGGTGAAGAAAGTGTCCCGGTGGTAAAAGGAGGGGTTTGCTGTTGGGGTGCTCCTTTGGAAGGCCAGGACCTTTCTTCCCTCCACCCGTGAGACTGCGGTTCTTCCCATGCTTCGCGACATTGGTTTTTTTTTTACCAAAAAATGTTCCCATCCTTATTCGGCCGGAGAACGTCTCCATTCAGAACGTTGGCGTGTGACCCATTTTTCTTCCCATACACAAATCGGCGGGAGGGAAAAACTCTCTTTCGGTAGCCAGAGGGCATCGGTCCGAAACCGGTCCGCGGTTTTGGTCGCTTCCCGGCGAAAGAAACGAACGACGACTTTCGACGTTTGCGCCACCAATCACCAATCGGGCGAAAACATTTCCCACCTTTCGCCAGCTCGCGTTTCTTTTCCGCTTCTCTTCGGGGCTGGGATGATGAATTACATAAATTGCACACCGCCACCGATCGAAAACCGCCCCTGGCCGAACCCCGGAAAGGACCTTGAGCCGGCGGCAAACTCCCAGCCGACAGCAACCGAGCATTCCGAGTCGTTCGCCTACTTGCACTAAACAGATGTTTTCATGATAATTGAACACGATTTAATTACTGCTCATTGAAATCAATCTTACTTAGCGTGGTTGACCCGCTGCTGAAGTGAAGAAAACGAACGAAAACAAAACCTCGGCGGTGAGATTTCGGAAAATCGGGGTGGAAAAGTAAGCAAAAGAAATTCCCATCGTGCCCGAATGCACTATGCGTGCGCACGCTAAGGTGCGTTTTTCGTTGCATCTTTTTATTTCGCTCGCGGCTTTTTCGGTTTCGCTGCTTGTTTTGGTAGAAGGTCACCCTTTCATTATTCCCGGTTTGCAAAAATGTGCATTGTTTTTTCGCATGAAATGAAGTGATCTCGGGATTCATTTGGCATTTCTTTTATTTTCTCATACGCGAGGCGCATATTACTTGTGACAGCATGAATGATTGTGTTTCCCGATTGAACAAGTGCCATAAAGCCATTGTTTTACGCTGATTGGTTCGTGGTGAATACGGTGATTTTATTTGTCGTGGAAGCTGCTCTCGGTGATGGTCCCTAAGCCGTTTGTGGGGTACGAGAGAAAAATGAAATGAAATCCCCAATGAATGACTTCATTAAATCGCGCGCTTTAAATCGCCCTTGCGGCACGTTCACTTTTCTGCTTAATCTTTCGGTTGTGGGGACATTTGGCTTAAGATTCGCGCAGGTTGGCGCAGGCGACGAACCGATCGTCGATCAACTGGAGCACATCCACCACGCTTTGGGGGCAAGATTCCACGCTTGCAGACGCATCGTCTTACAATTTTTTTGGGGTACGGTCGGTGCGGATTCATTACGTTCACTCTTGATCCTTGCTGGATGGTGCGGTGTTGGTGGGGTGAGCTCTTTTTTCCTCGGTTGATCGCACTCTTTGTGCCAACACTTTAATTAACTTATTTCATTTTTCATGTCACCCCCGGCGTGCCTTCGAGTTTCGAGTTCGAGTCGACGCGATCGAATCGACGGTTTTTCCTTGCGCAGGGCTTTGCGCTCTTCGGAGGCTAGAAGTCTCGCGGGCTCGATCATCGCTCCGCAACGGTTCCAGTGCCGGCCAAGTGGAAGGTGATGGCTTGTGGCCAGCTCGTGTTTCTTTTTAATCCCATTTTTTGTCGTTGCGTTTTCCCGCGTTGTTGTGCGCCTGACAACCGAGCGTTCCTTTTACGGTCATCTTGGTCATGGACGGTGACAACCACTGTGTCTTGCGTTGGGCTGTCTGGGCTCTCTCACTCTCTCACTCTTCGCTCCTTTCTACCACTCGCGTGAACCACGGCTTTCCCCTAGAAGTCGCTAGTCGGTGGTCAATTTCCTGCAGTTCACCACGGAGGAAAGGGTTTACTGTAGGTATCTGCTTACGAAAAAGTCCGGGACTCGTTTCCCCGGCCGTCCATCGATCGCGGGGAAACCTGACCAGTCGGTTGTGAAGAGGACAGCTACTCCAGTCTATCCTTCCTCACCGATATGATGCGACCTCTTTACAAGCACCGATGGCTTTTCCGCTTGATCGGGCGATGGTAAGAAAATACTAGCAGGAAAATTGGACGGTGCGGAACTGAGGAACTGCATTCCTTGTAAGGTCAACGGTGGTCGGACACTTGTCGCCAAGTATCCACTCGGAAGATGGACCCACGGACTCCAAAAGGTGGTGGAAAAACTGGAGAAAAGCTTTGAGGGTCTACCTCATCCTCGGGAGCGGTGTTAATTGGATGCTTTTATCGAAGCATAGGTAGGGATCTCGCTCCAGGGCTTTAAGCACGCACCGCGTTGCGATGCACTTGTCCAGTGTGAGGTTCGCTTCGTCTATCGCAGAGAGTGGTATTTCGATAATCGATAGTGCAAGTCCTGAAACCTAGCGATTGCGACCTCCAAAGACCGGTAGTTCTTAGGTACTACTCACCCATCTATGCTGACCTCAATGTTGGAAATCGTTACAAAGCGCCCCACCGATTAATTCTTATCTTGTTTTTAAAAATGCGTGAGTTTTGTTTCATGTTGTCGTGCTTATCTTGATCTGTTTTGCTGCGGGTAGCTTGATGCTAGATTTCCGGCATTGATATTTTTGGGTGAATCATTCAAAATGGTAGGAAAAAACTCATTAAAGTAAACTTGTGTTTCATAGCATTTAAAGATTCGTTTAAATGAACAAATATGATTTAATGTTATAAGATATCGACAAAACCGGTTCCAATCCAAGTGCTTCGATCTTCCCCTCAAAAGACAGTTCGGTTTCTAAACGTTTTGCCCTCGGCAAAGGATAATTTTATCCAAGTGCAAAATCGTGTTTCCCACCCGTGAAGAGGTGGGCTTTGGCGTTGGTGTAAAACAAATAATGTCACTTGTAGCTATGAATAATTATTTCGCTGGCTTGATGTTAGAAAAGGAAAAATAAAAAATGAATGCACACACACACACATAGGAAGGGGGACTTCGGATGGAAGGTGGCCGTACGTCGCGAAGCGTGACAAACTGTTGCGATATTCAATTAAAATCCTCCCTTAGCTCGCGGTTTTTTTCTTTTCTGCGGAGGCTGGCAAATGTTGGCGGGATGTGGTTTTGCTTTGTTTCTTCCTTTTGCTTGAAGCTTGAGTTTTTTTATTAAGAACTCGGGATTCATTTCGAATCCGCGTCTTCGGAGCCATTGGAACGGTAAACCACCTTCACTTTTTGAGAGCCTTTTTTTTCTACGTTGGTGCTATTTTTCCTCCGCCTAGCATTACGGGTTCGCGGTTTCGCGTGACTTTCGCGTGTGTCGCTTATGTTGTCGCATAAGGACCAGCGTTTCGGATTCGTCGACGGACGAAGCTCAGATGTGGCGAAGGAACGGTTCTGCTCAAAGCGACACCGTATCGCGCACGAATGCGTCCGATATGGTGCATTAAACGAGTGCATGAGTTACAGGCGTAATTAAAATATCTCGTAAACTACGAGCCATAAATTAATGCTGAAACAAGCGAGCCGTCGTCGGCGTCTCGTACGGCGTTGCGATGGTTTGTTTTCAGATGCTCATGGATGGGAATGGAACGAAACTGATTGAATAAGTTTTATGTGATTTTTCCTATCTCAAATTATATAATCATTTATGACGAATGGTTTTCTGTTGCCAGTAAATTCAAGATCTTATATGTTCTTATATTAAACTTCACGCCTTCAATTGTTTGCTTGTTCTGTGGTGGAAATTTTCAGTTGAGTTTTTTGTTTGACCCCCTAGTTCCAACAATTGAAACTCCTCCAAGACCTCATCGAACAAAGGCAAAACCCAATGCTAGCTGTGCCCTGAAGTGTTTCGAAAGCATAGTTTACCGAATCATAACTGCAGTAGCATGATCGTGTCGTCGTCATTGTCGTCACAGCGCGTTGGATCTTTCCCTCGCCCAGCCGCCTGCCCGTTGTCTACAGGATCCTTATGCTACCCCCTTTCCGAACAGTCCTTCAGTCCTTTCGTTCTATCGCAAACCCCGTTGTGTCGCTGAAGCTGGCATAAGTACTCCAACTTGGTTGGTTTTGCAAGCCAACATACTTTTGTTTTGTTCTCCGCGGTCGTTCGTTTTTAGAGCAAGCAGATCCCTGTGTGTTTTTTTTTTGGTTCGCTACGGCACGGAGGGCACGTTGGAACCATAATTTATACACGGTCACCGGCACGGTCGACCCTTCGATGCCATTGTTCTCCGACGCCGTGGAGTTGGCGGCTGCTGGCAGAAAGGGCGATTATTGTGTGAGCGTGTGCTTCGGACGGATTGGCAGAGCACAATTTAAATAAATTGATAAAATCTTATGCAACTGCCGGCCTGCTAGCTGAACGGAGCTGTTAGTAGGACCGCTGAGGGCATGTACGAATCGATTTCTAAAAGACACCTCGCAGCCGTTAAAAGTAGTCGACGGTGGTAGAACCTGGAGGATTGGAACCGCTTTCGTGCTCGCGGTTCCGCTCGAGTTCTGTTCGCCGAACTTGTCGATTGTCTCCCGCTTTACACCCCGTTCCATCTTACAGCCTTGTTCCCAGCTTCCAAGTCGTGTGAGCTGAGGTTATATGCTACCGGTTCGAAATGGAACCGTTTTCTTCTATGCTCGTTCTCATTCCTGCCCAAAGTTCTTGCCTGCAGCGGGCAGAAATAATTAGTCCTCAATGTACAAACAAATGATCTAATGGCTGAACGTTGTTTATGATTATGAGCCAATCTTGATGGGCGCAATTGCACCAATACCGAGAGCCCTTCGCAGGGCGACGGAACGTGTGTCACTGTTGGAAAAAAGGCACGAGTAGTTTGAGAGAATGGACGAATGGACAGTAATACGGCAGCCATTAACCAGCTCGCTCGTTGTTATTAATGGTCATTGGAGGCACATTACGAAGTTCTGACCGTAAAATACAGCCCTGACTTTGGCTGTTTGTTCTCTATTGTTTAGTTTAGTGGCTGAGAATGGGTTAGTGACACTGTTGCAACAAATAAATTGCATCAGAAATACCGATTGCAGATTATTTGGTGAATGTTTTAATCCACGATTTCAGGAAGGCTTACAATTTGTTACAGTTTCAAAAACTGACAAGAAATCTTTAAATATTTTAAGGATAGCTTCAGTTTCTTTCTTTCCTCAACTTGTTCCTTATTTTACCATTCGTATGTTTTTAAAATGATTCATAAACCTGGTTTTGTGGCCATTGCCGACAACTTTTCCCCTATATTTGCTCAGAGTGCAGCAAAAGCTCTGCGAGTCGGCATCACAGACTGTTACAACAATGCAGGGTCTTTATCTTTACGACCATTGCGACCATACGGTGCAGGCATGGCAATATTGCGAAGTTTGCTAAAAGCCTTCAGTCCCGTAATATCTTGTACAAACAGTTGATGGACCGAGGGCGGAAATGAAAGATATTACATATTCCATTTAGCAATTGCTTGTACAAGTTTTCTCACCTTGTGTTTCTTTGCAATGTCCACGGATTGGGTTGGAGGAAAGCGCGTCATTTCTTTTGTTGATCATTGTTTCTTTGTTGGACAGTTTTGCGATGTCCATCCCAAAAATGGCAGAGGCCAGCATTCAAGGTGTTGATGGTCCTTGCATCACCCAATGTGGAGTTGATGAGAAGGTTTCTTTAATTATGGGAGGAGAAATGGGAATAAAATACAAGAAAAGGTGACAAAACAACAAATGAATAAGGACAATTTGAATTTATTTTTTAACGAAACTTATTAAAATGGAAGAAAATGATAAATTTCATTATCTTCTCATATTTTTAGTGCAAAGTAAAACCAAAATTGTTGCTCTCTTCTTTCCCCACAGATTTAATGGTTACTGCCAATCGGTTTTCGGATCCAAACGTTACGTCGTATTCCCGCATGCTGATCGATGTTTCTGGAGACCAACTTCTGGTCGGAGCAAGGTAAGTTAGAATGATACAAACTTTACGTAATAAAAAAGGGGGCACTTTCGACGAGGAACGTCCATTTTGGAAACTACAAAAAGGGGGAAACAAGCGTCTCGCTATTCATCGGAAATAAAGATGTTGAAATGTCCGGAAAATGAACCACGATCCGTATTACAATTGGACTCTCGAGACGCGTATTGTGCGCACAACACTCGGACACTCTGGACTGGGCTATCTGGAAGTAGTAACTCCTCCTACTGCGAGCGAAATCTCGGCCTTCCTCCGGCACGTCCGGCACTCCGGTCGCAATCTGCGATCGCTTAATGAACGATGAAAATATCGTAATGACCACGAGAAAGTTCACGAGAATGCAAGAAAGTAAAAAAAAAACGGCTAGGTTTTCCTCCACTGGCAGCTGCAGCTTTTCTGCTGCACGCTTCCTTTAAGACTTCGGAGGCATTTGTCTGGTCGGGTTTCTTCCTCGGTTTTTGGCGGCCATTCTTCGTCCATCACCCGGAGACGTCGCGTCTGGGCCGCTCGAGGGGGTTTCGCTCGCCTCTCGCCATATGTTCACGCCGCAGGAACACGCGCTTCCATGTTGCCGCGACCATCTAATGGTCATTGGCGGATCGATTTCATCGATCGTCATCCCTTGGACCGGAACGGAACGTCCCGAGCGGCGTTTGGTGCGCGTTGTTTTCCTCACTCTGTTCTGTGATTTGGGACGGCGTTTGCCGTGGAAAGTAAAAGGTCTCCCTCCGGTGCAGTCCCCCCCCCCCCCCCCCCCCCCCCCCCCCCCCCCCCCCCACCCCCCCCCCCCCCCCCCCCCCCCCCCCCCCATCGCTTCCCACACCCAGCCCATCAACCCGGTGGAGGGTTCCGCTGGTTCGCGCGTATGATTACTTTCATTTCACCTTCCGGTCATAATTATCGATGCGAACAATGATCTTTCCGCAGCAGCCCTGGCACCTCTGCGTCGTAGCCGGCGGCGAGCGATCGTTTTTTCTCGTGATCTCGTGGGAGGAGAAGAAGAAATGGAACCCGGAACAGTCGCTTCGTCCTCGCGCGTGGTGAAGAAATGGGGAAAAAGGGAAAGAAAACGCCCGAAGGGAAACGCTGAAGCGACTGCTTCGAAGACGAACTTTCGACACCCGAGTGTCGTGAGGATGCCGTTTTAATGACGTGCCCCAAACCGTCTCCGTGTGTAGTACACCAGCCGTGTATGTGTGTCTTCGATCTTCGTACGATGTTGTAAGACTCTTCCCGTTTGCTGATAGAAACGGTTGGGGAGTGTTACATTAGCAAGTCTTTGCACGCAGGAGAAAATCGTTTTTCGGTACGGCTCAAACGTACGAGAAGTATTTCTCCACAAAAGGATTATTGCCTCATGAGTTTTATTCTCATTAAACACCAACGTTTGGGGTGGGGAAATCGTAACCTACGTTGTTTTCGTCGGTAGAAATAGGAAATGATTTTTCCAGCGATAAACAACCTTTAACCTTGAGAAAGGAATTATTTTGAGCTGACCAGTTCCTCTTGGTTTATGTCTTGAAAGCGCATCATCATTAGTGAAAGCTACATTTAATTTTCAAAATGTCTTTCTCCTGCAACCCTGTTAAATAAAAAGGCTCCATCTCCTTTCTTTGCCACGGATTCCTGTAGCACGAATGTTGGGAGGAATTTCCGAACTGATCACATTACAGAAAATCCCTCTCGCAAAAAGTGAACGTTTCGCGTCTCAGAAAACATGCAATAAACGGGGGATGCACTTGCTTAAAACGAAAAACTCAAAAATCCTCCGGCATAATTGGTACCGTAAGTCATAATTCGGGATCGCAGGATCGAAATGCAGCAGGTAGTGGGTAGGCCGTTCTTTGCCCTCCCTCGAATCCATGCGAAGGTGATAATGAAGAAACTAATTTACCGAAATGGAAAAGAGAGTCGTCGTTTTTGGCAATGCGATGCTACCGAGACCTTTCAGCGAATGAGGGCGCATTCTGCACACCCACCCATCCCATGTTCAGGTCCCCTCTCGGCCGAGTTTGGTTATTGTTAACGATTGGTTGTGGTTTTATTTTCATTCCTCTTTTACACAAGAGGAACGCTGTAAGAAGACAATTTTACATTCCGAAATGCGGCGGTTATTTTAAGTAAAATCGAGCATCCTTTTCTTTTGTCCAATGCCGGGGATGGAAATGAAGAGAAAGCGCGCGGGTAGGACTTTGCGCCGTATTGTGACTTTCTCGCTCGGTCCCGCGGCCCATTAAAGGGTCACCATTTTTATGAAATGAAATACCGGGCGTGTTGTCGAAAGAGTTCTTTTTTGGGGGAGCGAATCCTTTCTCCTGACGTCTTGCAGGATCCCGTTATGATTTTACTTGAAGGGAAAATTGTGTTAAAGGTACGGATGTGTGTGTGTGTTTTTTTTTTGGTGATCGATGTGGTTGACAAGATTGCTTTCCAAATGTGCGGTTGTCTGGTAACGGGAGCGGAATCAATATTTGATAGGAAACAATCTGCCAAACGTACGCGATGTTGTTTTATATCGCAAGACAAATTTCACCCCAAAAGCTTCCGATTGGAAAACCGTTTTTGCTTTGCGATGTTTATTCATTTATTTACCGCTCGCAAGAACGATTTCTTCTACCGATCGAATGGGTTGACATAACGGTTGATGGTTGGTTTCCGTGCCGTACACCACCGTTTGAAACGTCCAATGGCGGTAGCTTTTGAAGTGAAAATTCAATCGAACTCGAATCGCGCGACCGCCGGAGGTCGACAAGGTCGAATACCTATCGCCATAAAGATGGCGTACGTATTGGAAGCGAAAGGAAGCACCATCGTATCGTCGCCGTATCGGTTTAAGTGGGTTAATTTTGCGCCCGCTGTTTTGGGGGGTTTAGCGAATGGTTGCGATCGAAGTTTGCCTCTGGAGCTCGCTTCCCACCGGGACTTCCCGGACCGTCGTCAGAGAGTGTCCGTAATTGAAAAGTAGATCGTCAAATAAACGATATCAATCCACTTTTTATTTCGGTGGGGTCCCGGAGATAGTGCTTTGGAATATAAAGCAAAGGTAAAAAGCAAAACGCTTACAGCCAGTCTTGGACAGCATCTTAGCGAACCACGAGTTTGATATTCGAGTCGGCGTGATAAGGGGCAGTTAAAAAGAACCCCCTCAGTAACGGCGACACAGGTTGGTCTTGTTTTTGTTTTTATTTCCTCTCGCACAAAAGACATCAAACCGAGCGAGGCCGGATGAAGATTTCAGGCTTGTTGAACCGAGTGCTTCGGTGGAAGCTGCAGTCGTAGCTCCCCAATCCAATGGGACGAGAAAACAAGTCCGAAAGAGTTAAGAAAGACGAGATAAAAATATGAGCACTTTTACCTCCCGCAACACACGAGGTGAAAAAAAGTGAAGATAACAACTGCGGCGTTTAAAACCCCTGCGCAAGTGCAACAGTAAATGCCATGCGCTAAGGGAAAAAGATGAAAACGCAGCGTGCGTGCGTTGCAACATTGCGCCTGGGTCGGGATCCTTTCCTCTCCACGAATGATGTTTGTTATAGTTCCCCACCGTCGACGACACATTCACGGTCACGACAGTGTTCGGGTTTTTCGGTTTGCATCAGCGCCGTGTGATACAACGAAAACACAACCCAACAACGACGCCACACAAATAAAATCAACTCGGCAGGGTCGGATCGGTCGCGTAGTAAAATTATTTGGCCCGTCCGAAACATGCACTTAGCTCAATATTAAACGCTGAAATAATTGTCACTATAAACGGTGTATTTATGGTGGACGTTAACACGCGTGCGTGTGTGTGTGGGGGGCGGTTTTGGATTACTTTATGGCGCTTTTGTTGCGAGCGTTGAAGCGTTTCGGATCACTTTTCCGCTCGGAGGTGTGGTTTTTCATTTTTTATCCCGCGCGCGAGAAAGGGTTCTCATGATTGTGAGTGCTTAAAAACCCGGGCACGATTGGCTATCAAGCACCCGCTTAATTGGTGTAAAAGGTCAATTTATTTTTTAATAAGCTTATGCGAGCACGAAACCCGGTAGTAAAGCCGGAAAGGGAACGCTCCGAACCCAGTGGGTTCGCATCAGATTCGCACATCCAAGTGGACATTTCGAGACATTTTAAACAATCACTTAGCCTATCTGCGAACATCGCAGATGAAACACGATACAGTCCACGACAATTAAGCGGCGAATACTAGCTTAAAGCTGTCAAATAGTGCCCAAATTAAGATTATGAAAGCCGCTGACAGACGGCCCGGGCCGGGCTCTTATGATGAATTTGCATCGACAGATAGTCACCCCTCAACAGCGATGCCTAGGTCCGGCTCCGAGCGCCATTGAAAGTCCGTTTTCAGTGTCAAGGTATTAGCGGCTTAGGACGATGAAGGGAGTTTAGCAAGAAAAAGGAAATAAAGTATATTGTAATGCGCGCGATCGTATCGAACTCGTATCGCATTTGACGGGCTCCGAAAACTTTCTCTCCCGATCTCTGATTTGTCCCCATCAAACGTGGCAAGGTGTGGCAAGTGTCGGGAGGGGGTAGGGGGTTTCGGAGAGAGTTGGGGTAGTAAACACAACTGTCCCCTCGGACTCTTCCACAATGATCAATCGTGCACGGCATCTTTCCTTAGATGGGCATGGAGCTGTGGCGAAGCGTACTCCCGGATTATGGCCTTTTTGGCGTTCCTCCCGCGAAATAAACAACTGTCAATTTTTATCTACATCATCGCGTCCGGCGACGGCGACGCTCATATTCGCCATTTCTGACCGCCGCAGACAGGGACCGTCCATTTTCTTCGCCATCAGCGCCTGTGAGGAAGTTGTGCTTCGCTTCTTTCTATTAGCTGCACATGTATCCCTCCGAACTAAGCATCACTCTGGGTTGGAACTTTAGAAAGGAAATATGTTCAAGCTATATGAACGGAAGCTGGCGAGCGTCCCACTTGCCAAAACGTCGCCAATCTTTTGGGCCTCAACGCTTTCACCGAATTCGATACGGATGGAATCTAATAATTGGCAGGCGGATGAGTTGGCTCGCTTGTCAAACCGTTCCGACCGGCATTCGATACCCTCCGAACGTGCACATGTTTTCCGCCGGGGAAGTGAACCCGTCTAATGGCAACGATGATTCCGCAACAAGCGTTATGTCCATTGATGCGTTGGCGAATTTAGCGTTTGATCTGTTTTCGGCCAATGTCGGCGTTGGCGGCATCGACCATGTCCAGAAGATGGACGGGATTAGGTCAACCGGATCCACCCAAGAGCTCTGTTCAGATCGAACCGGCTTTTGCGGCGTGCACTTGTCATCTAGTAATTAGAAGAGAATGCCGACTAAAGACGCCAGAGTCCGCGGGAAGACTCTTCGTGGACGAGAGCTCTAGAGAAGGAACTCTCCACTTCATCGGAGGGTTCTTGCGCTCGCGTTCCACAAAATGACAATGAATCGTTTGAATCTCATTAGTAGTCTCCCGGGTCCGGGCCTTCAACCGTCGATGGCAGGCGATGATTGCGATGAGTTTTTAATTGGATTCAGCTTGGACCCCTCCCTGCCGGTTTGTCGTAGGACTTGAGCGCTGAGTGGATGAGATTATCGCATCATTTATCAAACGGTGCGAAAAAAAAGAGTGAAAGAACTGCGTCAAAGGCGGATAGAAGAACGGTCAGCGTTTGATGGACGATCCTCAAAAGTATCGTAGCGGGTCGTCGTAGGTGCCGGACCCATGCAAGGGCCCTCTCGAGAACTGGACGGTCGAAGCACCGACCCGGCGATGGGCTGATGAGCTAAGAGCACTCAACGGCGAACCGTTGTTTCCGTTCCCGTTAGCCTGTCAAATCTGGCGCTGAATCGATCGCTCTGTTCGACGGCTCCAGCGCGATGATCGCCGGTTTTGTTTTGCCAACCAGCGACTCGCGAGGTCTTCGATCACACGAATGTCACTCACGAAATCCGCTCCGCCAGAAAATGGCCGCTTTAGCGGGGAAGTGAGCCCCGAGAACGCGCCTCACAAATTCTCGATCCTATTGCGAGTTCGCATGTTTGCGAAATAGTTATGCACAAATTATCCATTTTGTTACGGTGTTATTTGAGTTGATATGCTTCCATTTAAAAGGAGGAGTGAAAACCGTTCGGTAGCATGCATACAATTTGGCCAACACACGTTCTTTGCAACGAGAAACTAATTACGGGAGTAATTGGGCCGAGCACGCCACATTATCGGGGGCCTCGACCAGCTGAACCTACCTAAAGACCAAATCCCAGAAGCAACATTTCGTGCCATTCGTGCCAGAAACAGTAATCCTCGTTTTCGCGCACCCATCGCGTCCCAAACTGCTTCCGTTTCGTTCTGGTTCCGCCGCCCGGGCTGGTGTTAAAATCCGAGTTCGAACGAGGAACCATGCGGAGCCTTAAAGTAACGTAATAGCCGCGATCGTTCCCGGCAGAAAAAAAAGTGAGGTTTCCTAATTAATTAGTCACACTTGTATTTGGTGTTCGTTTTTTTTTTTGCGTGCCAGTAGTTTGACAACGGGATACTTTCCGATTGCAAAAGCACACGCCGAGATCCTACGAAGCGCTACATTTACCGGGGCGTTTTTCTTTTGGGCTTGTGGGGGTTTTGTTTTTCGCTACATGCAATTTGTCGTGCGGTGCGGTGGAGACCCGTGTGAAGGCACGGTTTGCTTTGGCATGGTCTCGCCATTGGCCTGCTGTGGTGCTGCTTTTTTCCTCCCCGCCGAAATGCATGTTACTCGATGCCGGCCGCTCCGGTTTCGGTCTCGGTCTCAACCATAAGCAGCCAGCCGAGTGCATGTTCTGCGCGTTCGGGAAAGGAATCAGTTCGCCAAAAACCGCACCACCATCCTTGACGTTCTCATACTCGGTAGTGGTAAGGTGGCAAGGGGTGGGAGGGAGGAGGAAAAGATGCTGCATGATTCAACGAACCGATGAAGCGTCACCGAAAACCGCGAAACCCTCGAAAAACCGGGCCAGGATGGTGAGGGGCGGGGTGGGTAAATTGATCGCATCCTGGACGTTCGTCGCTTGGCTGCGGTTGCGTGGTTGAAGTCTCCTCGCCTTTACATACGGTGTACATTATTTACGGTTGTGCAAAAATTACAAAACAAAAAAAAAAACATTCCGGTGAGATTTCATGCCCAAAATTATGTCGATGGCGAAAGCTGCATGCGCTAGCTTTCAATTTATGGTCAAGTGCATTGTCCATCGTTGCGAACATGTTGCTGCTTCGGACGGGGACGGCTTTTTCGGATGAACATGCATGCATTTAGAGCACGATAAAAATGTTATCAAAAATTCACACATCAAATGGGAAAAGTTACAAACAAGATGGTCAAGTTTCTGATGTCGCAAATCACGAAGTAATATTAAACGATACACGCAGTCTTTCTTGTTTTAAACAAGGTTGTTTCGCAGTAAACCGAAACCAATTTGCGCAAAATAAATCCCAATACCCACAGCAACAAAGAACACAGCCCCTCGCGGGAGTAATAAATCGTTACCGCAACGAGGGCTAAGGAAATCATACAAATTACTTTCACGTAAGTGAACGAGAAGAGTGGGGCAAAGCTTTTGGCAATATTATTTGGGGTTTGCGTTTCCTGTTTTCCTCCATAATGGTCGACCGCTGTGAGGGCAAGTGGTTTTGCCTTTTTCGTTACCGTCTCCTTGGTCCTTGTTTGTTGGCTGGCATTATGCTTTGTATTTTCCCAGCTAAAATTTTTATTGGACCGGAAAGGAAAACCGGGGCGGCTCGCGAGGGACTGGGTGTGCCTTCATCGTTATCAGTTACACCATCGTGACCCCGAACGGGAATGGATTCAATTTCGCCGATAACTAACCACCACCTCGTTGACTGGAGCTCGTTTGACCCGGACCGGGCCGATTCGGCTTCTGTGGCTTGTTATGGGAGGAGGATGAAAAATCCCGTCCGTCCTCGAGCGGGACCGCATTTCCCACAGTTTGTAGCTGGCGTTACGAGGTTAACGACATGGTCATGTGGAACCGATTTCGATGTTGGCGAAGAAGTGCAGACAAAAAAAGGGCGAAAACAATAATAACTCCCTTTTGGAGGATCATCTTCGCGCAGATATTAAATGAGACGACTGTTCACCTCATGTTTGCTCTTAAAGTGCCAAAACCCCCCTTTCGGTCACTCCCGCCCCAGTGTATGTGTGATCTTCCGGCCCTTCGTGGTGGCATTTAACGCTCGGAAGCTCATGCGAGGCAGCTTAATGTGAAGGATATGGTTTATTTCGACGACGGCTGCTTGCGACTGTTATTGACTGCAGCGATATTTTATCCGCGCATAATTAACAGCTCCCGTGTCTGCGCCTGCGCCTTTGGAAGGTAATGTTTCAGTTTTCCGTTTCCCAAAAGGGAGAATTGCTGGAAGATGATGACCACACCATGGTGGTACGTGCTCCATTAAGGGATGAGTTCAATTTTTCTCGCTTAATATGATGAGGCTTAATGGGTCGCATTCCGTTGGGCCCGTTCATGTAATACGTTTCTTTAAGGATGAGAATAATAACACTTTTAAATTACTTGTATCATGCTGAATGCCCATGATGGAATCAGGGGAATAATATTTTAGCAACACTTTTGGGTTTTTTGAGCAGCAAAGACGAATACCAAAGACATGTTGAATTTCTAATTAAGGTTTCAAATACAAAACTGAGATCCAAGTCCCATGGCGACTAGTAACTCTTTTATTCACGCATTATATGTTGTAAAATAGAGTCGGATCTTGAATATAAATGAGTAAGTAAAAGAGTTAATACTTGCCACAAATAACTTCTTTAACTTTAATAACCGAAACCAGAGATTCAAATCCTTATTTGGGATTTGTTGCAGGGCAATTCTTTTACTCACTTATATAGGATTTGAATCTCTTTTTCTGGAATTCTCGTCAATACTTGAGATTCAAATAAAACAATTTTGCTAACTTAATTGTCCGTGTTTCTTGAAAGCTTACAATTACTTTGTGATGTTCTATTTTCTCAGGCTTTTTTGATTAAGCGCAGTAGTACATGTTTTACGATGATTATAAATGTTTCGTTTGATGTTTCACATCTTGCAACGATGACGTGTCGGTTACTGTGAACATGACCGAGCGAAAACACTCACATGCATTGGGTCTTTCGTGCTGATTATTGACTGATCAAGCTCGAGTTTGATAGCGTTCATTGACATAACGAAAACGTTAACCACCGACAGCGCGAATTCGACGCGTCGTGTCATTTCGGCGATCACCACCGGTCAGCTGCTGACGGTTGGTATTTCTCCAGCACTCGGGCGAATCGATTGCACAATCCACGATCCCGCGACCCACAAACCCCTTCCTGGGGCCTCTTTCCCGTCTTTTCCCGATATGTCGATATTGATGATATAATTCTCGTTAGCACCAAAAACCACTCGTTGTAGGAGATATCTTGATTTGGCATTCGCTTGGGGTGCAAAGAAATTGATTTGTGGAATGAAAAAAAAAAAAAACGAGGGAGCAAAATAGAAATAACAAAAATCGAGCCCGGGACAACCCTTCCCCCCGGGGGCACCGGGATTTCATTCGCGATTCGACGGTAGCGTTAGCTGTCCCGCCGCTTTCCGATCGGAGTTTGAAACATCTCCAAGACCTACTTTCGATTTCATTTTCACCGCCATTCTCCTGCCGTTCTCCTGGCGGAGGAGGCTACACAGTTCCCTTCAGCTGATGCACGGTGGTGAAGGCGAAACCATTCTTCTAGGTTGCCTTTTTTTTCTCACACACTGTTTTCGTTCTCCAGGGCTTTGCACTGCAACCGTGCTACAGTGTGCCCTACTGCAGAATTGACTAATATTTTGATATTTAGGAAGCCTATAATTTGCGGCTGCAGAGTAATGGCCGCTGATAGACAGCGAAAGGGAGAATAATGACGTTTGCCGAAGGAGGGAGTGCCTTGGGGAAGGAGAAGTAGGGGACGGTTGTGGTGTTTGGAGGCACAAATGGCCCATTCGGTGCATCTGTAACTCTACCGCAGGGAGTTACCGTCGGCGAACGATGTTTCTCATAACGATCGTTTAGTGAGTGGCCCAACGTAATATTTATTAATTCGTGTGTTAATTTGATATTTATCACATTTAACACTTCGCTTAGAAGTGATAAAAATGTGGCTCGCTTTCTTAATAATTTTACAACTCAACGCGAGACAGAGAGAAATCAATTAACTGATTGCAAAAAAGTGCTATTACGGTTAATTACTGGCACGAGCTGTGATTGGAGGACACTCGACGCCAACGCTATAGCGACTAGTCGGCACACCATGGATGGCAAATTTTCTAAAAACACTCCAGCATCGAAACGAGCCACCCGAGCAACCATCTGTTGTTGGCGTTGGCCCCGTGCCGGCACGCTGTCATGGTCGTTACCGTTGCGGTGGTTTCGCCTTAAGATGCCATTCGAGTGCATGCAAATACGCAACTCATCCGACAACGTCGTTTAGTGATTTTTTACTCTTGCGAATTGTTTTTTTTTCGTTTCTTCATCTTGTTTCCAGTGAAAATAAAACCACCCCCAGCTTTTTTTGCGATCATCCTATCATATCCTGTTTTTTGTTGTTTTTGTTTTTGACTGCTGTTTACTCGATCTCCAAAGTTGCCTGCTGGGGCGGAACCAGATCGAACCACGCGACCGACTTTTTTTGTGCCCTCTCGGGGTTGAATTTCTTTCCTCCTTGAGTGAGCTGCAGAAAAAGTTCCCCCACCTAGCGTTTCGATGGTTGCAGTTGCAATAATACGATTTTTTTTTCACTTTGGTCTTCACCTCTGCACAGTCTCTTGCATCGATCGAGTTCGCCTCTCCTCACCGTGTGTATGTTTTACTTCGAGTTGGTCGTTGTTAGTGCTGCCACCGGTTTGCCATTGCAGCACGCCAGCTTCGGTTTTGACTTGTTGTTTGCTTTAACGTGTCAAAGAGTAAACGGCTCGGGCGCAAGCGGAAAGGTGATCCCGCCAGCGCATTGCCGCACCGCACCGAGACACTCACTGTGCGATCCGAATCCGAAATCCGTACGAAATCACATGTTCACCGGTCGCTGCGGCCATCTGTTTGGATTTGTGTTAATTTATCAGCCCCTGATAGCGTCCGATCGGTCGATGTTTTGATGAATGTTTTCGATAGCGCACAACTGATACGGTGCCCGATCGGTCGAGGCAGATAGGGCACAGGGTGCAGGGTTCGCCCTTGTAAGCCGATCGAACGATTTGTCAATCCAGAACCAGACGCACTTATGGCGTGCGGGCATTGGTGTTCCACATCGGTTGTTTCGTTTTCTTCGTTCCCGCGAGTGGAGGATTTAATGGCGATTTAATTGAAATCGATTATGCAGTGGGCCGGTTGCGAAAGTTTAGCTAATGGATTTTCCGAGACGTATGAGTAATGCGTTCATCAGCAATGTTTGTTTTGTGTTTGAAGAACCTTTTTTTATTTACTGGAAAGATATTTCTACTTATAAAAGCTTATTTCTCTTTCCAAAATTTGTTTGATGTTAAATTTGAATGCCTTTCGTAACATCGATTTTGAATATGTACCTTCAACTCATAATCTGTGATTTGTAGTGCTAAAAGTCACTGCCATGTCGCCAACATTACCCTACTACAGATTCAATGGCAATCTGCCGCCAGCCAACCATCATTAATCGTTGCGAACGAGTCATCCGCGGCACGAGCAACGAAAAGGAAAGCGAACGCGACTGAAAAGCTAGTGAAAATAGCAAAACGATGCAAAAACGGCCAGCAAATCGCGGTCCATCGCATCGTTCACCTTCGGCTCACCCGGGCGAAACACATGTTTTCCTGATAGTTTATGACCTTACACGAACTAACAAAGTGGAAGAGGAGACGAAATTACAACACGGAAAAGAAAAAACAACAACAACAACAACAACAACAGCAAACAAACACAAGCGAAGAGTGCGCGGTGTCGTTTGGTACTCGGTTTGCCCGTTTGGCAGCGAACGAAACAACGAAAGACTTCGACGAAAGTAAAAGCGACGAACGTCGCACACAAATCTCCAGTTTGCGCTCTTCCCGCGTCGATGTCACTGTCGATGAAAGATTGGGCTCAAATGTATCGTTTCTTTTCGTTTTCTACCTTCTACTTGTATCGCAAAAAAAAAAAAACGTCGCGTCTAGCTGCATTCGTCCGTGGATGGGCTTTGCGAAACCTCACGGTGTGGTGGCCCACCGTGGTCGAGGCAAAACGAATCGGTTCGGGCGGTCTCCGCTCTGTTATAAATCATACCGCGTGACATGGTAAATTAATAGTTCGCGAGCGTTTACCTTTGCCTGTTGTCTGACCTATGTTGACAATGATACGACTCGATGGCAAAAACGAGGATGCGTAAGGATTTGTGCGTAAATGTTCAAGGGCTGGCGTTGAAATCGGGTTCTTTTCCCTCACTCCAACCGACATTTACCGGTGGCAGATGGTTAAATGAGTGGTCATTACTCACACCGTAAATTGTTGCAGGGGGTTTCATTTTTTTTGGTCGTCTCGTTCAGAACCCAAAAAAGGCTATCACGAAACGCACCAGCATTCCTCACGCCATGCAGCGACCATCTGGATCAAGGCTGGCCGGCGGAGAATCGCTGATATGAGTTGTTCGAAAGTTGACCGGATTGATAGGTGTTGTGTGCTGCCGGTTTTTTGCCTGCCGTGGGTGGTGGATTTTCCGCCTGCAGCTTGTCAGTTGGATCCTGGGTGATCTTTTGCAGGGCAAGTTGACGGATGGTCGTGGTCAAGCGTCTCAAGGTTTTTAAACGGAGGTATTGAATAAAACATGCGATTAAGTTGATCCCTTCATGCAAAGACCTGCCCGACGCACAGGAGAAACGGGTTTGGTTCTTTGCTTATGCTTGATAATTATGGGTTAACATTTAACCAGTTTAGGGATACGGAATTTGAGCTTCAAGATGGTATCTTCAGTATCTTACGCGTGTATCGCCCATGTTTCAGATTGATCGAATCGTTCAAGGAACGCCTTTGCTATTAAATTTTAATTAGATTTTTCGGGAAACCCCAAAATTGCTGCATGTCAACCACAGCGATAAGAATCTCGCTGCATCGCTTCTTAGAACGAAACGACCAACCACGACGTTTGGCTCAGGCTTGGCGAAAGGGTACAGAATCGGGCGCACAGTAATCCTTCCGTCACATCGTAATCCCGTAATTTGCACCGATTGAAGTGACCGACGGCTGGCTTCGATCGATCGACAGTTCGACCCCACCGAAAACTGCGCAGCAACACGGGGCTTCGCCCTTTACCGGTTGTGGATTGGACTTTTTTTCCAGGCAAATAAATTTAACCCTTAATGGACGCCATTATCACATATTAAAGCCAATTTTCAGCGTGTGTAATTAGCGGGCGCGCTATCGCGCTGGGATATCTTTGTTGGCCGATCGATTGTGTTGCTGTGGACCGGCGGAAGGATGGCTCGCCGAACAATCGCCACCGATTATGCATCAATATGTTGCCACCCGATTCTTAGCCAGTTTTGTGGAGGGGTGGTTTGCGGTGTTGCAACCGTTTCGTTACGGCCCGATGTGCCGTTGCATTTTTCTAGGGAACCGCCCAGGGAGGGTCTCACCAATGCAGCGGTGAGGGTGAGCGGGCGAGATTGTGGGATGCATAAATCTTGACGCTGGAAATATCGATTTTAATAATAATAATCAGCATGTTTGTGGTGTGAGTTGCACAGAGAGGGAGATAGAGAGAGAGAGAGGAAGAGACGGTTGCCCGCGGAAAGGGAGTAAGGTAACCAACCCACATGTGATTCGTATTTAAAAAAAGAAAGGCTCAACAACACAAAATCACGGGAATAAAATGAAACATACTTAACGATTTCGGTGGGCTCCTCCGATTCCTTACGCAACGACGCAGCTCGCGTCCGATTCGGTTCCGTTGTTCGGTCCGGTTCTGACAGCTCCACCGACGGGGGTCCAGGTTTCGGTCCTTCTGTTCACCCCTGGTACAACCCCGGAACTCCAGGACAACCCCGGAGACACCCGGAGGGCACTATGATTAACCGTTTCGCGATCCATGCGCGTCCGATGCATGCTGCTGCGTTCCCTTTCGTAGTACGGCACGGAGTCAGTGACTTTCGCTCTTCTAGATGGCCTGGAAGCAGATAAGCAGACGAACGAAGGGTGATACAAGCCCTACAAAATACGGCCACGAGATGGGTGTGCTCTAAAAGGGTTGGCTTTACCTTTATGTTCAGCTTTCGTTCTTGTTTCGTGTGCGTTGTGTTATAATATTTGGATACTTTTGACGTCTCAAATTTTCCCTCTTCCCTTCCACATTTACTCCCTCACGGTGGAGCTTTTCTTCACCATCGGAACGGTCGATTCGGTTTTTAGCTTCATGGCTCGGTTTTGGAGGGGTCTCCATTCGGCACCCATCATCACCGTCAAAAATTTGTGCTACGGATTTGACCCCCGAGGGTAAACATATTCATGTATGCAATGTTCATCGAATTTGTGTTTGTTTTTAGCCCTTCTTTCTTAATTTTAAAACATGCATTTGGCCTTTTGGAGTTTATTGTGAAGACGTACCTCGTTAGCTGATTACGGTTTAATGTGTGCATATTTGTTAACGAAAATGGGGTTTGATGTTTTCTGGGAGCTGAAAAAATGCTTATGTTTTGCCAAGACGATTAAAAATATAGTTTTTATTGATTTATCATTATAATCATCCCTCGCCTGCCAGCAACTTTTTAAATAAGACGTCTTTGAGTTTGAACGTTTATTTTCGTGATACCGATCGCTCTGTCTCGTAGACAAGCTGCGACAGTAAATTTTATATCGGTGCTCAGAACACAAAAACAACATCTTGAAAAGCAGCGTGGTGCTTCACTTTGTGCTGCGCAATCGTCGCTTGGGATGTACGAATCAGCGACCATAAATTAGAGCCTTTTCCTTTGCGCCTTTCGTTGCATTTTTATGTTTTATTTATTTCCGCTTTCGCAGCATATGACACGAAAAAGTGCATGAGCTTTGCAGCGGTGGAGGGGGGTTGGGGAAACATAAATAAATAAAAGACCCATTGCCAACATCGAAAATGAAATGCACGTCCACGCATGTGGCGCTGTTAGGGCACTTTCCCGCAGACGAAGGGCGTGTGGCGGGACGGTATCGCTCACTCCAATTGCACCACGAACTGATCGCGATCGCACGTGGAGGAGGAATTTTCACGAGGACAAAAGACGCTGGCATAAATTATGGGCCCATGTAGCGTGTGCGTTTGCGGGGCGATTAAATCCGGCCCCAAAGTCCTACACGTTAACGCGACGAGGTTGCACTTTCTTTTGTTCAAACGGGTAAATTTTCTTTGCCGTTGTATTGTGGCGAATCTTCCATTGCTGGTTGAAAGTAAAGCACAGAGCATGTCTTAAGCGGATAAATAATTTGCGTGGATTGTTTTAATCCAACAGATATTTTTGTATCCGTCGAATAAAATGAAGACATTGAATAAGTGTATTGTATTCGATCTGAAATAACAATATCCATCGGATACAGTGTTTTTTTTAACCATTTCAAATGCTCAAAAAAAAAAACAAAAACTATGAGCGAAAACTTGCGACCAGTTTTGCCAATCGACCACCAAAAATGTCGTCATCCCCGCTGGTATTTCACAACATAAATGGACCCGACCAGTTTGTCCTGTCATGTTTACGATCATTTTCGATATACTTAATTATGTGTGGAGCATTCACTGTCGAAGGCAAACCGGAGAGCGTTTCAATGGCAAGCAGTTTGATGGACTCTCGTTTTGTTCCCTTTTTTTCGAGGCGACATATTCGTTAGACCTCCCAAAAAAACAGAAAGGTTCACGCACAAAAGACTTTCAGCTTGCGGTGGCAATGGTCGTAAGAAAGCATTACTTTCATCGCGGCAACGATCATAATTTGTCGCATTAGGCTTATCGCGGAACACGCGGCCATCGGGCTCTTGTCGGATGAATGGCCGTGATAAGTTATCGGATTATTAATGCTACCGCCAATTTTTCGGCCTGGACGTGACAGTGGACGTGATTAAATTACGTTGCAGTTTAAAATATGTGATAGTAAGGTTAAAAACTGTATGAAAGTTTCTGGCGAATATATTTTAAGCAAGTCTTCCCAGCATTTTTTTTAATACATGAAAGATCAATGATGAAACTTGCATGTTTATGATTACGCTATTCTGTACGCTGCTTTTTTTCTATTTGCTGTTTATAAGTTCAGGAATTGCGTTGAATATTTCACTTTTTTCTAGTTTTCGCTCAATCTTTTTGTTGGAATTCTCTGAAGGCATCTCAATAAAGATTTGTGTTTTTCGTTGCGTCTGTTTTTGGTTTTTTACTTGTTTATTCATGCTTATGCTTCGTCAAATCAAATTTAAAAATTGCATATTTTTAATTATAATTGAATGTTTTCTAGAAGTCTAGAAGTTGCTATCTTTATTCAGACTTTTTCCAGTTTTTTTTGTCAGATTTATTATAAATAATGTCCATTCTTATGAAGTGCTATAAAATCTCTATTTGTTAGATAAGTGCTAAACGAATGTTTTAAATTTCAATGGATATAGGATTTTCCTGATGAATTCCCATATCTCTTGGATACATTCCTAGCTTTCATTTGTAACGATTAATACCAGCTCTTTCCATTCTTGTCTGCTCCGATGGCCGACTAATGGCACATCTAAAGAACAGCAACGGAAGCAGTCTGCAAATCAAGTCCGGTCAAGGTGTGTTCGGCACGGTTGCAAATTCGAGCCATTTCGCGTCCAATCCATCCGCTGGGGATTAGGAAGTGGCATACATTTGCGTGTAGGAAAGTAGCAGAGAAGAGGCAGAAGCACAGCAAGACGGTTGCAAATCCTCAAGTGTAAAGGCAGGAAGAAAAAAAACCTCCCGCTTCCAACACAATGGGCGTGCCCACCCCGTTGGGTTGGATGCACTTTCTACTTTCTTTCCATTTGCCTAAGTATAGAGTGTGTGCGTTCTGACGATCGCAGGTTCGGCGATTATAATACTGAGCGGAAAAGGTTGCTTCCATTAGGGTGTCGGATGTTGTTGGTGGCCTAGGTCCGGCCTACCATTTGCGTTGCCCGTAACCATTGGGTGTTTGCCCCAGCACTGCGAGTCGTGTGCCGCTCGCCAGCACCAGCAGCAGAAGTAGCAGTAGCCGCACGGTTGCATATGCAATAACTAGAGCAAATTGATAGTTTCGTCATTGTGGTCACGATGCAATCGAGGGCTGCGATCGGATTGCCCACAAATGACCACCGTTCGCGCGCTGGTTGCCACGGGGATATTTCTTTTTATGTTATTTTTGCGGAAGGATCACGTCCCTGATGTGGTTTCTGGGCAGGTTCACGTTGACCTAGTGCAGAGAGTGGGTTCAAAAAGGGAATCAGCTCTTTTCAGTTCCCATTTTGTTTGACGCTTTCTTTGTGCCGTTACTGAGTGTGATGTTTTCTTTTTTAAATATTTGGCTTTATTCATAATCTCTCCCTCGAATCTAGAGATCAGGTCATCCTTGAGGTAAAAAGGGATCACTTTAACATTGACGCAAGTGCAAGCTGGTCCGCGAATCGTGTGTGGCCTCGTGCAAATGATGGAATAAAAAAGCCAGGGGTCGGTTTTATGTGGTGTCACCTTATGGGACAATTGCAATGCTGCTGAAATGGGCTATCATCATAATTTTCTGCACCCTTCTTCTTCGTCCCCTGTCGAACCGGGCGATCTACGCAAAAGTTCAACCGGCGCTTCCAGACTCGCTGACCCCCCCGAGCCAGGACCAACCCGTTCGCGATGGTTTGACCTCAATTTCACCGCTTAAAGACATTAACCTACCGCCGATAAGCATCTCAATTTATTGGCCATCCGCTGAAGGTGTACTTACGCCCGATAACCTACCCACCCCGTCGTCGACGTTGCCTCTGACGCCGGTGCTGACTGCCACTAAGTTGACAGTCTGTTGAAACGTGTAATTAGTATGTTTGGGTGTCGTTCAATCACTGGCCATTGTGGGCTCCGTGAACGGTTTTCTCCCACTTGAAACCGTAAATACCGGATACCGGTCTTGTCTTAAGCCCGCGCTGTTGCAGGCTGGCCCTAATGCGTCGGATCATCCTTTCCCCGAGGATAAACCTCTTTAGCCGTCCCGATTTCTGTCAACAGACGACGCGATCGAAGTGACACACTAACGACACCGGTGACGGAAAGGATGTGACGGAAAAGGAGTCGTACGATTTGCGATGGCATCTTTCCTTCAGCGCAAGAGAGTCGTTTTGGTCGTCCGCGGGGCTGAACAATTTCCGAAGACTCCTTCGGGTTGCCATTCGTCGATTACTTCCCCCTCGGGGGACGATGCAGTGTGGAATGGTGCGTTAATGAAGTGCGTGAAAAGTTGAAAAGGTCAGCCTGCGGGGCACGTTTCGAGCAACTTTTCGAAGATGATTACACCGGTTGTGGTTGCTTCGAGTGATTCCAACATGGAGATATCGTTTATAATGTGTTTTTTGCGTATAGTTTACAGCAATGTGCAGGTCTTCTGGAATAAATCTCCATTCAGTAAAGTTACTTAGTTTCGTTGGGAAAATATCCTATCTGATCGAAATGTGTCTTTTTCGTTATTTTGAAACTCAAGCTTGTACATTTAGCAGCGCGAAATGTACATGAATACAGAGCAAAAGATCGATTACTCCCTGATAAATTGTAATCGATCATTCGATTGGAGAAATTTTCAAAAGAATATTACCCCGAACAGCTGATAAAAAACTTCATAATACGCTTCCTATACCGCTGCTTCCGTCGTTAACTTTCCATCGATGATAGTTCTTCAATTTTGTGTCTTTCCTGAGCCCGAAAAGGAATCGATTTTGCTCGACTACTTGAGGAATTGTCGTAAGGAGGAAAAACTGAAATGCATCTTGCATCGGTCGAGCATTACAAGCAACTCGAAACGACTCCCGCATTGGAACGGAATGGCGTAATAACAATTTCAACCAATTTCAATTCCCCTCCAGGACAGTCCGGGGCCATTGCCCCGGCAACCGACAACAAAGACCGGGAAGAATCCGAAGCAAAGTGGCCGATTACGGTCGCCGCGAGGTGCAAGTTTATTATATTTATATTTTGTAATGCATCGGCGTGCAATCAAGAAGTGCAGTTCGCGCCGAATGCAGTTTGTGTCGCTAATCGCCGAAGCCATTTGTTCGGCTTTACGTGCAGAGCCCTTCGTTTCCTGTTCGTTCCCGAATAATTGAACCTTTCCAAAGGGACTTCCCTGCCAAGGAAGAATATGTCGAAGCCATGGTTCCTGCCAAAGTTGCGTTCGACAATGTGTGCAACTTTGTCTTCCAGAGAAAATAATCCATCTCCTCACCCCTCCCGCATGGCGGAGACACCCCGTGCTTGAAGTGCATTACTCTTGTACCCTAAAAGAAAAAAAAACATGGAGCTGCATAAGCTGATGCATAACGGGCAGTTCGCACGCGCACGGTGAACCCCTTCCGTGTGCCGTTGCACCCGTTGTGGTGTTCCCCGCATTCGCGCGGGTCATAAGTCAAAGCCGCCAAGAATGATGGTGCATAATCGGTGCCACACCAGCACGCGGTCCGGCGGTTGATAGACGCGGAGAACGCTGCGTTCGGTACGCCGAATTGGGTGAAAAGTAAGATGCATGCTGTTCCGGCGGCATCTCGCGCGACGGGATGCAAAATATGGGAAGTGCATTTTTGGTGCAGTTTCTTTTCTCTGTGTGCGCACGTTTCAAAGTGTGCGCTTGCCAAAAGGGAGAAGGGGGAGGTGAACTTGAGAAGATTTATCCCATGATTGTTGGGCCCGTTTTGGGGAAGTCCACCGGCCGCGAGATTTACGACGCTTGGTGCGACTCACCGACGTGCCCTCGAACGGTAGGCATGTCGTCTACTATTTCAAGGTTCGAGTGTAAGTCTGCAACTCAAGGATTCGCTTCTGCCTCCCAACAAAGAACCCCGACTGATACCTGATGCCAAGAGAAAAAAAACGAAGGAAAAGAAAACAGGTGATTCAAGCAAAAAATAAACCGGGCCTAGCAAAAACAAATTGTGTGCCGCCGATAAGGACGACTACAAAATTACAGTGTCTAGTTGGGACCTGGTGTCGATCCGCTGGCGCCATCGCCCCGGCCAAAGGTGTACAATTTAGTGAGTCCCCGGTGAAAAATACCCTTATCTTTTTACGTTACTCCACTCTAAAGACACAGGAAAAAAAAAACAACACACGCCTAGGCCGGCCGGGTGAGATGGCGTCGGTTCGGAAATCACTCATTTATGAAAGAACGTAAATTAAAGCTAATTACAACCTAGCCGAGAGCCCCCTGCACGTTGCCCTGCGTTGTCTTTTCGCAACGGCCCTCTTCTACATACCGCCTGGACAAGACGTGATTATCATACGCAAGAAGTGCACTGCGTTGCATCGAACGGCGACGTTCGAAACGGTTCGGCGTTCCGTTCGGGGCGTGGATCGCATGTTTACCCAGGCGGCGGCTTGATGTCGCCGGTTTTATGGTTTCCGAAAAACATTTAAAACAATTTGCACGGCGTTACGAATCGCAAATAGTGCAGCGCGGCATGCCCGCTGGTTAATCAATTAGGGAATCGTGGCTTTGGAGGGGAAAATCGGGAGACTTGAACGTCTTTTAATCGAAGCACTTCTGATGTTCCTGAAACCATTTATTTAAAAATCCAACGTAACTCGTGTGACTTTTCCTCTTTGTTACCTTACTATTCCGGTACCTAATTGGCGCAATAAAGTTATGAGATTATGTGATATCGCAAGTACGTTTGCGTAACAGCATCAGATCGAGCTGAAGTAATCGTACATCGTTAGATCCATCATGTCACTGCGTGTATCTAACAATTTCAAGCAGCTTATCATTACGAGCGGGGTTATAAGTCAATCGGAATGTAATTACATTTGCCATAATTACAATGCGCCACTCGTAATTGCGGCAAGCTACGGAGAAAACACGATGCTACACCGAATGTAACCCGGCACACGCAAAAACCGCTCGTTGCAGTGGATGGAATATTAATTAGCGGCTCGTCTGTGCAGAGTCTTCGGAGTGGCTCGGGCCAAGTGACACACGGGCGAGGGTCGGCTGGTGTCTTCAGGTTCCACCGTCTGCCAATGTCTTACCAATGCTCAATATGTATGCAAATGATCGATCGCTGGACTGGGTTTGTAGTAGCCGGAGATTGCGGAGATTATGGAGCGTACGATGGACGCTCGATTAAATGAAAGCCGTCCAGAGGAGTAGAAATGAACCTCATTATCATTGCAATTCTTGAACTCTGGTTTCCCGATTGGTAAAATCTCTATCCATTTGTTGCTTTCTCTAATTGGCACAATTTATGCAACCGTTTAAGCGATTTCTCGAATTGGTGTTTTTACTTCATTGGCCCAATTAACATTCACATTTGGTTTCCTTTGTCTGATCTGACTACAAACGATGAACTTATGTTTCAGGACATAGTCTTGTTGAGGTAAACGCTAATCGAATTTCGTCCCTTTGAAGTTTTGGTCATAAATTTTAAATTAAACAGTTCTCAGGCAAGTTCCGGTAGTTTCAACCAGAACTGGGCGAGATTAAATTAAAATTGATTTCATTACACCTTTCGGCACGTCTTTTTCCCTAACCTCCAATGCCAATATCCAATCGACACTATGATAAACTGTTCGCTTGTTAGTTGGGACCTTCCAAAAGGGAAGGATTTTAATGAAATAAAACCTGCACATGAAAATATGATCCGGAACGGGGGGCCATTTAAGCCGGGCGCGTAAATTATGAAACCAACCGGCATGCCTTCCGGGCGCAACCATGTTACCCGTTCGGAAACGCGCCCATTAGAGCAATTTGGCGTCGAACGTACATGGACTTTCCGTAGTCCCGGGAAGCGAAAGCTCCGGCAGAGAATGGAGGAGTTCCCTGCTAGACGGCCGATCGTACAGAATTGGAATTTGTGTTGCAGCGGGGTATCGGGTGGTGCGGAGTGCAATTGCTGAAGTTATGGAGGCCTACAGCCCGGCTTCCAGTGCGTAGGACGATGTCACAGGTGTGTGAGCATTAATTTGTGCGCGTGGATGTGGGAAGCAAATTTGAAGTGATTTAGGATTTTGAAGTGAGTTTTTTTTTCTTCCACTGCTGGCTACAAAATCAGGTTAGCAGTTTTTGTGAACTGCCAAGCTCGACTTTGTATCGGGCAGAATCAGGTGGCTACAACATTCCGGACATACCAAGCTTATGGACGTGGGAAGCTTTGCCAGGTCTATTTAAAAGTTTCAACTTGTAATGAGATTTATGTACATAGTATAAGCCTATATTAGAGGTAAATTGCCTGCAGACAACTCTTCCATTAGAAGTACATATGCATAAATTCGAGTGTTTCTCGTCTTCGAATATCTTATTGAAATGTCTCGCTTTTCTTTAACAAGTCCCTCGATCGTGTCATCTGAAAGTGGGTTGTCGAAACCTTTAGTACCAAGCGTACCTAAGAAACGTAACTGCAGTACAAGCGAGGCACCCAACGACGCCTCGTTTTACCCTAAGTACAGCCAAGCGTGGTTATTAAAACAGCTTTATAGACGACGTCTGCTTTCCTTTACGCCTCGAGCTCTCACGTGGGTGGTAGACTCTTCGGGTTCATCGCCTTCGCATACGCCTAGATTTGTTGTTTATTTTATTTTCCCTCAAACGAGCTTCTCTCATGTTCACCACTCTTACGGATCGTCTTTTTTTTCTTGTCTATTTCCAGGTGAGTCATCGCAATCATTAGTCGTCGCTGGCCCGTGCCATCTATCGAAAGCCGCGCGGGAGATACCCGTTCGCCGAGAGATGTTATTTATGAACCAGCGCGATCCGTCAACACTCGCGTGTGCGGGTAACCGATCTTTCGTGTCACTGATACTTGTGGAGCTGAATTCACATATATCAGAGTTTCGAACCATTCTGGGAGAACCAATGAACCGCAACCTGCGATCGCCCAAGAAGCGATCGATTGGATATGATCTGCGCGGAGGATCTCAGGTATCGATCTGGTTTTTGGTGGTCTTCTGGCGAAGAGTTATTCTATTGCTTGTTTGTCAGGCGATGCTCTAGTGTCATTTATCATCCATTTTGAATCTTCGCCGTAGGTATTAACCAGAGAAGTTGTCACCATCCGAAGCCATCGCCAAGTCTTCATCAGGCGAACAAATTTATTTACCAGCTTTGCTTGTGTCTCTATGCTGGATGGAGCCCCATGGAGTGTAGGACGGACTTTATGGCTTCGGTGTTCAACTCGGTAGCGTAAATGAAACGGGCTCCAAAGCGCCAACCGGTGGCGTCGTCTCGCGCGCGTTGTGCACAACTTGGCCACGGGCGGGAAGTTGTGTAACGCCACGCTGACGCCACCGAAGGACTTTGGCGACGCGAGCGAGTTCACCACCAGCGATTGCAGCAGAATCGCGGTGAGACGTGCGAAAAAACTTGTTCCGCCTCGCCACCGATGTGTGCGTGTGTGTGTATGTGAACCCCAGCATCAGAAGTGACCTGCCACTATGCTGTGAGGCACAATTCCCCGTCCATCCTACGCACATGGCGGACCGATCGAACGCTCCACAAAACCGAACCGAGGACATCAGAGCTGAAAAGCACCGCGCACCGGTGCATACGGACGAATATCGGCCGATCGATCGATCGGACAATCGTGCATGGATCGCGTACACACGCTGCAGCATACGTGAGCATAAGCCGGCCGACCAACATCGACCCCATCGGCCACCATATTCTCCTGCGCCGGTATTTCTTTTTCTGGGCCGGAATCTGGGAACGCCGCGTTCGTCGCCGGGCAGACAAATTACGCGCGATGGCCGACCTGCAGGCGTTGCGGGCACCACCAGCTGCTACAAACGGTGGAAAATTCTCCCATAATCACTCGCCCGATCGAACCGGGCATGGGGGGGAAATGCTATCGCGCCTGTCAATAACGCATTCCGCGCGGGATTATGCAAATCGGAGGTCGGCATCGGCCGTAACAGCGTTAGTGGCAGGTTATCAAGGGCCTCCAAATGGTGCGACGGTGATGATTAGGGTTTGACTTCTCCCCAATCTGGTAGCTCGTATCCCGGAGGTTTCAACAGACCATGGGTTGGATTTGGAACGTCCCTAGGAAACTTCATGAGAGATTACATATCCGTGAGGCCATGCACTAGTTTCTTGAAACGAGATTGAAGCAAATCCTTATGCAACATGGGGACGGCTCAGACGATTCGGTCGTAATCAAACATGTTCAAACTGATCGCTCACTATTCCCCAAAACAAGCGAAGACCTGCAGTTGAAAACACACACTCAAAACGTCGTTTAAAACCAGTCAGGTAATCCTCTTTAACATAGGATTTTCGATGATATATTGCGCATAATCAGGGGAAACGAATTGACCAGAAGTTATGAACCGTATTTCATAGAAAATACCACCGAAAACAGTCGCAGACGACCTACCTACCTATAGTGTGGTCCGGTGCCAAAGTCTTCAAGGTCCCGCAGCAAAGGGGAGACACGGGTTCTCCGGCCCGTATCTAAATTGCTTCATTGCTGCGACGCGAAGACGCCTACATCGCGTTCGGGGCGACAGCTCGCGAAACGTGGCGACGGCTATAGCGCGCGCCCAACACCGCATATATGGAGTGCCCGCCTCGCAGACTAGTTCGCTTCGCCCCACGCACGCATCCAGCAAAACCCGAGACCGAGAACCGGCTGATGGTTTCTCATTAATCTTAAACGAGGACGCCGGTTGGGTTGTGGAATAGCAGCAGTTGGCTCTAAGCGTTCATTTTAGAACTTCTTCGGTGCAGGTTGCGCCGCGATTTGGGCGCTATCCCTAGAACAATCCGGCTGACATATGGTAGAGGATTCACAGAGTAGGACGAGAGCTAGAAATAAAACGACAGCATCGGCTGATTGAAGGTAACCACCAGCAACACCCACACGTACGTGAGGCCAACCGAGCCACCCACCGCCCATGGTAGACCACCCGCCCACCCGGTCACTCTTACCGCGCGTTCGAGGCGAAGGGTTGAAACCCCGAAGGAACCATTCGGACCTGTTGCTTCTCGATCGGTTCGATCAACCTGTTTTGTGCAGGATTGTTTTTATATATTTTTCGGAGTACTTCTCCACGCTCGCAGCCGCTGCCACCCCTGGACGTTTGGCCTTTCCAGGCTTGCGAGCCTTCTCCCGACGACGACGATGGCGACGAGCGCCTACGTTGCCTGGCACGATCGCTTATGAGGGTCGTTTCGTGGCGCCATCGGTGCATGTCCTCGTCTTGGCGCTTGCAACAAGTATTGTACTCACGAGTGTACACATTTCTGCACGTGTGTGTGTTGGTGGACATTTAAAACAAAAAGCAGCACACGGTGGCTCCGGGGAGACTGTAAACGCGGTTGCTCCATAAGCTACCGGTTCCCGACTTAATGGTGGGCTCCCCGGTGTGCCATTGGAGGAGGGCGATTTTTTGATGGTCACATTTCACTCGCCATGGGTGAGTGGGTGGGAGAGGGTGGTGCAGTTTCGTTTGCTGCAATCGACCTGGCGGCATCTGAGAGGAGTCGCCGGTGCAGTGAAGTGTCACTTGTCGCAAACGTTAGGAGCGGACCGTAACGCAAACGGTTGACACAACTGGTGACGTCCCCAGCTGGTGGTTGCCCGTCGACTCAAAGCGACGCCGCTTGTTTGCACACAGTTGCAACCTGGCGAGCCGAATGGGTCAAACTGGATGGCTTTTTGCATTGCGGTAGCCTGTCACCCGTTTGGTGCGTTGTTTGGTTAAAAACATACCTGTCGCGGTGGCGATGAAGTTACTTTACCGTAGAAGGCGGCATCTTTTCCCAACACAGAGAGGTCCATCCAGATTATCTCGTAATAAGTAATAATCATCGCAAACATTACCGCACCGCGGTGGAGCGATTCGAAGGGACAAGGATAGGGTTTCTTAACCTACCCCGAACGAAACCTGATGATCAATCGCCTCGTGTTTTGGCCGCCCTAGGGACCGCAAAGGTGTTACGGAATGAAAGAAAAAAGGCGAGTTATGTCCACAGAGAGACCATTTTCTACTACCTCGATGTTTGAAGTCCTTATGGTAACGCATGCAGGCATGAGGTGAAAGTGTTGTAGGCACAGAAAAGTGTGCCAATGTAGTAGCGTACAAGGTAGTCAGAGGCATATGGCACCGCGAGTACAAATTACGACCGAAAAGTTGCCGAGGCCTTCACCCTGACCAAGCGCGGGGAATTATCTTGCGGAGTACCTGGCTTTAAAAAAAGACTTCTTCCACACAATGCTTTAATGCAGCCATTACGATTGGTTGTAGCTGATTCCTTACATCTCCTCTCAGTACTTACTCGCCAGTCAATTACTTTAAGCTCCGCTTAGCCCTTTCGGGTGGAAAGCAATTCGGAACACCAGCAACTGGAAGTTTTCCACCTCGATCTACTTTTATTTTCGTGCTCGGACAAATAAGGAAATTTAATATCTCGCGACGAAAAGCGGATTCAAGGCTGTTCGCTGCCCAGGTCTTGTCCTGCGTCCGTACGGGTTTTTCGAATCCAGCCCGTGAAGGAATTAAGTTTGATTGGAAATTAATTTCATTAAACTGCGTGCTCGCTGGCAACGATTTCGATAAAGCCATTCCCCCGGTTTGCACCGGGCGGATACACTCTCGCCACGGATGATGACTTTCCTTGAACACAACAGAAGATAAAATCGAAAGGCATTGGGCAAACACCGTCAGCAAGCACCCATCCTCCCGATTCGTGTCACAATTTTCACACGATTGCGCAAATTGAGATATGAACAGTGGCTTTTTACGCAAACCCACGGAGCTTCTTAATTTGATTACAAACCGGTCACAGTCGATCGGTTACCCATCGGCTACTGTGTTTTTTTTTTCATTCAGTGACAATTTCATCCTTTTTTTAAACATGAAGTTGAATGGACAATCGACTACCGACTATTCTGTCGACTTTGCACATTGCGGGAGATAAAAGTGAACAATCGTGCGTTCGGTATGATCGTCGGGAAGAGTGCACCCGCATTGCGGTTTTGTTGGTCCTTTTGCTTTCAAAGTTTTCGTTGACCATGTGCGAGCTAGCTTCTGGTGACATTTTGCGCACTTCATGCAGATTATTGTTATTTAATTCGGTTGCTGTTCAATGATAAATTTTATCTGTTCAGAGGGATTTTCAATGTTTTTACCACTTTGGGCAAGTAACGTAGGTTGATGAGAAGGTAAGAAGAGGTTTTGAATAATCGGTTTGCGTGTTTTGCTTTCGAACTCGCTACAATAAAGTGAATGGGAAGTACACCAAAATGTATAGTAAACCAACTTGGACTTATTTTTGGAAGGTTTTTGAGTTCTTAATTATTTGCATTCTGTCCGGAGATCTAGAGAAGCCCTAAGGACCGTGACACGTTTTAAATCAAGCGCAAGTGCCAACTTCATCTAATGAAGTCACAAAACACACGACAAAACCTGCACCAGTATCGACTGCACCACGCAAATGTGCAAGGGTAGAGTTGCCCTAGCGACGCCATCGACGACTCTTCAAGTCCCACTCATTCGCCTGTCAAGGCATTGGTCCAGCGTGCGGTCTACCCCTCATTAGCTCCGTGGTGGCCGTCCACCAAACTCTGGATAGGTTCCAACCCACCTCAGCTCACATACACGCCGGTGGCATTCCAGGGCGCCTCCGCGCGTATTCCAGCTGCGTCGGTTCGGTTCCGAAGTTTCGACCTAGGTGCGCATATTTGTCAGGGGCCGTAAAAAGTAGTCCGTCTCTCCTAGGAGTGCAAAACAAATGGGTTGTGTGGCTAAATTTAACCACAGGTAATTTATGCTGCTGCACCAAAGGCAGCGGCCGATGTGAAGGTTCGCCCGTTTTGGGACAGCAGGTTCATGTCCCTTGCCGGGACCAATCGCTTTTGCCAATCGACCTTAGGTGGCAGCTTTCTGCCAGGTGTGCAGAGGTGTCAATGTGCCTCGCCTCGCACCGATAGGGGACACTTCCCAGTTGACCGACCGAGATCCGCCTTTCTTTCTTCGCCGCGACGCAACATGCGAGATTGCAGATCGGGAAATTGCATCGAACTATTTCACGCCACCACGCCTACCCAACAACGCCGTGGTCTCAATCTGATTCAGTACCTTTTGCACCTCATCAGGCTCCCCCACCGGAAAACGAGTGACACCGGGAGGCGTACGAGGATAGTCGGTTTGCGCCCTCCTTCGGCCGGGATCTCCAGGCGTTCGGAGGGATAGGACACCTCTCCCTAGTTCCACTCGGTGGGATGCAAGGAATGTGGTAGAGTTGGGCGTCTACGCCGAGCGTTCCCGAGTGTCCAGCCGAACTGAGTTGGCAGCTCCAAGTGAAGTTTAAATTTATTTGCTTTTAATTATCAATTTATTATCGGAACCCGGGCGCCTGTGGGCACATCGCACACTCGGGTTCGTTGAACGCCGTTGATCGAGGGTGAGTAGGCAGATCGAATCGATCGGACAGCAGCGTCCCGGGTAGAGCAGCAGCCAGCCTCTGACCATATCTGATGGCTTTTGCTGACGTGACGTGACACACTGGGGTCCGCTTTACGTCGCTCCCGGATAAAAGGATTACAGAGATGTTACTGAAGCCGGGTGCTGCTACTATGGAAGTGTCAAATCACACCCCCTTGCAGCACTTCCACCAGGTACCACCAGACGTACCCATCGGGTTCCATTAATCATCACATCCAGCGCGTGCAAACGGTACCGGTACTATCAGGTAGCACCGATTTGCGCCATATTTGTTTAGCCCGAACGGACGCCCGCTTGCGGTCGTGGCAAGGTTCTGGTGGCATTTGCACAAAGTCGCACCCGCCCGACAGGACCTCCGGTGCGAGCCTGCAACTGGAACGGTATTCAACCCGCCGCAATGCGCTCCGTTCGGTAAAATAGTGCCCGAAGATTAATAGCCGCACTCTGCAAATATGTTGCACAAATGCTCAACCGAATCGTTTAAGCTTTAACACCCGAGCGGGCGGGGACACGATGATGCGATGTGGTGCTCATGGGCTCTCGAGCTGAGGTGAAAACTATAAGTAAAATGTTGCAGCTCTCAGCCATCGTTGTTGGAGGCGGTCCGTGGACGGACGCTAGTGCTGGAAAATTATCAACAAACATCGATTTTAGCGCTCCATTAATTTTATCCACTGCAGCTTGTGGACTCCAGCACCGTTGGGACTCCTCTCAAACGTTCCCGGGGGGGGGACCTGGCGGAACGGGAAAACGGAACCCACAAAACCCCCCCTCGCATGGTGCACCAACCCGCTCGAGGTTGATGGGCTACGACACGCAGAATAATTTATTGAGAGAAAATCATATTACCGCTGGCAGCTCGACATCGTCGTCTTCTAGCGGCTCGTCGGGCGATACCAGCTCTGGGCCAGATATTGGATCGTGCCAGATCGCAGCGAGGTCCTCGTCGTAGCGTACCGCGTCGTGACATTGTGGGAGATCTTCGCACAGAAAACGAAACCCCGCGAACCGCATCGATCGGCTTGAAACGGCGAATATGTATGGAAGTAGGTATTTCATATACCGCTTGTCTGGATCGTAAGTAAAAGCATTTTCACCGCAAGGCCCGCCCGGTGTCGACAGGGGCTGCAACCCGCACGGCAACAACAACAACAAAAAAAAGGCCAGGTACTAAACAAATAGCCCGAGGATTAGAAAGATGTGTTCCGTGACGGCCTGTCTTGTGCAACTCCCAGGTCCTAGGACAACACTTGAATTTCATTAGTGCGCCCGTTCATCCGTCGGTGCACTTTCTCGCCGGAGTCGATTTTTACTTTTTAAACTCCTTCACTTTCCGCCAGTGGTTTTCAGGAATTTCAGCTCACGGCGGCCATAAATAACAAATCCTCCGGATGTGTTGTGCAATCCGAACCCTGGAGCTAAAACATTGCAGCGCAAGCACTCGCCGTCGGTTTGGTTTTTCCGATACACTCCAATGTTCGGTTGAAATCAAATCAAAGTGTCCGTGAAAGTTGTATCGGTTGGCGTCGCCTCTATCGGTGGCTGAAGTTATTTTTAGCCAAAGTGCTTCATCCGTTAAATTAGCAACACCCGATACCGATGGTGATAAAGCAAATCTAAGCTATTGGAGACCCGAGTTGTGCCTCGCACGGGTGTACTTTATCGACTCGACTTTGACAAGGGATTGAGTTATGCCGCTTTCGTCATACCGTTCGCGATCGAGAACCTCGTTGAGCGTGAAGCTGTTGCCCTAAATATACGCCGGCTTAGGAGTGCGCGAACGGGGATCCCCTACGCAACCGCCGGGGAAGGCCGTTAAGATAAGGAGTCTCGGGTAGAACCCACGACAATCACGAGTTGCGGTTGGAGTTTCAACCCGAGCAAAACCCACACAAGCCGGTGGTGCACTTGCATTAGCATTAGCTGTTTGCGATCGCGACCTTCCTCATTCCATTGGTGTATTTTTGTATTTACCCCGAGGTTCCATTTGCTCTCCGTCCACGACGCTTACAATAATTATAACATTAATAATAAATCTTGGGACCACTCACGGACCGCTCCAGATGATGCAGTAGAGCCCCACGCGCTTGCGGCACTTCGTAGTTGACACTTGGAGTTGACTACACGGCTCCAGCTGGCCGCACGCTATACCTACATGTGGTTGCAGGGTGCCCGTCCGATGTTGACATGCGCGTTGGCTGGAGCTCTCGTACTTTACATCTTGAAAGACAGCTCGTGTCGATATAAAGCGCCAAGTAATTCCGTAGGACGATGTGGTCCGAACGTCCAAAGTCCAACGCCTGTTTCTGATAGGTACGCGAACTTCTTATGCAGGGGTTAATCGTGCGGCAAGGATGCAGTCAAGGCCATCGAGCGAATGACACTTTCATACGTGCGCGCGTTATTTTTAGTATCGCCAAAGTGTAATAAAATGTGACGGATGAATGTGGCGCAAATTGGATACCGTGTGGATTAGCCGCGGTGGTGTGGTCAACCTGTTTTCCTTCTAACAGCTGTTACATAACCACGCGACACTTGTTGATAGCCAGATGTTCAGACCCATCGATAACCCTTGCCGGGGCAATACAATCAGCTGGAAAGGGGTGAACGTTTTGTCTTGTTTGGGTATCTTTATGATTCTATTTTTCCAAAAAACAAACAAATGTGCCGCCATTTGCCAAAATATCGTTACCGCGTGTGGCCATATCAGCCTCGTTTGATCGGATTGCTGAATTTGAATAATGCTAATTGCTAACAAGGTAGTAAAGTTCGTATGGAAGCCATAAAAGGCGATCGGCCCGCGCACGATAGGGCCGCTAGGCCGCTTGTCTGCGTGGGAATGGACAAGAAAAAAAAACCACCCCACCAAACAGATGCCAGCGTCGCTACAGACATTCCGTGATCTGGTGAAAGATTACGGCGTTACGCCATTTGACCATAAGGATCCTGGTCAACGGGTAGCTGGTCGGTAAAGTTTTAACTCTATTTTGGATATTATCTTCATCGTTAGGGTATCCTTCTTTGAGAAGATCTCCTACGTGCAAAACGTCAAGAACTTAAGGGCCTGCCTAGCACCAGATGTTCACCCGAGAGGACGCACGTTTGACGAATCCGCCAAACCAAGCGACGAACCTGTTTTCCCGTTTTGTTTCCGTTCGCGTTTGGCCCTCGCCGGCCGGCATCGGCTCTAGCTGGTGGTGCTCGGGTGTCGAAAACTTGTAAATTAATATTAATAGCAGATCATTTCACCGCCTGCCCATTGCCGCCGCCGCCGCCGCCGATAGTGCCGTTCGTCGTTGTGGAATCGGGAGAGTCGTTTTTATTTGCGACGACTCGTGTGCAGATATTATTAATCGTATGCACGGTAGGCATTAATGAACTTGCCAGTGCGACTCTCCTCGAGCTCGCCCGGGAACGCAAGACCGTAAAACCAGTAACAACACCTTTAACTCTGTCGTCGATCGTCGGCTTCGGGTTCGCCGCCGGGAATTCTCCAGCGATACGGGATTTTTCCCGGGTTTGCCGCGGAGGAATCACTGCACATCCGGACACTTGTCCGGCGCTCCATTTGCAGGCTCGCGCCAGGTTTACAGGTTTTCCAGCTGCGAAAATGGTTGCCGTTTGCGTGTAAACGATCGTTCCGAACCCCTCGTCCACACGTCCCCCCCATCGAACTCGCACTTCCCTACATCGTCAGATTCTCAGGAACTACCAAACGCGACAACGGAAAACGTATGAAAACGAAAACCACCACCGCGGGACATGTAAACGACGGTTGTCGTTATTAATTCTCGCTTTCGGACCCGGACTTGATCAATAAATAAATGCCTCGATTGCGGTGTCAGGCTCGAATGTTAAAGGATCCGGGGAGGCTCTCCCAGCACGGACAGTCCGTGAGTGAGGGGGTAGGAAAATTCTTGTCTATTAGCAGCATTTGCAAACGGAATTTGCGGCATCTTTGCGAGGGGAGTAGCGAAAAGATTCAGTATCAATTACATCGACATTAATCAATTTACTTCCTTATCTGCGATGCATTGTTTGAATCCTAGAATACGTGGTGTATTCAGCAGAGAAAAATAATTCCAAAATAAAATTAAGTAGTTAAAGGCTTCTCTAAGGATATTTTTAAATTTAAATCAATTTAGTCATCGTTTTATGGAGGAAAAAAATACGGTAACATAGAAAAATCTGGTTCATCAGGCAACCAAAGCACGATCTACAATGTCTGCCTACAAATGGCGATGCGTGTCACAAACGATCTTAACGAAACCGGCTGCTCCTCCCGGAGTTAACCGTTTCGCCGGAAGATGAGCGACCACTTTTTTTATCCCAACCGGCTGTCATTTTCCTCTCCCCAGCCGTCGTCCGTCGATCAGTTTCAAATGCTCACATATCATACCCTTCCGTACCAAGCATTAATTCAACTGCCGGGAAAGGTTAGAGGAGGGCTGGGTCGGAGTGACAAGGAAGCGCAGGGAAAAAAACCTCCTCATTAATGCGCCTGCATAACCGCCGACGCTCGTCTTTGGCGTCCCTCAGGTCGTCCGCACCAGCAGCCTCCTCATCCCGAGGCTCGTCAGCGTCCGCGGAACCCGTTCGGGGCGTTCGTGCACACTGACGGCTACCGGTTTGCCTGCACTTATGATTTATGGAGCACTGTTTTCCTGTTGTTTTTCCGCGGGGCTGTGGGCCAGCCGAGCGTCCCCTTACGCTCCTACATCGTTTGATACAAAATTGATTAACATCTCGCCGGTTTTCCGTGGCGCACACTTGACGCGCACTTCGCAGACCTGGCGCCAGCCTAAACGGTGGCCTAGTTGTGCGGTAGTGTAATTTGTTCCCGCCTAATAAACCGTTGCCTTGCCAACAAAACGTTCGAACACATTTTACCATGTTTTATTAGCAAGATGGTTTTGATTCTACCAAGAGTGCTAGCTGTGTGTTTTTCCCTCTTTGTACTGAAATGAAAAACGTCGAAAGTACTAAATCATATAACGCTTCCAACCCCCACACTACACGACGGCGTTGTGATTGATCACAACGATGACAGCTAGGCCATACTTCACCCGGCACAGACCGGCGTCCGTCAACAATCTGATGGGTTTCATTAATTAGCACAATTTATTGCAACCAGTTGTAACACATTAAAGTTACCGTGATAATGGAAGGCGCTTTCGGAAAACTTCGTACCGGCGCGGTCTTGTTTCGATTACGTAAAACCCGCTGTCGGAGCATTGTTGTTTGCTTTGACACGCCTTTTTAAACGGTTTGCAACATTGTATCGAGTGTGTGGTGGGATGTTTTGTGCGAAATATATTTTTGAGTGGGTTTTATGTTTTCTTTTCTGTTTCCCCCACTTTGAAGGTGTATTTATGATCGTACATATTAACATCTACTTCATACCCGCGGGGCGGCATTTTACCTCCAATCTCTCATTAGCTTAGCTGCAGTGGATTTCGTTTTAGCAACCGGCCACAACCCTAATTCAATTATAGTTCAATCGTTTCATTTCGCACCTCTCGGCGGCGTTTTGAGCCAGTTTACGTTTTACTTGCCCAAAGGCCGTTCGTGATGGAGTGTTTTAGTTTCGCTCGTTTTCTCTCCAGCCGTAAATCCATTGCTGACGCCTTGGTGTCTTTGAGCAAGATTTCTGATCTTGTAATTAACAAACGTCCTTTTTTTACCGCCCGTTTACGCGCCAACTCGTGAGCAAACACTTTCTACATGTCACTCTTTTTTCCGTACCCGTCGTGGCCCCAGCATGTGCAACGCACGGCCGTTTATCTTTTCGTAATGTTTGCCCAATTGCTTTTGGTGGTGCCACCTTAAGAGCAGCAAACGGTTGGCCAACCGGACTGGTGCGCTGCCCTCTCCGCAGTGCAGGATCAATTGGCGCGGGAGAAGAAGATCGAGCGCTGGAGGAAAAACGCGACGCATTTTAGGCGGAAGGTTAGGCTTAAGGGTCGCCCCGTCGATGGTCGATGCAATTCACGGACAAATCATAATGTCGTAACGCTGCCCAATTTCCTCGCATCCACCAACAACCGCCGGAGGAAAAGGCTCGTTACGGTAACAAGCTACTCAAACATTGTGCCCTCCCCAATGCACGGCTCTCGACGCCGGTCGCGCATTCGGCCCGGTGTGGTAAACATAGGCGCCACCAATGTTCGATTCGTTTTGCCAAATATTTGGTGATGGATAATGGGCGATTGGGCGCTCGATGGAGCCTGAAAATGGTGCCCGATTTGAGGTCGGATTTCGAGATTTTAAATGCACATGGCAAACAATGTTGGGGTAGCGATATGCTTAATCTGATGATGGAACATTGATTCTCGAGTTTTTCTTGAAGCATTGATAAATAAATTGTTCATAATAATATTATTCACTCACTCCACATAACGATGGATGTATTCTGAAAAAACACTCCGCGATTTTGAAGAAATAAGGTAAAGTTTGTGGTATTCCAAATGTTCAACCAACAACGTTCCAATCTTCTTACCACTTTGAGTTTTCTTGTGCTATCGAGATAAGCGTCCAGCAAGATGCGTTTGGGAAACGAGTAATTATCGCATCGTTTCATTTAAAAACGACGTCCCCTCGACCAGTTAGACTGAAGTTTTACCTCGTTTTTCACGAGCCAATGCTGCACTCAGTAATGAAGCGATAAATACTTTTCTCCAAATTTCACGCCCAGCGCGCGTGTGGAGCTCGTTCAGACTCCTCGATCGCAAGAATGCTTAGTTAAAACAGGAAAAAGAAATCCCCTGTCGGCAAACCTCAAGACCGCCGCTTAATTAGGCCTGTCGAGACCTTATACGCATGATAAAAAAAATACAAAGAACTGCATGCCAACTGGAAATAAACGACGAACCTCCAAAGTCCTTGTGCGCACGATGCTATAAGAATTGTTCGGGTGGCTTTTTTGGGTTTGTGAAGTTAAGACGCAAAAAAACTCAGTTGATCTTTACAAATGCAAGCGTGCTTCGTGCGCTCGCTCGTTGTTGTCCATTCCGCTGACGCTCTGCAATCACATCGTTACTGCCCCGAGATTTTATTCGATACTCGTTAAAAAAAAAACGAACCCACGGCTACCTTCTTTCCGAAATCCGTTTTCGGTGCTTCAGATCCGAGAGTAAAGTTTGCAACTTTATGCTCCGTAATTTTAAAACATCCCGACGGCCCTGTGCCGTCGGAGATGATGTGCGGGGAATTTTTTAATTTTAATTCACGAAGCATTTTTGCGGTTTAAATGGCGGCTCGTTAAAGATCGTACTGGGAAAGTGTTGTGGAAGCGGGAAACGCCAGATTCGAAGGGACACTCGGTGTGGAAATTTTATTTATCCTTGCTAAGCAAGGGAAGTTGGTTTCGGCTGTTTCGAGCCTTTTATGAAGCAATATGTTTTGACCCAGAAGAAACATCACCGCTATCAACCGGAACACGATGGTGCTGTTCAACTCGGTGCACTCCCACCAGTGTTTTATGTTGGTTATTTTAACGCTTGGTTTTCCCCAAGCATTACTTATGTTCAACGCTTGCAAACGTTTTACAAGAGTACTTTTTAAAGAACATCAGAGTGGAAGAAATAAAAAAGCCCATGGATGAATGCAAAACTGAGCCACTTCAAGCGTGATATTCCCTCCGGGATGGAAGTGAAACGGACAACGACACCGGTCAGCACCGTACATAATCATTAAAGCATCGTCTGATTACTTAGTTTACACCGACGGGTGATGCGACATCAGGTTGGCTGACCGTTCGGTTTTCAATTTTTCACTCCATGTCGGTGGTTTGCGTCACCGGTTGAAAGAAAGCATCCTTAAATTCTCTCAACCAACAGTCCAGGGGTTCAAACAGGGGAGCGGAAGAAAGGTAAACCGCTGGTCACCCCCGGGTCGAACACTAACAGGAAAGGTGCTTCGGACAGACGAACAACAGGCGGAGGGAAAAGAAATAATCGTGAAGATGAAAGCGTGTCCGTTCCATCGATTCAATTCAATTTCAATCGTTTTGACAACTAATTTGCATACAATTTTTCGACCTCCCCCCCCACCCGGTACGCCTCCCCTTCGTGCCGTGTGCCGGTGTCGTGAGTGGAGTGAAATGGGTCTTGGGTGTGCTCCGTTTCCAACCCTCTGGGTTCGTCCACGTCGGGCCGAATCGAATCGTAAAAGTGAACGCTTTCAAATGAAGCCCTTCGCTGCGTGGAGTTGGGGATTTATTCTTCGTGCGCGTTCGGGGCAAGGAGGAGCACCAAGGAGCGGCCTAATCAAGGCCGGGCACGCGCCCGCTTTTGGGTGAAGCTGGCAAAATGAGTCCCTCTCGTGTCCGGTAAGGCGAACCCAGGCACGATTTCTCCTACGCTCGCAAGCGCGATGGGTTGGTAAGTTGGCAGATATTGACCCTCCCTGGATGACGGGCCACCTGACAGGATCGAGTGCAGACGAATTCAATCAGTCGAAATCTGTCAACCCGGCGTTGTTTCAGCGCTCTATGGAAAGCGAAGCGTTTGCGTAAGCCGTTGAGATGGGTTTGTCAGGTGAGAAGTGGTCAGGTTTTAGCCTATTATAGGCGCAGCGGGCGACATACTTTTCGTGTGCGTCTTTTGCTTGGGAGCGATTTTAAAATATGCATTGCTAAGAGGCCGTCGAAGGGAGAGCACTTTCATCGCTTTCGCTCGTTAAATTTTGATTATTCGAAATCGCACCCTGATGGGGGTTTTGACGGGATCAGGTCTGTGGTCTAAAACAGAGGATGGATATTTAGCGACTACAAATCGTCGTTCCATGTTCCATCTGTCATCGGTGAACGTCGAAATCGGGCTTAAAATTGGTTATATTGTTTTGATGGTCAAAGAATTATGTCACAAGCAACCAACATTCAATCAAACTTTCTTCGTTTAAGTTAATCCACGCATCTCGCGGACCGCTCACAACAACGCTCGTTGATGAAGTCTGTCCGACCCGAAGTGCACTTCATGCGCTGGATAATGATGTACCGTTACCGGGCGAGTGCGTTCCGCGTCAGCATTTCTGAGGCAGACGTGAGCGCAAGAGGAGGACTCCGAAGAAATCTCAACTCCATTTTCGCCTACCTTTGGACGAAAGAGATGGGGATGGTGGGAAAAGGAAAATATACCGTACCGAATGTCACAAATCCCTGCCAACTCGACATCTTCAGCGCGAACAGATCACACACAAAAAGGGGTAATAACAGGCCCCAGGTCGGTTGAAAACCGCAACCACAACGAAAGTCTCGTTGCATGTGTTCTTTTCTCCCGACTTTGGAGGACTGCAGACTTGGTAGGAAATGCAGCCTGACGCGCACTCAGGACGCATGGCGTTTCGGTGGCGAAGGGATGGAGTGGGGAGGGAGGTCAGAAGCAGTCCCGGAGTCGTCGTTGCAGAATATGCGCGAAATGGTCGCGAACTCCGCACAAGTCCCCCGTACAAAAACCCGCACGCTTTGCAGAATTGGAACGGAACGAACGAAAATGGGCGGACGACTTCCATATATGTCGGGACCTGATCTGGCGTGTCTTTCCCGCTGGAAGATGCTGGGCGGTGGAATGTCTCCTTCCTCCCTTCCCCCTTCCAGAGCTCTTCAACGCACTTCGGTTCTTCACCCACTAGGGTTTCGTAGGTTTTTTTTTGCCGTGTATTTATGGCGATTCGAGGTTTCTCCACCGATTCCCTTTTGGAACCTCCTTGGAGCAGCATCCCCAAGGACTTTGCGACGCCAGTCCTGCTCGGAGGTGGCAGTTAAAGAGTAAAGTGTTCTGAAACTCTACAAAGAAAACGCTGAGAGCTGCGTGCTTAAAGGTGTTCGCATAAAAGAGATTTCTGCATGTTTGAAGTGCTGAGGAGCAATTCTTTGCTGTCCAGAGTTGGAAAATTGGGTTGCATTGCACCAGCTGATCATCGATCACGCATTGTTCGAACGAGGCATACACACATTTTGTGGTCACCACTTACAAGAGAAGGTTTATCGCACAACTTCTCCCTTGCATTGGAAGTGGAGACCTTCTTCCAGCCCACAAATATCTGCATATCCTCTTCAGCGGCATCCGCGTGCCTGTCGGTAATTGTTTCAAACGAAACATTTAACTAATTGATGCTATCAGCGATGCTAGCATACCTAATTGAAAATTCATGCAATGCCAACGACATGTTCCACTCGCAAACGAGTCGGTGGTGAACGCAAACGCCGATCTGCTGCCGCAACAGATCTTCCCAACCTCATCATCTCCTCTACACGGCAAAGGGTCTAGCCAGGCGCCCGAAGGCAACTTTTTGCCAGCGAGATTGTTGCGGAACATCTTCGGTTTGAATGGGAGATGGAGGGACCCGTTTGTAGTTTCGCTACCTTTTCCGCTACGGTATTCAAACTAATGAGTGAAAACTTACCATATTAAACACAATTACAAACACTTGTTCGCAAGCGCGACGTGCCGTCCACCGGGACCGGTATAGACAAACAGAGAAATGGCTTACACGAACCGTAATGTGCGAAGGAAAGTTATGGGCAGCTGATTTGATCGCATTGGGCAAGTGCAAGTAAATAGGGTGTACTTGTCCGCTTTGAATGGACCATAGATTAAGCTTGTGGTTATTCTTGTAACTGTTATGGTTTGTAGTTTTGTATCCATTTCTTTCGGATATTGTTTAAACAAGTGTATTACTAGCAAGATTTGACCAGAATGTTATAAAAATGAGTGGAGTAGAGAGTTTATTTCACAAATCACATCACATATCGCTTCTTCGTTTGAATTTCATTTTTATATTCTTTATCATTTCGGGCAGCAACTTGACTTCTACGTCGATTTATTGATGTTTCTGTTATTGTGGATTTTCTTGTTGTGGAAATCTATCTCTCTTTAAATATAAGTAGAAGTAATCATTGAAAGTGAATTGTAATTTATTTGTGGACTCAATCACTCTTTAGAGCATTTTTATTTTTCTCTGCATAAAAAAAGGCCAGAAAAGGTATTCGAAGTTTTATTTAATATCCTGTTCAATTTAGGGTTTATTTAAACCTAGATGATAAAAACAATGGCCGTTTTGGACTATCAAGTGTTTGTGTGTGGAGATGGGTTTGGGTCAGGTCAAGCTTCACTACTTTCCAGATGGTTCTCTTTCCAGTACCTGCAACATCTTGGTCGCGTCTCACTAATTTGCAATTAACTCTTCTGGTGAACTCTCCTCAAATTGTTATTTCCTGCTCGCACCTCCAATGCCCCCGGGCCTCCGTCTGTCCGGCGTTATCGATAAGTGAAAATCTTTCCCCCCGGAGGGCAGTTTTGTTTTCCATCGCTAAAGGCAACCCCCGTTTCTTGACCTCCGTGCCCAGCGGTCGACCCCAAAACGGGTGGTTAGAATCCCGTGTGTCCATCCCGAACACCTCTCTCCACCCGCGGACACACGTCAACGCGGACTGACGTGAGCGTGATTAAGAGATCTTCCTGCGATCATTATGTGTAATCATTTCGCAACCGCCAGGAAGTGGGTAAAAGCGCCTTGGAAAAGTGTGTTGGCAGCGGGGAGAATGTCCGAGCCCGGGTTGCGCATCTGTGTTCGCCAACCCTAAGGTCGTCCACTACCCGGGCCGCGATGGTAAATCCCGATTCTACCCGATCAGTCGATCGTCGATCGATTCGCAACGAAACCCGCGCAGACGGGATCATTATTTCGAAAACTCCTGGCTCGTTATCGGGAGGTCCACGATTGGCGCCATCTGGTTGAAAATCGGTTCCGCATCGGTCGGTGTGCGCCGTGTGGCAGTGATTAATTTTTGCCCCGGACGGTCGCGAAGGATTCCGATTCGTCATCGTGATCGCGTCAATAACTTACCACTGTTTTTGCCGATCGAACCGTCGGTATCGAAAATAAGAGTTAAACGACCACAGAATCCGTCGCCCGAAGCTCGACGGATGTAATGCAGTGGATTGTGCAACGCGCGGGATATCGATGGCAAAAAAGAGCCCTTGTCACCTGGGCTCGATTGCATTCGATGTAAGTGCAACCCCACAAATACACACAGCTGGAGTATGGCACGAACGAAACTCACGAGCGTCGATGTTCAGCCGTCGATCCATCCGGTGATTAATCATCCATCCGACGCTGGGTTGGTCCGCGCAGGGGCGATAAGACAAAAATGTGATATTTTCATCATCCTGGTCCCCGGCTCACTCCATCCTGGTAAGCCTTTCACCCCGTTTTCCCCGCGGCTGGAAGTGAGCTTGGATGCGTTTCAACATTTTTTTTTCATCCGATGCAGTTGTATGCAGTTAAAACGATGGAGGGAAACTTCACGCTGCTGCAAGTCGCACCGATCGAACGAGGTACTATTTATAGCGGTGATTGCACGCCAGGTTGTTGGCTGATCGGGTGTAATGTCAACGAAACGGACGCATGTTTTGATTAAACATTTCCTCCGACGAACGTAAGACAGATGAAGTGCATTACGTGAGAACGCAAATGAAAGTAAAGTGTGCCTATCATCGCATCCGCATTTTGTTTGCTGAAAAACAGAAATTAATATGTAATGAGGATGGAATTAAAGTAGGAAATTCATAACAAATGGTTGATTTTATTTCATTTTAAATTTGGATTTGTTTGTACAGCACTAAAGTAAACGATAAAAATATGATACCATCCTTCATCGATTTGTATCTCTTAATCATCTTAGTTGCATTGGATTAACAAATAGCAAAACTCAAATTGGATAACAAATAATAAAACTATTAAGGAAATACAATTCGAATGCAAAAAAATTGATTTTACAAGAATAACAAACTAATTAAATCTCATGGATTGCACGAAATGCCTTAGAGCAACGCAATAATGAATCAAGGCAAGTTTCCATAGAAAGTCTATTTACAAGTACCGATTTTGAGATATGAGAAGGCATTTGACAGTTAACGCTAAGTGAACGTTGCAATCGTTTAAATCGACTTCAATGCTACTTTCAGTACAAGAATTGTCGGTTTACTTATTTGAGGTAGTACGAAAAATACCAGACAAAAATCCTCTCAAATCCACTTCGCCGGACCTCGAAACGACAAATTAACATCGACAGCCATTGCCATCGACCGTAAAAGGCGCTGCATCCTTCGGCGGGACGATGAAAAATGAAATCTAAATTAGATTCGCGATAAATCTCCAGTACCTGACCTGAAGGGGATGATCATTCCAAGAAGAGGAGGAGGGGATAGTTCCATCGATTGCTTTGTTTTCGAACCGATCCTCAGTTGTCTTTGGTTGGCTTCGGATCGCCCCGTAGCTCATGTGCGATGACCTCGAGTGCTATTTTCGTGCAACGAGTTGCCCTAACAACTCTAATGGTGGCTGAATTCGCAACCGATTGAAGTTTTGGTCCTTAGTCCCCCCCCCCGATGCTAGTGTTGAATCGATTTCCACTCCTCGAAGTGTGACCGCGCATCGAGCAATTTCGTCTGGCGTTGCGGGGCGTTATCGAGATTTATGTGATTGTTGCGCGCGGCCAGCCCGAGCGTGATTAATGTAATTACGAGGCGTGCTGGGAGTCCCCTTTTACGCCTGCCGGGGGCCCCAGCTTGGTTTAACGATCGGTGAATTATGGCCGATCCGCAAGTCACCCAGGTGTATGCGTTTGGCGGAAGCAACCCGTGATCACGTGACCAGGCCGGACCATCTAATCGAAGCATCCCTCGTGAGATTAATTACGGCTGAACTCTGGAACTTGCGGGTCTCCGCGAGGTCTTCTAATCTGCCCACCGCCATCTTCGGCACTTTCTTTCGGTTTATCTGTCTCAGGCTGACGAAGAACGCTGTAATCGATCCGCGTGCGATAAGATGCGGGGGTCACCGGGAAGAGGCCATCGCCACTTTGTCAGCGTGTTTGATTCGCTATTTCTAGCTTCACTGTTGCAAAACGGGGAAACGGCTTTTGATGGCTCGATGGAAACAAAACACCGGCGCATATCTCTTGTTCCGCGCCGTTTCCGCTTGTGTCGCCTTCGGGTCAACTTGACAAAGTACTCCGCGTGACCTCGCAGCGCAGGGCTGGAAGTCCTTCCCTCCCCAGGTATCACTTTTCTTTTAGTATGTGCGAAGATAATGAGGGGGATCGTTTTCGCGCAGCGACAGCAATTTCAGCATAAAGCTCTGCCGCAAGCAAGCAAGTCAGCAAAAGCAAAAACAAAATGCACCAACCGCCAGTGAAATGATGCGCCTGCGAGAAGGATCACTCGATGGTGTCGTTAATGCTGCGATAAAATTAAATGATTTGATGACAAAGGTGCTTGCGCGCGGTTCAATGAATGTTATTTCGTTAATGACACGTCTGGAGAGGAGTCTTGGTCGGAAGAATGAGAAGACGGCGAGTTTTATCCGAGATGATGTTTTGTAAAAAATTGGGTGCGTAGAGGATTTAATTTTATGATGAAATTGTACTTTTTTATTATTGATGTTTCCGAATAAAATACGAATTAAAAATTCAGTTTATCTTGGAATTAAAACCCAGTAAATGCTATCATTACGGTTGAAGTGTGTAGTTTGGAATGTTATTTGTTCCACGATTCAATGAAGAAAAAGCAAAAACTTTAATCTCCTTCGAGACATTGGATGAACCAGTTTTTTTTTTTGCAAACATTAATCCACTTTAACAACTTGCCCATTGTTAGCTGCGTTCTTCATTATCGCCGCAAGCGTCCTGCTAATAACTGCTATAAAGCCGGCAACATCGACTGCCCGGGCGGACTGTAAAGTACGTACCATTTTATTTTATTTCCCCCCCGTTTGCATTGGTTTATGATCAATCGGTCGATTGTTATGTTGGGTCGTTGTAAAGATCGCTCGCTTTTTACGAGTCCACTCAATCCCCATCGTTGTCCTTTTTCGTCTCCTTCGCCCGCTACGGAGCTCGAACTCGAGCTGACACACTTTTGCTTAAGGATATGCGGTACGCCCCGAAGGAACGGTGTTTTCCGCTGCGTGTCCCGGCGCTGACCCCGATCCGAAGGACGACCCTAGAAGGGCAGAAGAAGGGCGCAGGGGTGTGTGTGTGACCGAGCATCGACCGAGGCGCACTATCAGCGCTCATAAATCATAACCATGTCCATTTTGGTCAGGTTGGCCTCGTGAGCGTAAAGTTTTACGGCCGCTTCGCAAACCCGACCGCAAAGAAAACTTTAAGAAGTTTGCGCCACAAAATGGCCGATCTCCTTTTTCGGGCCGCTCGGTTTGGGGTTGAAAATCTGGTAGCGGAACTACTTAACCGCCGCTGATTAATTGAGTAATCGCACGCCAAAGGACGAAGGACATCGGGTCGCATCGGGTTTGGTTTCCTCTTTTAGTGAACCGAACCGAAGAAAGAAGGCCGAAGGAACAATCGATTTTTAATCGGCGTCTCATCGAAGACAACAACCCTTGCCTCCGCCCAGTTGTGTCCTTGTTGGGAAGAGTTGGAAGAGGGAAAGGACGTTTGATTCCAGCAAGCTGTTGCTCGAAGCCGGTTGGTAATTTTCTGGCAACTTAATTGCAGCCTCTTTTGAGCCACGGAGCGTAGAGGCGAATTGATGCGGTTTAATGATAACTGAATGTAATCGATCAATGTTCATTCCAATTCGGCCCATCACCGATCAGTCGTCAGGCTACTGTTGATGTTGAAAACTCCCCGCTACGCTTTTTGTGCCAATCGCAATCTTTCTTTACTCATAATTGCAGACTTTCCTTCTTCGTTTTGTGTGTGTCAAAATTAACAGGAAAAAAAGAGGAAAAGCCATCCTCCCAGCACTAAAACAACGGCAAAATGTGGAGGTCAAAAAAGTTGTCCACTCCCAAGCAACGCCACCGGACATGCCCCCACATCAAGGCAATGTGGAACGGGTGTGAAAAAAAGCGGTGGCCATTTTGTCACCCGCGGATTCTCGGCGCGTTAATGAGACATTTCGGCACGAACGTGAGAACCGCGCATTTGTCGTGGGTAAAACAAATTAGTTTCGCTTTTTTAGCTTTTTTTGTGGTATATCGTACATTTTTTTAACCTTTCTTACTTGCTTTCGATAAAGCAATCGTTCAACTTTCCTTTCAGCGAAAATCGGTCACATAAATCAAGCTAAACCACGGTGGAGATGGCTGGGGTTGCGAACCGGTTATGATAATGTTGTTGAGTATGGGGGACGAAAAAAAAAAATTGGTTCTGGGTGCCAGAGCCGAGTTCGATGGTCATTTGCATGTTTCAATTAGATGGCATTTTTTGCGTAAATGATTTCCAATGGCACGTCGTGTCGGAGCGAATAAACGGTTATTGGGAAATCTAACAAACATCAAACTTTTGTGGCGTAATATTTGCAAAACAACATAATCATTTCGCGGACGGATGATGGAAATGGAAATTAAATTTGGATTGAAACTCAACAACGTTACCCATTAGGCCGTTTGTGTAGTGTTTGTTTACGACTTTGTTATATCGTTAACGTTAAATAAGTTTTAACAAGTTAATGGCAAACCGCAGCTTATAATTAATTGCACATTTGCCAACCCCGATGTCAACCCCCAGCTCACATACACACCACGTGCCGCGATTTTTGTCCTCCCATGTATTGACGAATTAAATCGTTTTTCATTGCATCGCGTGACCACTCGATGCTGACACGTAAATCGGCGGCAAACTCGATCACCGTTTTGTGCCACCGGGTTTGTGACGGTAGTTTTATTAGAAACACATAAAAGCTCAGTGATCGTGATTTCGTTGTCGTGTTTCGACTGTCCGATGTGACAATTCGTTAAATGTGCCTGCGTTTGCCGATCGGGGGTTGAACGGTGGAAAACGAAGCAAAAATGAACTCTCGTCGGACGGCGGCGGGAGTGACAAGAACATAACTTCTCCGAACACCACGGTGTAGGTCAGGATCGCGTCCGTCCTGCGAGCGCTTTTTGATCCCTGTGTAGGTTTCGCCGTACAAGCAAGACCTACTACGTGAGGTATGGGGATCTCTTTTTAAATTCAACACACAGTCGAGAACCAGCGACATTTTAGCTTCGCATGAGCCGCAAGGGTTGCACTTTGAGAAACGAAAGATAGGAAACCGAGTGCGACGCATCGCACTCCGTGTTGACAGCCTGAAGAACCATCGTCCACCATCAAGGCGTTCAACGGCAGAGGCGTTTAATAATTGAATAGAGACACGATCTTCCCTCACACATGCGAGGAGTGGATGTAAATTGAACCCTTGAAATAAATCCAAGCCAACGGGAATCGTCGGCTCGCGACCACAAGCCGGCAGGATTATTGGTGTGCGATTCGCACGCGCGCCACATTACAGCCTATAGGCGTTTGTTGGTCACCGTTTGGCTCGAAATCCTCCGAAGTCGGAGTTTATGGGACTGGGCGTTGTTATGGCGCTGGCCGGATCGGGAAAAAGGGTGTTTGTGATGCTGTTTTACCCTTCCAATGTCCAGCTGTTTGCTGCAATCGGCTCCGATCCGGGTGGTCTCGAAACGTTATGGCTAGCATCGTGCTATTTCTGCTCGCTCCGAATGGGTCTGCGTGATTAATTTAGCGCAGGATAAAAATTGGCTTTGCCAAAGCAAAACTTTCGTTCGTTGACTCATAGTTTCCCCGAAGCAAAATATAAGATTTTATAGGAGAGCTATGTTTTTGATTAAATTAGATTAGTTTTATGCTTTTGATTAATCAAAATAATAAAATCAATGTTCGATAAGTTTTGCTATAACAATGTGTACATTTATCAATTTTGGAAAATGAATTTAAAAGATGAAAAAATAACCACAAAATTTTAACAACTTTTAAACCGTGTGACAATAATCTCACCAGGAGTTCGTTCCACTTCAATAATGGACCTTACAATCACCTTAAGAGGACGAAAATGGATAAATTCCTCTCTCACTCTGAATTTCACCTGGCAGCCCCGTTCCTCCATCACGAATCGGCCGTTAAATCAACGATTACGCCTCCTAAAACCGGCACGCTGCCGGTGCTGCTCATTATTTGCATACGAAATCAATCCGATGCACCGTCCGATGCATCGATCGATGCAAAGAAAAAGGAGAGGGTTGGAAAGAAAAGCGCAGAGAAACACAATCCTCCCCGTCGGCATTGTGAAACGAATCATCTTCATTCGGAGATGCCTTTGCGCCTTACATCATTATTTATTGTCAATTAAGCCTCCGGCCCGTACTGGAATGGAGTCGTGTGCTGGTGTGTCCGGCGTGGGGGTGTGCATGTGCGAGTATCGGAAAATATGGCTGTAATCGCATATCCCGCCGGTAAATCTCGCCTGGTTTCTTTTTTTTTCTGCGAATTGCCGGAGTGCGGCTCGAAGATATAGACACCATGCGGCATTTTTCTTCCAACCACGGCACTTTATGCTATAATGCGTTGTCGTGATTTAATGATAATGCCATTCGGATGGCGCGTGCCCTCGCCATCGATTGCGTGTCCGATCGGTGCGGCGTCGGTTCGGCGCGCGTTTGTTTTATGAAATCTGCACGATCGTTGTCACCGACCGTGAGTGACTTCCGTTGTATGCGGCGGTGATCTCTTCCGGCGCCAGTTCTCCTGCAACGTGCACTTTGCTAAATTATTACACAGCCTCGAACGGCTGGTGAAGATATTTTTCCGCACCATTGAACGCACTGTTAAGCCTCATTAAAACCACGAGGGAAAGCGGAGGGAAGGTATTTTTCCCCCCCTTTGAGAATCTCTCATTTCCATCCGGTCTCTTGTGTATCGCGCGTTTACGCTGGTGATCCGTTGAAGCTCAAAATTATGGCCACTTCGGTTTATCTTCGGCAAGCCGATGGAATGTACAACGCTTTCAGCAACGATCGTCATGTTGGAATGCTGTTTTTTAACTCTTTCCACAGCACCGTGACAATTTAGTTACTTGGGAACGTTGTAGTGGTTGAGCTAAGTGTCTGAAATGATGATAATTTGTTAGCGAGGGTTCTTTAACATGCTGACACACACACACAAAAAAAGAACACAGTGCAGGAACGCATGTTTTCCGCATGTTTGGTCAATGTTAAATTGTAAGCAACGGCACAATTCGCTTGTCGTGCTTTTTTCCGTCAGCACAACAACTTCATCGAACCCTCCATGTTCCAAGGGAAGGATCAGTATCTCGATCACGAGAAAAAAAAAGTTTGTTTTTCTTTTTTATCGAAAAATGTTTCCACGCGGTTCTTTTTTACTTTTGTTTTTAAAAGCAAGTCAATTTTCATCGATCAAGGTTAAATTATGCCACCCGGAACCCTGACCTATGAGAAACCAACAGCAAGGAAACATGATACACCCCACAATATGGCAACGGTATTTGGTGGTCGGTGCATGAATTTCGTCTAACTAGTTTTGATGTGGATTTTAATTATGCTTTCCCTCGGCAGTAAACCAACCTCCTCTCGCTTTCCCACACGTTGACGTTACTCACGAACCGTTCGAAATAATATACTATCATCGTTCCATCACACACACACAAAAGATCCAACAATTAATTGGTGGTTTTATTTTTTATCGTTTCAGGTATGTTACCGTGACGTGTCGTGCTGCGAGCTTTTACGGTTGGCTTAGGAAAGGTGATAATGTCCCACGTTTGGAACGGTCAGAAATAGATGCGCAATCAACGTTCGTCTCAGGTTCGATCGGTCATTAGTGGTTTACGTTCGATCCTTCGGCGATCATTCGAATGGTTGGGAAGGAATGCGCCAGTTTACACGACACTCTTTCGTGAAATATGTTTTCAAGAGGGTATAACAATTAACGACGTTATAGTACGAGGCATCACAATGACGTTATTGTGACAGTCATTTTGACATGCCGCTTAGTTTGATCTTCAGAATTATAATTTAAGCAAGAAGGTGCATAATCTCGCGTGGTGAACATTAATTGCAATCGTTCATTTTAACAACTGCAAAGTGTAGTTTAATGCGTCATAAATCTCGCTTAGTGCAATTTGAGTTTTATGCAACCCCAAGAACCGAACGACACCATAAACATCAAACGCGAACGGTGAAAAGCGCGAGAAGAATGCGAACTCACGTTGGCATGCAATCGAGCCAAAATGCAATGCTGAACCGAACGCTGGTTCCGCTTCCGGAATTGTTTCTCATTACTCGTGGGGGAGGGAGGGGAATGTGGATGGGTAGGAATCTTGGGTGCTTTTCATTCCGTGCCATTTACACGCTTGATTCACACAGCGAACGTTGCGTGCGCACGCTTGCGCTGATTTACGGCCGGTACGCGGGAAACATTTCAATTAAGTCGTAAACATCACACAATTTATATATGTTTAATGCAATCCCGCGAGTGACCTGCTCCCCTGCGACAACCAGCCCACCCCAGGGAAGGCCTTTCCAGCGCTGGGGTTTCAATCCCAACCATGCCCGCATCGAGAGTCATATTCATAACCAACCATGGCCCAACCAACTTTCCGACCATCCATTCCGATCATCATCATGGGAAACAGCGAGAGGTGCAAGGGGTCGAGTCCATTCTACCCCGTTGCTCGACGATAATGTAAATCGAGGCCGAGGAAAGTGCGCCTAGGATTTGCGAACATTAAATAAATCCCATTTATTTGCACCCGTATCGGTATCACGAAGTGAGGCGCGGGAGAGGGGGACAGAAAAGCTCTAGATGTAAACACACAGACCTCGCTTTGCTTTTCTCGCTGCCCGAACGAGTCAAGTCGTTTTTGCGTGTGGAAAAGATTAGGGCCGGTTACAAATTAATCGCTAATTAACCCGACGACAGGTAACACCGGGTACTTTACATTTCCGGAATGCATAGCATTGCATTGATTTAGGGACTTGCATTTTCCTGCCGGTTTTCCTTTCGGCACGCAGGAGAAATTGCCATAAAAATAACAATTTTAAAATCAAAACAGGAAGTCGAAGTGAAAATATGGAATTGGTTGCGGATGAAGATAGATGTTAGACATCATGGTCACGAAGTCCTTTTCCTAGGTCGATGTAGATATGCTGGAATACTACTAGAACTTAACCTAATTCGTGGTAAACTTGTGATCAAAAGTCAGCAATATATCAACGATTCCAACATTTGTATTTCTGACAAGAAAAGATTGTCCAGAATTATCTAATGACTTGAAAGATAAAGTAACTATTTTATCCTCTTTTTCAACAGTATAAAACTGGTTTATCAAGATATCACGCTGTGAGTTCCAATGTTCTAGTACCGTCGAACTTGGTTCCTGTTGATAAAGCAGATACTCCCTAGAACCGAGCCGTTGTACGTAGGAAAACCCTCTCCGAAACCTACCTTTGATCATGGTGGTCCATGCACGACGTTGGAGTTACCTCCGCGTGGCGTCTACGGCGGTGCTGAATGTCTGGCGCAAAGGACACCCCCTGACCGTACACGTTATATTCCCGCGCCTTGGTTCGGTAGAAGCTCAAAGCGCATCTCGACCTACCGCCGCGCTTTTAATTCGCTCGTTTCATTATTTTAATTGAAATTAATTTATTTCTCCAAACCCGATGCACCACCGGTGGTCCGTACGATGCGTTCGAGACAAATGGTTTCGTATCGATGTTGGGAGTTCATGTCTCGAGACATGATAAGAGCAACGACATATGGCGAGACCAACCGATTTCAGTACGTTTAAGTTTTACAATAATGCTTCGTTTCTCTGCCAACGATTTCTCCTAATTAATTCGTTGTGGCAAAAAATATGGATAGGAATTATGAAGTGAATCATCATCGTCGTAAAAATGCAAACGATGAACATGTTGCTTTAGCCTCCTGATAGCCTGCCAAAAATAACTTTACGCGACAACATCTGCGCGGCATATGGCGTGGGGAGAGGAAATTCTGGCCTAACTGAATCACACTCCCCAGGATAGATGATTGGAGCGGACTGGCGCCGCACTCTGCATTACCTCGGTGGCCAGAAAATGTGAGGTGACATCCACATTCCAAGCCTGCGCCTCTTTGCGTTATTCAGCGAACTGTGTTTCGCAGTGCCGTTCGGATACTCTAACGGGCCTGGTGTGTCGCAAATGAATGTCACAGGGTGTCGCGAGTTCGAATCTCCGAGCCATATGTGCTATCTGCCGCCGGGACCACACTCCATAAATTATCGAACGCTTCTTCGTCGTCGTGGTCTACGACCCCGTCGCGAGCTGTACGACTCGCGCAATAAACATAAAACCCGCCCCCGGGGGTGGTGGAAGCGGGAGTCCGGCCGGTGTCAAAGCTTTGGAGGGAACCCCGCGGGCGAACCGCTTCGGGCAGTAAGTCATTGTTCTTGGAAAACGGCGGACGATCGCGGACGGGTGGGCAAAAATCGAGAGCGATATGTATTTCTGCGTTCCAGGTCTCCCCGTCGTCCAGGAACGGAAGGGGTGGAATCTCCCAACGTTTGTGGTCTTCCTCCGGCTACGAATCGCGAATGAATATTCATGGACCTACAGCACACACACGGCAGACGTTTGGTCCTCTTCGGGTTTTTTTTCGCCGATCGTTCGATTGCATTGATCGACTTTGCCGACCGTTTGTTGTTCTATTGGGGCGCGCCTTCTGTTGGGTGGCAATTCTATTTCACACCGCGATCCGCATAGACTCCCGCTGGTTTCGCGTCGGGTTTGTTTTAGGCTTCCCGGCGGTACGCCAGAACCTCCCAGAATTAGGTTTGCAACTGCGGAACCGATTGTGAAACCGGGGTTCGCTATGCAAATGCCCCCCTTGGATATCGCGGCCATATCACCTCGCTAGAAGAGTGCACTCGCTCTGGGAAGAGCGCAAAGGTGAACGTCAATGGACGATCTTTGGCCAGGCCAGTCCTTGGCCTTCGATGGTTGCAACTCGTGGTTCACAGGCTTTCGTACACACAATGTGGCTGAGGTTATTTTTTTTTGCAAACCCACACACATAGAACTATTGGTGCTACATCAGGCGCGAACTCCTGCCGAGAATAACTTAACACTCGCGCAGACAATCCCCGTCTCAGCCAACGGTTCACGGCTGGCGTGGTTAAATGGTTGGCAATTTTACGAGCGTGGCCCCAGTGAAGGTTCGGTGGAAAGGAGATGGAAGGTGCTGCAGTTTTACGATCCCCAAATCGATTACCTCCCGGGTCCCGCTACACTGATGCACCGGTATAGAGCCATCGCGGTTCGCGAGGTGAAGGCAGCCACACTGTCCACAACGTTCGCCCGGCGAAAGACCCGTCCCGATGTAGAACGTTGATGGGGTCATAAACATCAACTTGTGGGCAACACAAAGACCGCAACAAACCTCTTAGTGAGTCTCAAATAATAATGTTACACTGGTCGGATCTCGAACGCACCAGAATGTGAAGAAGAAACCTCCAGTCGGCGGAGGTTCCTCCAAAGTGTCCGAAAGACATAAAACCCGAAATTCTCCCCCCGATGTGCATGACAAAGTTGCGCCCGGGCACCTCGGACCCGGCTCGAAGTGCATCGCTCGGATGCGGGCGCCCATGCTTGGAAGATATTAAGCTTGTCAAACGTTTTACGAAGTACTTTACCAAACGTGACGCCGGTCGACTCTGAGGGCCGGGAGAAAGCGAAAAGCTTGTCTTAATCGCAAGTGTAAACACAGCCCGGGTGGAAGTGTTGAAATTGAAGGAAATCCATAAAGCCAGGGACGTGACGAAATGGGCCGATTTGATGAAAACCCCTTCGCGTTGTAAATCAGAAATACAGCCGCAAGTACTTCAGCGGCACTCAAGCAGGCAAGAGGGCAGCCATCGGAGCGCAGATGGTTCTTCAACGCACATGTTGTTCGTATCTGGTATTGCCATTGAGAGTGAGTGCTGAGTCGTTGCGCACATGGTTGGCGCACAGTGTTTTAATTTCGGCTCTGGCAAATTGGATCATAACTCAGACGATGTACGAGACGGCGCTGAGGCTGTCAGATTTAGCTTGCCCTACCGAAACAGTTACTGCGATAATGAAGCCAAGTTTATAACTTTTTTTTTATATGGTGCTAATCTCCATAATATCTTTTAATTAATCTGTTTAATATTTTGTTCGAGATTTTCTACACTTCATTTTGATTAAATTACCCCCGATTAAGAGAACGCTATCCGTTTTTGAAACGGTTACGTATTCATGTCTTTAGATGAGTTCCTATATCTCATATGAAATTCCACCTTGAGGTGGAAGCTCCCTGTCGTAGGTTGTACGATATTGTAACGCACCTTCGAACGTCTAATTTATGCACTCCCGAAGCGTTTCAAATGGTCCATAAAATAATAAAACTTATCTAAACCAACAAAACCATGAACCGGCATCGAGAAAGCTGCCGAATTGACTCGGGCGAGGCTCGTTTGCATTCCCATTAGACGTGGTGAGTTCAAGGTTTATCGGCCGTAAACACAAATACGAATCTAGAGGCGGGAATCTTCCGATGTTCTGTCCCCGAGGGACGCGTGAAAGTGAAATCGTACGACGTCCCGTGTCCCGTGCCGTACCGGCCCTCGTGACCCTTTGTGCCCTTTGGACGGTGGCAAACATTTTGACAGCCACGTGTGACATTTGGAGTGTGCTCCCGTCGCTGTCACGGGGGAGAGTTAGGGAGGTTGTTTTAACCCCACAGCTGCCGTCACCTTGGCCACCCTCGGCAAGTCCATCAAATCACCGTGGCTTCCGGTGAGCTTTCGCCACTTCGCTGCGCCCGTAAGCATAATTTCATTGTTGTTTAACTAATTTATATTGCACCGTCAGGTTAGGGCTTCGCCGGAACCTTTCGCCAACCCGTTTGGGGTTCCGCTTGTGGGCATGATTGACACTTTCCTTTCCGATTAATTGCACGTGCCTCCCCGAAGGTCCGGTTCCTGGCGCGACGGGACAGAGTTTTCCACCACACCACGTTCCGCACCGCACCTTCGATCATCGGTAATAGGGAGATTCTGCTCATTATACGGTTGACTGTATTCCCTCAGAAATGGGAACCCCCGTTTTCCGCGATGGTGATGGTGTTTTTGGAGATTATTATGCCTTTATGGCCGTAGATCATCTGCATCCGGTCCCATCCGGCAGCGGTTTTCGGTGGAGGAGAAAAGCAGCTCCAGAAATGACGCTAATTTGCGACCGCATCCAAAAGTGCCAACACCGATGATCGTGCGCGGGTTGGGGGAATTTATTGGCGGGGCCGGTAGCAAATAATATAGCCATTTGCGATGAAACGCCATCTTTTTCCTTCACACAGGGACATCCTTTGGTGAAGCAAAAAGAAAAAAAGACAGGCTCTCTGATGATCCGCTCCTAATGAATCGGATTTCGAGCATTGGTGATTTTCGTTTGCCGATTATGGTTTGTTTTCCTGCCGATGTCCGTTCGCCATCCTGTGCCGAAAACGGTGGAATCGGAGCTTTAAAGCACGTAACTTTGGCCCAAAGCGATGGTCCGAGCGAGTGGATAACAGCAAGTGGTCGTTCCGGTTGTCATCAATTAATGCCGGTAGTGCGACCGATAGAGCAACGATCTATACAAACAAAAAAACGAAAGAAATGTTTTCCTTTGTAGCGACATGCGGGAGAAGAAAAACCTCGCACACAGAAACCGTATTAAAACAACACACCACTTTATGGATCCTTTCCTAAACACACCGCGCATCCCATTCACGCCAGCTCACCAACGATAGGTCGACGATTAAATCGATTATTTATTTTCCTCACACATACTTTTTTCCGTTAGAGGAAACTGAACCCATCTGGACCAATCGGTTCCGCCAAAATGGAACAGAAACTTAAACATATTCCGGTCGGCTTGGTTTAAATGAGCGGATTTGGAAAGCGTCTTCGCCGTTGGCTCTATCGATCATTCTCATCTGTCGATAAACAATCTTCGAGAATATTTATTCAAAGCTGCAGAGCATCCTCTTTTGTGCGCATTTAAAGATTAGGAATTTGACTTTTGAAATTTGACACATTTGCATACGAGTTTGGCCACACCGAAACGAATCATATTTTTATAGTTAATGTATATTTAATTTGAAATGAACTCCTTTGTTGGGTATTTAAATGAGTAATAACATTGTGGTTCAGAACTGTTACACCTGCCATAACCTAAACGATAGACTATGATCATTTCACAAACCAATTCGTATGCATATAAGATAAGATCAGATAATTGTGAACCGAAATCAGAACTGCCATTCTTGTTCAAACCAGGTGCGTTTAATTTGCTTTTTGACGACGAAAAGAAAACACTCATTGGCAGCCAGTGATCGGTTGTCAAAATTGTCAGCCTCGTTAATTGGCCCATAATCGGGCCGTTTTTTGAAATCACACCGCGCTTTATCTTTCGCAACATGCGCCGATTGTCGGCCGGCAGGCGGGCAAGTGGATTGTTCATGTTTTATGAGACTTTTGATTTCTGTTCCCCCTGCCCTCTTTCGCTCCCCCCAACGCGCCGCATTTGCATGCACTCCCCGTGAGTTGGAGTATGATGTTGTCATTTTGAGGGACGATTTCCTACGGATGCATGTAATTTATTTTTCTGTTCCCTTCGAATGTTTACAGACAAACTTCCTTCGTCGAAGTTGTTGGGTCGTTTCGTTGGGTTTGAAAAATGGGAGGAAAAAAAGTAATAACGACACACGGCGCACGACCACGTCCGTGTACATCAGCGATAATACCGCGATCATGACTTTGGTTGCTTGGTTTTGCTGCTATCTCCTTCTTTTTCTTCCTCCATTATTTTGTGTGTTTCGCTCTCCGATGCACTTGCCAGCAGAGTGTGTGCCGCCCGTTGCAGGTTTCGGCCAGGGCTGACATGACGTGAAACAGCTTCCACCGTTTCTGCAGCGTGCACGGGATCATTGCATTTTGATTTTTTTCCCTTCAGCGTTTGCCAGATCCGTTTCGTGCAATCCAAGTGCATCATCGATATATCGATTGACTGCATCGGTTGTTGCCTCCGTTGGAAACCGGGTGGGAAATCTGGAAACTGAATGCGCGCCGACGACGATATTGCACCGACTTTCGCGTCAACTGAAGGCAACCTGTGGCAAGCATACGGTTTCCGACTTATTCATGTCCGTCAAACCCGCTGTTTTTTACCTTGGCTTACTGTTTTGCACAGTGATCTTGGTGAAGCCAGGTTTTTTTAAGTTTAGTTTCAAATTTCGGACAGGTTTTGTGTGTTGCGTTGCGTGTGAAATATTGATAAAATAAAGCTCCATGAACATGATCCGCTCGCTAGCTTGCCTCAGAGCGGTTAACCAACGCCAGCTCACGCCGGTATCTAATGCCAGCTACCTTTCGGTCTCCTTTTTTCCTCCGTCCCGCGCCGGGGGAAGAAGAAAAACCGCATCGAATCCCGTTTTCATTTGCGCGACTTCCCAAGACGTGACTTGCATACGTGCCCGGCGTTCGATGCAACTGCACTTTTTCCAACCAGCCAGACTGCGAGGGCCCTCCTTCACGTGTTTCCCGGTTCGCACGGCGGCACAATGGGTTTCGGTTTGTGGCGGGCGAGGAAATGTGGTAAAAGGGGTTGTTTGGTAAAATCATGTTCAAGCTGCAGTTGCATATTTACATCATTTTAATGCTAACGGCTTCATTGGAACACAGCTCTTCCCAGCGGTATCTGTCACCGCGAGCTCCACTCTTTTCTCTTTCCCACATTCGTATGGTATTCGACTTTACCAGATCTTCCCTTTCTCACCCTTTAGGTTTTTTTTTTGTTAACACTTCTCCATCTCCACCCTTGGTGGTTGGTGGTCATTTGCATTAGTTGCACTTTAACATGCCGGCAAACAGGGAAGAGAGAAAAAAAGAAACTTGGTGATGATGATCGTGTGCTGATGGTGACCGGTGGAGCAACCGGGCGGTATGCTAATGATACGTGTCTCTACACTGCGCCTTTTGACCTTCGGTGAAGTGAGGCCCCGCCATCGGATGCTGACAGAGAAGTCAACGATGGCGATGATCGACGGCAGGTGATAATGGATCCGGATTGTCGCGCGCAAATCGAATCAATTCAAGCCGAGGTGGAATTATCAATGGATGTGCTGCCTTTTTTTCTTGCGTAAGTTGGCAAGAGTTGGTTTAGAATGTACAGCAAATAACACGCTTCTAGGGTCGGTTTAGTTCTGAAGAATGAATGAGCATAAATTGCATCTACTCTGGACGGCCCCGCTTCACAGAGCTCTTAGGCAACTTAGGTGAAGGCCTCCGGTGGAATGGAATTTACGGTGGCGCTTTTGATTGCCCGAGCGACTCCTGCGGCGTTCGTGGTAGCGCCCTACTCTAATTGATAAATTAAACACACCAGCTAATGGCCACGATCACTAATGTCCGCCGCACTCGCATTTAGTTACCTTGACAATACCGACAAATTGTTGTAGGTTTTTCAATGAGACCAACTGAAACGCCCACCTGTCGAGTAGGAAAAATAAATGCACCCCCCACTCGCACTGCACCACAAAAAGCGTTGCCGGAAGCGGTCGATCTTAATTGATCGTGCATTATCGGTTGCTGCCGCAGCTTATCTGCGCGAGATCGAATGAAATGCACATTGCTGCAATCGATCATTATGCAACGGAAGTGGTGACTGGTTGTGGAATTATTAAGATATCAGTCGAGTTGTTTAATAGAATTCATATTTCTACAGAGTTTCGTTTTTAAAAGCTTTTACTCGTTCGGTTCTTAGAAGGTAATTGAAAGGCGCATAGATTCGAATAATTAACAGGGTTTTTTTTCTGAAGCAAGAATAAACAGGTAAAACTAAAACAGAAAAAGTCACAAGAATTGCTTTTTTTAAGTTTTTGAGTTTTTTAGCAAACATATATAAAAGCAATTCATTCCGATGTTTTTAAGAAACTTCAACGAATTCTATTATCATGTTGAAATCTTCCAACGATCAACGTGATTTGTACTTAAGCTTTGATGAATCAAAAAATAATAATCACAAAACTGTTTCATTGCTTGAATGCTTGAAAACAAATTGACTGTTTTATGTATGTTTTATTAGTCAAATTAACACAAATTCTATTATCATGTTTAAATCATCAAACGTTTTGTGTTTTGCTTTTGATGTATCAAGAAAAACTATTTATTTAACTATTAAAATTGTGAAACAGCTGAAGTCTTTGCAAACAAATTGTATAATGTCCAAACAACAGAGAGGTTTGATAACAGATAATCTAATCCCCATCACAAGCCTCATCATGGCTCGATTAGTAGTCGTTTGATCATGTCCATCAACCGGAGAGCACAAGGCCAATGGTTGTGCGATGATCTCAGCAAACCCGGCAGCCCCCACATGCCCGGCGCGAGCGTTACATTGTACGATCAGATAAGAACCAGGCGATCTGTTCGCTTGGTTCGCGGATTGTCTTCGATTGCTCATGACATCAAGTGTGGGCTTTAACGGTTTAACCCGCCTCGATATCCTTCCCACGGTGATTTCAGCTTCAGCGCCGTCGACCACTCGATCCTCCCGAGGGTCGGAGGGCGATCTATGCAAGCGTGTTTTGTGAACAGCACATTAACAAATGGGTCCTTTTTGGAGCGTGCCCTCGTTGATTGATGTGTGCGGAGTGCGTTCAAACTAGTGGTCGATGGAGCTTGGACGAATTATTTTGCATCATTCGTCATTTTAAGCCGCACTGCAGTTCGACCGGACGCTGATCGACCTTTTCGAAGTCCGAAAAAAAGCATAATGAAAACATGAATGAACCCTTCGTGGCTGCGCGGTGGTAGGGTTTGTCGTGGCAATCGATCGGTTTACATTTCCCAACCCTTTTGTTTGCTACCTTCTGCTGACTGGATGACCTACTGAACCGGACGCGGCGTTGTTTATGCTTTCGAAATCGGTCCAAAACAGTCGCCTCGGATAGCCCGTTTGATTTGATAAACAAATTGGGAGCGATTGCATTGGATATGTTTTCTGTGTCGAATGCATCGGCAGCGCTTTGTTGGGCAAACGCTCGGTCTGTTCTGGAAATTGCAACAGTTCTACCGATCATAAATTTTATTTTGTTCCCATTGCATCGGTTTCGTTTGCATTTTAAAAACGTTTCCTTCGCCATCTCTAGCTGCAAACGTTGCGTACTTTGAACTGTTTCCATCGACTTTGTATAATTTATTGTACATTGTTTGCTGCGGAGGAACGCTCTTGACAGGTCAATCTTTCACCCCTCCAAGTACCACCCAGCGTGTGGCGTTGAAATGCCACATTGGAAGATGAAAAATTTGCCTTCCATCCTTCATCATCATCCAATGCTCGATGGCAAATCAACTCTTCTGTGCTGCTCGGTTTCTTTGTCCCTCCCAATTAGAAACCCTCATCGGGAAAAACGGGATCAATATTTCTTGACGATTTTTCAATTAGCTCCCACGTGGGCGCCCAGGAGGGGCGGTCCGGCTTTTCGTTCTTCATTCTTGGCTTTGTGGAAGCGCCCGGCCACATTTCAATGAAGTGCTTTTCCGCACGTGATTGATATCACCGACATGGCGCATTTCGTCGTCGGTTCTCGAAGCGTTGGCTCGACGGGTTCATAAATGCAACTCGGTTGATGATGCGCTTTGTTAAGGGGATGCACGCCCATCGAACGTCATCATCAATCGTGGGGTTTGGAGATCCTTCCTCCGCCTCGCAAAGTGCTCTAGAGCGCACGCATTCTCGACCCCGCTGACATCGAGCCGAGGGAAACACGGATGATGCATATTTATCGCGCATCCTTGACACTCGTTAACGAAGCGTCGACGTCGCTCGGTCGAGTTCAGCGACACTTAATGCATGTTCGGTGGGGGCAAGTATCGATCCCTTGCCAGTGTCCTGTCGTGCTCTAGTTCGAGCACTCTTCACCCTTGGGCGCTTTGCTGACTTGGCACAATGTGTCCAGTGGTTGATTGACTCGAAGAAGGTTCATCCTTTTAATGGTTGAGGGAAGTCGCAAAAGTACGATAAATGGCGACTCTCGCTCAATACATTATGCTGATGATGCGGAAATTGAATTGCACTTTTATCGAGTAACCTATCAACCCGTTTTCCATTCTTTAGCGGTTATAGGAGCTCAAATTGCGATATGTAGAATTAAATTATGACCTACCATGCGTTAAATTGGCTTGCTATTGGTTCATGAAACACGACTTGCAAAATTAATTATTTCTGAGAAGAGAACTTCGGTCGGAAACGTGTACACCTCCTGGACACATTCAAAACAATCATCCACGGTATGATGGGCCTTGTTAGCAAACGATTTTCATTTAATAGTGCAGTCCCAAACGGTCAATGACGTACTAAAATATAGGAACCGTTCGAATTACTCGACGTAAAATTAAAACTCTTCACCGCAAATGAAACGCAACCATTAAGGCCGGAAACTTTACGCATCGGAGTCCTATAAACGTAAATTAGCGGCAGAGAGCAACGTCGCGGGCGTCTCTAGAGAATCGTGTCAATGCGGATTGTTGGCCATTTGGTGTGTGGCGCGACCGACGATCACCCACGCACGTCGTTTGCTGCATTTTACCGAGACGCTGCAAAACATCGAAACTGCCCCGAACGTTCATCCGCCACGCTAATAATCACTTTTTGCGTCTCTAATCACGGCACCGGGGGAGAAAAAAGCAGCCATCGAAAGGTGGCCTCCCGCCACAAGCACTGGGAAAAAAGGTGCCGAGATACTTCATCTGCGTACGTCAGTTCAACGTCACGGGCCCAGCAGAAGCCTAACGCTGCCGTTGCTTAATTGCTTCCACAACAAGCAATTACCAATTAAATCCGCTCAACGCAGTAACGCTACGAATGACGACCCAGCCCGGCTGGACGATGTTTCTCCAAGCGGGCTGGAACTCCTGGGACTCCAGGACTACGAGTACGAGTGGATCGATTAAATTTAGTGTCCGATTCCGTTTCGAAACGACGGACCCGGCGCAGTGCGAACCCACACGAGGCTGGTGGCGTGCGTTGGTGAGTCAAACCTCGGCGCCTAAACCCACAATCTGTCAGCTGACCGATGTTTGTGTACTCTCCTAAACATCTCTAACCCCGCGCGCCGCTCTTGTAAACCGGAAACTGATCTTCGAGATCCACCGAGATATACCTCAATCGGACTTCATATCCAATTACCGGCCGCCCAATGTCCGCAAATGGAACGGTTACAATTGCGACGCTTTGCCAACGACTTTGCCGAGGATTGGCCATGCCGACGGTCCTGGGTGCCATTCCCAGGGATATCTCGTGGAAATCGTGGAATCACCGGCAATTTACCGCCCGCCCGATGCCAACCGATGCGATCCGGCGCTGGTGTGGAAGTGGTAAATGCTGATAATTAAAATCCTCCTCGAACGTACTCTTCGGTGGTTTGCGGTGGAGCGAGCTGATCAGGTTTTACGAGGAAGTCACCGGGAAACCGCGGAGTTCCCCGTCCGATACCTAGAAGCTGTTGAAGTATGTTTTTTCCTATAATCTACCTAGCGAGTGCTATTATCTTAATTTAATCTTAACGTTTCCTCTCGACGAGTTGGCACTGATTGCGGGCATCCATCAGGTTGCTGGGTTGATGCAGGGAAACTCTAGACCCTAGACTTAGTGTCACCTTTGACACGGAAGTCAAGAGAGATCGCCGAATGGTGCAATCAGAAGAGATCTCCCCGTTGATTATAGAGAATCTTCAGGTTAATATCAATATATCCAAATAACCATCCACGATCGCCAAGACTCAGAGGCCGGTCAGGTGTAGGTCGTTTTACTTCTGATTATATTCTAATACATCACTAACGTCCATATGAATCGTTGATGGCGATCCTTCGGTCGTAAAGTTACGTGAATTACGAATTTATCGTCCTCTGATGGGATAATCGTACTGTTATTGGCATCTATTAGAATGTAAATTTTATTTACGCCGCAATCTCGTGCGCGGAAGAGCACAATAATTCGATTGCTGCCGCACCCTGTTGTTGTTGACTTCCAAATGAACTCCTCCGTGCTAAACGTTTGATACGCTGGCGAAAGATGTTTCCAGTGGCCATCTGTTGTCTTTGAGTTTGTGTTTGGTTTGTTTTTTTTATTGGTCCTAAACACAAATCAACATAATCCACGATGTCTCCGATGCACGAACTCGCTTGGCCTCTGTAGGACGTCCAGCGACGACCCGTTCAGTATTGCGCGCACGTTGCGTGCTTGTTGTCCGAAGGTCTTCATTTGTGCGCCGACTCCGTCAATCTAATCGGCTCGCCAAACAACGTGAGGCGCTAGTTTTGGGCGGAGAAGATCATCTCCGTCACATCATGTGCCAGCGAGTCGTTGTTGCGTCGTGATGCGTGAGGATCAAGAGGCCAGTCTCGTCTCTCGAAGCAGAAGGGTGTCAAACATCGGGGTGTTAGGGTTATGGGTATTTTAGCGTTTTGTCAACAATCACCGCGAGCCGGAGACACATTCGAGGAGTGTGGCTAAGTGGTTGGGAGGGGGGTCGTAATGTTGCACGCCCTGTCCGGTGACACCGGTTCACCTTCACATACTTCATTATCAGCAGCGGCTGGGATTGGACGGCCGGGGATTAGCCGGCCACGCACGCTGGTGTGGCCAGCTTCGCCTGTTTGTTGGATTTTCAAGGGCTTCGCAAGTGCTTTTCCTTCTGCGAAATTCACCACCTCGCCGGAGGGACACTCCCTTTGGGTCCCCCTGCCGGGTGCGTTGACGCGTTGGAACCAATTTGTTTGATTAATGGTGCCGTTTGATGGCATTTGAACCTGGGACTTGATGTGATTCTTTTTTTTCCGTTCGTTCAACATCACGCAAAAATAAACCTCACACACACACACACAAGCACATGCTCTCGAGCTAATCCATCGACAGAGGGGCAGCGCACTTTCTAATAATGATGCAGATCGCAAAGAATCCATACCATACGAGGCCCCGGGGGAAGAACAATACATTCGCTGCATCATCGAAAGTGATGAGGTGTTTCGTTTGCATAAGGACATCGACACCATTATGTGATTGACTAAGGAGAGGCTAATGTTAGAGTCGACATTGCCTGACACCGCGGGTCTCGGTGAAGCAGGTGAAGTGATTTCCCTTTTCTGTACTGATTTGTTCGTATGATCGTTTTCATTCCAACTCCTTTCGTTGCGACCTACATAGATATTTATTAATGACTTTTTATAGACAAATAGTTTGCAAACCAATCTCAACGCGACCTTCGTTTCAAAACCAGTTCCATTTGCAGCTTGATGTTTGGGTCCAAAATATTAAGTTTATATGACTTACGCATGTCCAAATAAAGAATTGGTTCTTGTTGTCTTTAAAACGGTTTTCATGTTTAGCAATGTTGATGTATAGACTTTAAATAAAACATTGGCACAACCCACATATAATTTAGTTTACAAACCCCGTTTAATCGATCGTAGACCACCTCTAAAGAGGAACTCCAGTATCGGCAAGACATTTTTGAACGAAAGTGTGTCCCTTGATCGCTTTGCACCACCCAGGCGACAACGGCCGAAACTGCCAATAAACTGCGATTAAACGATAAGTATTACATTCGAATAAAAACCTCTATCAACAATGCCAACCGAGCGACCGAAACCGAATAAATGGTACTGCGAAATTGTCCATAAAACTCACGGACATATGGAACGTTCCCCTCTTTTTGGTCGTGGAAGGAAGTGCTTGTTCCCGAGATCCTATAGCTGAGGACCTTCCTCCTAGAACATGCATTAACCAACTCCTCCACAGTTGTCCATTCTATCCAATATCTGAGTCGACCAAGTGTGCTTCCTCGCAGATCCCTCACCGGAGCTATATCGTCGATAGTGGTGGGGCCGAATAAATATGGACACTTTATGGCAGCCAATTAATAAAACTGTCATCTGATTGATTCAATCCTGTCTACCTTTCACAATCTTCCATCGCCCTGGGTGATAGCGCTTAAAGGTGGTGTTTTTGCACGTAGTCAAACAACAAACCCAGCAAGAGCGTATCTTACGATCTCGGCGTACTGCTGGGCAAATGTGTAAATTCAAAAGTCGTTTCAGTAGTTTGCAAAAGAGAAGAAAAACCGGCAGCCCCCGTCGGAAGGAGCTTGACGCTGGGTTGCCCTTGCTGTGGGCAAGAACCGGGCCTCGTGTTTAGCTCGTTCATTATGGTTGTGCTTTAATCGGAATCCGGAGGCGATAAACGATCGCACACTCGGACACCACACCGCTCGGATCCGATCCTCGTTCGTTCGATCGATCTCTTCGATCGCAAATCGCTCGCGTCTCGAGCGTCGGGAACTGGAACTCGGCGGGTCCAACGCAAAGTGCAAAGTCTCGTACCGAACGCTGGGTGCACGCGGTGCACCTAATCCGACCGCTGAGTAATTTGAACCATTACGCCACCCGATCCGCGCGAAAAAGTAAACCCCCGCGCACAAGTGCACACGCAACTAAGTACGCAAATCACCGCACCCAGCCGCACCCTTACCCGTGCCGGGTCTCCATCGAAAAGGGAAAGAAACTCCTCCATTAAGCCAACACTCTGGGTGCGGTTTTGTCAAACGGTCTGAGTGTCATTGCCATCGGCCGCCATTGGAGCCGCCGGTGGCGGTGGCGCAATTGTATTGGCACACTTTTGGCGCGACTTTGGTCCCATGAGTAGGTATCCGCCCGCGTGGTACTCGCGCTCGCGTAAGTGTCTCGTAAATCGAGGCTGTGGGTCAGATGAATGTGTCCCATTAGCCTGCCGGACAACGGGACCTTGTGTCCGGAAAGTGCGTCGGGGAGTCCTGCGTGCAAAGGTGTATTTTGTAGACCTTGCGCTTCGATCAGACACCTTCCAATATGGGTCGATGATGACAGTCGAGTCCTGGAAACAACTTCACGCAAGATAAAGTGTAAACTTAAAGTATCGTCCCAACGATGAGCTTAGCTCCAAACGATGACGATATGTTCAGGCTTGGAGTAATTCATCGAGGGATGAACAACTTGGAGGACAGCAATCAGCAATTCCTGGTTTACTGCCATCCCAAAGAAGCAACACGTTGACAGAAAGAAGCCAACCGGGGAATTAACACGTTCACCCGCATTCTGCCTCACCAGGCTCTCGTTCTATACCTTGCTCCAACACTGGTCCACGCTGTCCGTGCTTGCTTCTGAAGTCATCCCTAATTAACCGCCCGCGTAGGCTGTACCGAATGTCCGCCTTCGCAGCGTATAACGAACCCGAATGTGCTGACATCGGGAACGTTCCAAGAAGCAGATTAACCAAGAAAAGTTGCGAAAGATCCTGAACCAAGCCGAACAAGATTACGGTGGGCATGTGTGTAAAAACAAAATTAAAAACATATAGCGACGTGATTACGCGACAGGAACAGTGACACACATACAGAATTCGACACACTCTGATTGGGAAGCATCTCACGCCTTTAGTCCAGCTTACGCGTGCAGTATGGGAAAATCGCCGCCGGATGTCGAAAAGTAGCACAAACCGTGATGGGCCAAGTTTAATCCCTTCCCACAGATCCCAATTTTTAAGCTTATCAATGTCGAGTCGGATTTATTGGAGTTGGAGTTAATTTCCTTTTGGAAATTCTCTCGACCTTCTTTGTTTTGTACCTCTGAGAGAAAGTTTTATTCCCCTCTTTCACTCACAATATTTACCATAAGGGTAATGTTTTATCTACAAAACGAGTGTTATAAAATGTGCTACTTTATTTTCCTTTTATGTCGACTATTAAAAGCACATTCCGTTGGCAAAATGAAGCCGTTTCGGCGACGCAGAAGCTCGCCAAAAATTCAAACAATATTCACCTGCACGATAAGCCCAAGCAATTTGCATTTCTGAATACGTCCTCTCACACGAAAGGCAGAGGCGATCCTGAGCTGGTCTTCTAGGCTAGCTCGACAATCGGGAATTGAGTCGATTACTTCGGGGATTTGCAGTCCTAATGTATGGCTTCAAATTTGCATACTAAGAGTCGCTCCCTCGCAACGCCGTACCGCTTCAGGGGAACGTTTCGGGAAAGATTCTCCTCCGAGGCACTTTGGATCTGGTGGACGCTTTAGAAGGGGTTTTGGTTTTAAACTCTAAACAAACAACCCCAAAAAAGGTCCAATAAAAGAACGACATACATTTCTCATTAGGTGGCATTAAATAAGAGGAAGTCCAACACGATCGATGCATTTAAAAGCGGGGCCCATCAAAGCGCTTCCCATCGTGGTGCAGGACGGTCTGGATCTGGATTTACCTCGCCACCGTTTTTGGAGCTTCCATTTCCGTCCGCACCTCAGGCCAAAGTGTTGAGCTGGGCCATTTTTGTCGCGCCGGGATGCTCTTCCCATTCACCTCCGCGAACGGAAGCGACCCTGAGGCTTCATTTGCTTGAACGCACTCGACCCTTCGGGAGCCACCCGGTCGTCATTAGGTCGGCGCCACTTCCTTCCGCTGCTCCGGTCCTGGCAGCAGCTGGCCGTAAATCATTCGCAGCGTTCGCAGCGCCATCGGTAATGTCCGCACGCGATCCACTTTGTTAACACACTGCCCGGTTCTTCGCCTTTTCCGCGAGTCCTTTCGCTTCGGATGGCGGCGCATTAATTTTTGCTTTCCTTTTTCCTATCCGTCGTAACGTGCATAAATCATTCGACCTACCTGAAACCGAATAGTCACAGTCCGCCGCCGAGCGTGTGTACCAAGCGACGGTTAACAAATACGCTGCACCCCGTTCGTTCGCCCGCTGGAAGGATGCCCTGGAGGGCTGAGCCCGAGCTTAGACAAACAAACCTGCGCGGGTGCGCTGGTATGGAAAAACCGTGGCGATTTTCACCCACCCATTCGGTTGCCGAAGGGAGTTCGCACACACATCGCGTTCGGGTGCATGGCAACTCTTACGCGAACCATCTCGCAACTGCGATAGATAACGGTTGGGTGTTGAGGATGGGAGGATCAGGTTTAGGGCTTTCGCTCCACCTCGGAACGGCGTAGCTAAATCCAGCATATCCGGTAATCATGGCATCGATTAGTGAACCAGAGCTTTCCCAACCCGGTTCGCTACGGCTCCGGTCGGCAATTATTCTTCATTAGAAGCAACTGCGCGGACTCGACGATAGCCTTATGTTTTCGCAAGCTGCTCTACATGCCAATTTTTTTTCTTTATTAGCAGAGGATTTCCCTTTTGAAACTTCATTCAACAGAAGTGGCAACATATGTATTTTTTTTTGTTTGAATAATTAACATCTGGCTGTTAACCTAAAACCTAATGTTCTCATATAATTTCCCAAAAAAGAGCGAAGATAAAAATGTACTTTGATTGATATCTTGTGGCGAGAAAAAATTAGGCTTCTTTCTTCCAGAGACATTTCCATAAATTAACTATAACAGACATGTTCTGTTTCCCTATTTGAACAAACCGCTGTCAGCTCACGACCACTTTGGCGTACGGTACTATGTTAATGCTGATACGTTAATCTTTTGTTTTATGACTTTGTGCGGCAACGGCGGATCCTTAGTGGAGCAGCGATGGAGTATGCTATCGATATTAAATTTATCAACCTCCATACCATCTACTGGAGGGTAAAAAGCGTTGCGCCTCCAAAATGCAGATGATATGCAAAACTGTATGGACAATCGTTAACTTTTGGCGCCTCTCGAAATCTGCCGTGCGCCACCAAGCGCGCTACATCGATGGTTGGTGACTTTTGTCTGACCCAGACGCAAACTCCTCCGGTCCGTACCGTTTGATCCCACATACATGAACACACACACACACACACTCCTTTTGTGGCCGACGGTCAATAATTTCGGGCAAGGTTGCGTGGGCGCAAAATGGTTTTGGCGAATATTTCTTTTCGTTTTTCTTTGACCAACAGATTTTTCCGTCGCCCTCCCGAGCCTGGATTTTTTTTTGAGGGGGGTGGATTTTTATTTGACGCGATTTATGGTGGCGCGAGCGCGGGAAGGACTATGAATGATCGATGGCCGTTAAGGAAGTGCCAACAACACGATTCGCGATTTTATTGCGGCGTTGGGTGTGAGAAATAAAAAGGGAGCGACATTTTAATTGACTCGCCGAATGTTAACGGAAGGCTGGAAGGCTTTTTGACGCCCCGAGCCCAAACTCTGGTGGTCCGCGGATCTTTATGATCGACTTTGAAGACCTTATTAGTCGCGCTGGGAAATAGATTATGTTTTTATTTAATTAGTGACTTTCGCTGTACTGCTTGGCCAATTCGTCGAGGGCAATAAAGAATTTCGACATTCAATCTGTTCCCCTCCAGTGTGTCGTGTGGTTTTACAAGCACCTCGGCATAAAACTTCCAAATTAAGTTTATTTTGTGTGTGACAAATTGCTCAGTATTTAGTTTTTACTTCAAGCAATTGTATCTTATTAATGTTTGTGACCTTCTTTCTATTTCTCTTCCTTAGGGATAACCTGTTCCGGTTCTCGTTGCGACTGGACGTGATCGAACGCGCCTCCTGGGACGTACCGCAGAACCTGCGATCGCTCTGCACGACGAAGGGCCAGTCGGAGGAAGCGTGCCGGAACTATATCATGGTGCTGCAGAGCTTCGGCAGCCAGGTGTACGTATGCGGCACGCACGCCTTCCGGCCGCGTTGCACCGTGCGCCACATGGAGGACCTCTCGGTGACGCGGGACGACGACGGCATGGCCAAGTGCCCGTACAACCCGGCGGCCAACATGACGGCGCTGATGTCGGAGTCGGGCCAGCTGTTCGTCGGGTCGACCACCGACTTCTCCGGCCTCGACTCGGCCATCCTGCGCGCGGACATCACGCAGAACAGCTCGCGCATCCTGCGCACCGTCCAGTACAACTCGCTCTGGCTGAACGAGCCCCAGTTCGTCGGGAGCTTCGAGCACGGAGGCTTCATCTACTTCGTGCTGCGCGAGGCGGCGGTCGAGTATATGAACTGCGGAAAGAGCATCTACTCGCGGATTGCGCGGGTCTGCAAGAACGACCCGGGTGGTACGCCGGGCATCCTGAAGGACAACTGGACCTCGTTCGTGAAGGCCCGCCTGAACTGCTCGCTGCCGGGCAACTATCCGTTCTACTACAACGAGGTGCAGGGGATGGTCTACTCGCACGATGAAGGAGTTCTTTACGCGACGTTCACCACACCAGAGTAAGTAGTTTCAGAATTGTTAACTGATGATTGTCGGCAAACATTTCCTAAAAAGGGCTAGATGATTAAAAGTAAACCGAAAACGCGTCCCGGATATCTTAAACGATGAATTAATGTTTTCAAATAGTTAAGTTACCTCTTCTTCTTGGCGTAACGACCTCTTGGTCATGCCTGCCCGTTAAGGGCTTACGAGACTTGTTTCCCTGTTGTAGTACGTGGATAGTCAGTCCTCTCGTACAGGGGAGGGTCCGGTCTCGGTTGGGATTCGAACCCACGCCCTCGAGGTGGTGAGCCCCGGCGCTCATGGGCCGATTTTCTAACCGGCGCTACCGCTCGGCTGTCGCGGACCCGAAAGTTAAGTTACCTAAAAAGTGGTAAAAGATAAAATATTTGAAATTTTATCGTTGAACTTTTCAATTATTTTCAATCTTATTTTCGTTGAACAATTTTACCTCATTCAACAATTTCAATCTTTAATTTTTCGAACAAAACAAACCTGACATCGTGAAAACATTGAGATGTGTTTTGTTATGAAGCACTAAAATTTTCTTACGGGCCGGACTTTGCCGACCCCTTTTATTTTTTATTTATTAAATTTTTTTATATTTATTCTATTAAAAGTACGAGAGGTTTACTTCTGATCTAGATTATAGATGTTGCACAATTCTCAACCATGTTAACTTGAATCCTTACAACAAAATCCTCAATAGTTCCATAGCATTTTACATAAATGTTTCGTAATAATGCACCGAGTGCCAATATAGCCATAATTTGCTAAATTTATTTAAAGGCATTTTTACTTAAATGGTTGCAAATTCCAGATCATTTAAATTTTAAAGAATATTAATTAAACATGAACGTTAGGTATTTAAACACTTTTGTGAAATTCTTTAATAAATGTTGTCCTTATCTTTGCTAGGAAAATTAGCAGCGTAGTTGATGACTTTCCCAATTTCATTTCCAAACCATTCGTGACCGTGACTAAAGCAGCCTAGGAAGCTATAGAAACATTAATGTACAACTTAGTTGGGTTGAGTTCACCCAAGAAATGAAAAGCTTTTTATAATAACACCCTTTAAAACTTGTTTTGTAATTGCAGAAACAGCATTCATGGGTCGGCAATCTGCGCGTACAACATGTCCGCCATTCAGGCCGCGTTCGATGGCGCCTTCAAGCACCAGGAGTCGAAGGGAGCGGCCTGGCGTGCGCAGGAAGTCTCCAGCCGGGACCACTACGAGTGCCGCGGATCGGTTTCGGCCCCCGGCCGTCACATGTCGCTGATCGAGTCGTCCAAGTACCAGCTGATGGACCAGGCCATCCAGCCGATCACGGGCCGACCGCTGCATCATGCGGCCCTCGAGCGCCTCAGCCACATCGCGATCGACGTCATCCCGACGAAGCTGCACGAGCGCGTCCACATCATCTACGTGGCCACGGACGACGGGCTGATCAAGAAGATCTCGGTGTTGCCGCGCACGAAGGACACGTGCGTGATCGAGCTGTGGCAACCGGAAGCGCGCACCGACGGAGTGACGGCCCGCATCCGCACGATGCAGTACGTGAAGGACACGGAATCGCTGTACGTCGGCACGGACCGAGCGCTGATGCGCATCCCGGCGAACCACTGCGGACGCCATCCTTCCCGGGCGAGCTGCCTCAACTCGATGGACCCGTACTGCGGCTGGAACGAGCTGCAGGAGGCGTGCACGGTGGCACCGAACGGGGATACGCTGGCGAAGTACTGGGTGCAGAATGCGACCGAGTGCCCGGTGCTGACGGCTCCGGTCGATGGTGGCTGGTCGGCGTGGTCGGATTGGTTCAAGTGTGCCCAGTCGGGGAGCGGTGGTGGTGGCGGTATCGGGGGAGCCGGAGGACAATTGGCGCTCCAGCTGCAGAGTGCCGCCGCCGAGGAGTTCGGCCCGAACGCGGACTCTTGCCTGTGCCGGACGCGAACCTGCAATAACCCACCGCCGAAGAACGGAGGACGCGGATGCACCGGAGTTCACATCGCCGTCAGCAACTGCACCGTGCACGGAGGCTGGACGGAGTGGTCCGCCTGGTCGGCCTGCTCGCAAACGTGCGGGATGGCCGTGAAGACGCGACGGCGCACGTGCGGTAATCCGAAGCCGGCGCACGGAGGACGCGTTTGCGTCGGGCCGGATCGGGCCGAGATCTACTGCTCGCATCTGCCTCCGTGTCCGGCACCGAAGCAACCGCCGGTCGATGGTGGTTGGGGTCCGTACGGAGACTTTGGGGAGTGCAGCGCACCGTGCGGTGGCGGGTTCCGCATCCGCCGTCGGAAGTGTGACAACCCTACGCCACAGAACGGTGGCATGGATTGCTCCGGGTGTCACTTCGATTACGAGGTTTGCAATACCCAACCCTGTCCGGATGTGCGGAAAGCGGGCACCTGGACACCTTGGTTGATGGTGCCGGGTGGGAATGGGTCCACCGGCAGCGGAGGTTACGTCGAGAAGCGCTTCCGGTTCACTTGTAAGGCTCCGATCGCTGATTCGGCGCTGCTGAAGATCTCCCCCAAAGAGGAAGTGCGTGTATGCCAGGCGGATGGATCTTGCCAGAGGTCGGTGGACTCGGCGGGACTAGCGGCGTCGATGGGATCCTCCTCTGGAGGCGCTACGCTGGATGCCGATGGTGAGGATGGTTGGAGCGAGTGGAGCTCCTGGAGCCCGTGCAGTGCGTCCTGCGGAGGAGGCTATCAGTATCGGACGCGCGTCTGCGAGAAGCTTGAATGTATCGGATTCAATAGGACGAAGCGAGCATGCAACACCCAACCATGCAAGGGTAGGTTCACCTCAAAAGACACATCGTGTTCCGAGCATCATCTAATCACACCCTTGTCTTCCTCTCGCTTCAGGTGAATGGGGTTGCTGGACGGACTGGACACCGTGCACGGTCAGCTGTGGCACCGGAACACGATCCCGCTCTCGCCAGTGCCTCTCGATGTCCGGCAGCTTAACGCCCGAGAACGACTGTGAGGGTAAAAGCGTGCAGTACGAAAGCTGCGAGATGCCAAACTGTGACTGTAAGTAACGGATTTCCCGGTGGAGCCAATTTCGAGCCAAACATAACCTCTCCTTTTCCTTTTGCAGCATTCCTCGGCTGGGGCGAATGGAGCGAATGGTCGCCGTGCAATGCGGACAACGAGAAGCTTCGGACCCGTGTCTGCCTTCAGCCACACTCGGTCTCGGCCACCGGCGAGCTTACGTGTCTCGGAAGCGATCGGGAGCTACGCAAGTGCAACATCGAACTCAACAATGGTGCGTCAATTTGCCCAGCTTGAGGTTTCTTTTGGAAGGATACTAATCGTAACGTGCTCGTGTTCCTTCTTTCAATTTCCAGATGGTCCACTACCACCGGCGGCAATCTACGCCTCGTCCGTCTCGGCCATTCTGATTGCGGTCGCCGTAACGATGCTCGTGTGCTGCAGTGTCAGCATTGCCGGCACCGTGCACTACATGAGGCGCAAAACGAAGGGTCTGAAGGCGATCCAGGGTTCGCCGTGCTACGGTTCCTACCCGAACCAGTACTCTTCGCTACCGACCAAGGATGTAAGTGGATGGATCGCACACGATCATTCATTTCCTCTTAAGAAATCTTTGAAATTAAAGGGTGTTTGATCGTTCCTTTCTTTGCAGTTTACGGATAGCGGCAGCAAACCGAAACGGCAGTCGTCCTTCAAGGGCCCCCGGAACGATGCGAGCGGCTCGAAGCTGTCCAATGGCACCGGCACGCTGGTCAAGTCGATCAACGTCAACGGTGGCCCGCTCGGCAACAACACGCCCAAGATTCTGGTGAAGTCGTTCAACGAAACCGACACGGCCACGATCAAGCGGAACTCGCACGGTCCGAACAACATCCGGCACGCACGCCAGCTCGAAATGGACGAGGACAAGTACTGACCAATGGGCGACCGGGAACAATGCCAGCCAGAAGGTGCGAAAAACGAAAGGTGAAAGAACATAGACATAGTAACGACATACATGTAGTGTAACAGTTGCGCCTCAAGATTGACCTAACTGTGGGAAACGGAAAAGCAAAGGGAAAGTATTAGCAATTAACACAAGAGACAACTTAGGAGTTATGAAGAGACTAATGAGTGGACGTAGGAAATGGACAAGGACAAGAAGAGAGAGAGTTTGCAATGCCGATTTGTGCCATTAGTGTGTAAATGTGTTTTATTTTTCGCGCGATAATCAAACAAAAGACAAAGCAACGAAAAACGGTAGTATTAAGGTAACAGAACTTTAGGGATTTAAAAACAGAAAGTCGTAAAAACCGCCTTCCAGGGACCCCCCCCCCCCCTAGCTTGTATTTATAGTAATAATCCTTCAGAGCGTGTCGTAGGGTCAGCCAAGTCCAATCGTGGGTGACATATTTGCATTTCTAAATGTCGATTGGCTGCATCCTGTTTTCTTTTTAAAGTGAACTTTTTAACATGTAAAAACTAGACGGCAATAATAACCTGTTAGGTAAGGCATCCAGGTGGACCTGTCGCAGGTGATCTCGGCCGAGCAAAGCGACACCCAGCGTACGAGGTAGCTCATATTGAGCGCGTTAGTATTTAGGCACATTTTAACCACCGTAACCGTCGTAGGTTTTGTGCAGATCGTCAATCTCCACGGCGGACACGGTTATTTTGTAAGGGCGCATAGTCATCATAGCATTCGAGAACAATCAATCAAAAAGACTAGAGCAATACGGAAAAAGACATACCTAGCGTGTAAGGCGAAAAGAGGGAGGGAGCTTTGTGCTTTTAGGTTTTTGTTTGTTGAAGTTTTCCACTAACAATGTGTTTGATTTCAACTGGTTGACTTTGGTAGTGATACAAGTGAATACATTGTAGCATTGTTACAGCGATTTACAAAAGTGAAAACAAACCCTCAATAAAAAACATTAATCCTTTTGGGAAGAAAATAAATATATATAAACACATGTGTTCGTTAATTTACAAACCTTCGAATTATTTAATTTATGAGAAAAACTTCATCATTCCGATCGTTTTATGATCGTGTTCAGATGCTTCTGCTGTGATCGCCAACGCTTTTTGCGATGGCCGCCGGACCAATCAGCAATAACTCCACCATTTTTCTATTTGACTGATAACGGGAAGCTAGACAGAGCGCGAGAGAGTTAGCCCATCCCGACGTCCATATGCCGTAGCGTAGGTCAGGTGTAGACGTCACCCGTGCCGCGTCGAACAATTGCATGCTACCCTGGTACGAAATGACGAAAGCCGCAGTCGGGGCAGCAAAAAGGAATCAGAAATCTCGTCCGAAACGGTCGCGGTGGCTCAACAATTTAATTCGCTCGCACCAGGGGAGAATGATCGCAGGATGATGATCGTGTAGTCCGGTAGCGCACACACTGACCACGCTCTTATCAATCGCGCAATGGAATGCGATCGGTCCGGTTGTCAGTGTGAGCGTTCGGGGACGGATTAGTGGTATACGATGGATGCTACCTTCGGTGAAAGCTGTCCGCCTGGTATCGAGAGGAATAGTTTTTCGTCGCTTCCGTAAGAAAGTGTGCGACGAGGATCGTGCGTGTGGCATTTTCCTCATTCCAGTAATATTTTTATTTGCCCCATTTCGTTGCGGTACGAAAGTAAACATAGGAAATATAATATTGTTCGGACGTAATTTGTGTCCTGTTTGGGGAGATTCAATGTGGGAAATTTATTACAACTAGTTTACGAACCATTACGATCAACTTTCAAACGAATAACGTAGGTTTTTCAAATTGAACGAAACATTGAAAAGGGAAATGCCATGTTTTCTCAACCAATTTTTTAATTTCCTACTGGATTTCAGTTAATTGTGAATATTGATGTGCGGGGTCCGCGACAGCCGAGCGGTAGCGCCGGTTAGAAAATCGGCCCATGAGCGCCGGGGCTCACCACCTCGACGGCGTGGGTTCGAATCCCAACCGAGACCGGACCCTCCCCTGTACGAGAGGACTGACTATCCACGTACAATAGGGAAACAAGTCTCGTAAGCCCTTAACGGGCAGGCATGACCAAGAGGTCGTTACGCCAAGAAGAAGAAGAAGAAGAAGATGTGCGGTTGAGCGAATTTGAATCTCCAATGACCAATCGTCAAGAATTATGCAAAGTGATCGTAAGTCCCATTGTTTCAAATCAGTTTAACTCGGTTCTGTATTATTTACGGTTTGCTTGATAGTACTTCCTCAAACAATCTTCGCTCGCTTCGAAGACAATTCCCATGGGAAAAAAGTTTACGCAAGGTGCAACTATAGTTTTCAAAGTGGAAAGCAATATGTTTTCCTTTTACCACTATCAGTAGCGTACTTTTCGCACTTCGTGATTAATTGCTCTTTGTTTAGTGGACATAGTGAAAAGAAAGGACATTGGGCCGACGGTTTCGAGACGTTGCGGAAGGTCCTATGCAAAATGCTACAATGGAGAAAGCAAGCGTGTGCGCGAAGTAAAGTGTTTTCAAACAATGTTCTAACATCCCACCATTCGCATAGCCATAATATAAACCGCCGCGAGAGTAATACAAATAACGCACAAGTCGTTAAAAATACGACGGATAGAGCGAAGAGAAAGACGCTTCTATCGCCATCAGCTGATTAGTGACAATTGGCGTGGCGCATCTTTAGCGCGGGACACTCCGAACCAAGACCAACGGACAGTTATTTAGCGCAGCTAAATGTGTGCGTTTCCCTTGCGTATCGCACGGTCCACATCGTTGTCCGATAAGTAGCGATGAAAATGGACAAGAACTGCCAGTGTCGGTGGCACAGTCGTGTCGGAGAAATCATACCGTGCGGACACGCGCGACGAACATCGCTTTTCCTCGGGAACCGGATCCAGAAACGAGCGCACCGATGGAACGGAACGGTCATACGCAACCGATCGGGGCGAACGGTGAGCCAAAGGGTCACACACGGTGCAAGCAGCCACAAAATGGAACCGGTACTAGCAACAGCGGGGTGGCCGCCGCTTCGGACGATGAGTGGACCATTCTGGAGCGAGTGGTTCGGGTGCTGGCGGAGGAAGGGTACCTCGGCCCAACGATCGACCAGAAACCGGTGGTGGAGTTTGAGTATCCGGAAGCCTTGAAGGTAACTACAATCGACGCCCTTTCTTGGGAAGGAAAAGAAAGTGAGGGTGTTTTGCGACATTCCGTCTTCGCATACGCATTCCTGTGAAGGCTGTGAAGGTCACGGAAAGTGCACATGATGATTCGAGTGAACCAAAACGCATCATTAGGCAAACGCGTGGTCAATGTGGCGTTGAAGAATTGCTTATTAGATTATCTACTTATCTCGCAAGAATAAGTACAATGGTACCGATGTTAGCGTGGAGTGATAATGATTACAATACTCCCGTTTGTTGATACGATACGGAACCGGTTTCCTGGATGCTCACTCGGTGATACACGGGCTCGTCACGGTTGGATTGCAGGAACTGATATCAAAAGCAATATCTTTTTTCCTTCTGATGGACAGAAACTTATTCATTTCCCGATGGACGACCCGACGCCCAGCAGTGCCGACACGATCGAGCGAATCATCCGCCAAGTGTTACACTATTCTGTGCGCACCGGCCATCGGCACTTCCACAATCAACTGTTTGCGGGAGTAGATCCGTACGGTCTCACGGGAAGCTGGATAACGGAGGCGCTTAACACCAGCCAGTAAGTGCCACATGAGGAATCGATATATCGAGAGGTTGTTCAAAATACTTTCACCGTTGATTCGCAGGTACACGTTCGAAGTTGGACCAACTTTTACGCTAATCGAAGATGCAGTGATCGAGAAATGTTTGCAATTGTTTGGGTTCGGTGAAGGCGATGGAATTCTCTGCCCTGGAGGATCGATGTCCAATATGTATGCGATGGTAGCGGCCCGCTACCGGAAGGTACCGAACGTGAAGAGCATCGGTTTGACGAACCTTCCGGAGCCTTTGGTTGTTTTTACCTCGGAGGATGTAAGCAAAATACCCGACTTTAGTTCTAGTTGTTTTTTTGTGTGTGTAATGTGTTGTCGATCATTGCAGGCCCACTACAGCATCACGAAGGGTGTACATTGGCTCGGAATCGGGTTGGACAATTTGGTGAAGGTTAAAACCGACCATCGAGGGCGTATGATCGCGCAGGAACTGGAAGCCTCCATCGAATCGGTTCTCGCTTCCGGTCGCAAACCTTTCTTCGTCAATGCCACGGCCGGAACGACGGTGTTGGGTGCGTTCGATGATTTTCAGCAGGTGGCTGACGTCTGCGAACGGTACGGATTGTGGTTGCACATTGACGCTTGCCTCGGTGGGACAGCGATCCTTTCGCAGCGCCACAGACACCTCCTACGAGGAGCCGATCGGGCGCAATCACTTGCCTGGAATCCACACAAGACGCTCGGTGCTCCACTGCAGTGCTCGATCTTTCTGGTCAAGGAACGAGGGCTACTGCACGAATGTAACGCCGCCAAGGCGGACTATCTCTTCCAGCAGGACAAGTTCTACGACATCTCCTACGACACCGGGGACAAGAGTGTCCAATGTGGCCGAAAAGTGGACGCTTTCAAGTTTTGGCTCATGTACAAGGCACGTGGCCAGCAGGGTTTGGAGGCGCTCGTGAACAATGCGTTCGATTGTGCTGGAATGCTGCACGCGGAAGTGATCCGAAGGGATGGTTTCCGCCCAGTGCTGGAGGAGTGCCAGTACACGAACATAAGCTTCTGGTACGTTCCGAGCTGGTTGAGGGTTGGGCAGCCGGAACAGGAAACACCCGAATGGTGGCAACGGTTGTACACGGTTACGGCGGACATCAAGGAACGAATGGTTAAACGAGGAACGACTCTGATCGGTTACGTGCCATTGTTACACAAAGGCATTGGGAACTTTTTCCGCATGGTGGTTACCTGCCATCCGAGGCCATCCTACGCATCGATGATGTTTATCATCGAGGAGATCGAACGTGTCGGTGAAGAGCTTCCACGTGCAGTGTGATTACAGGAAACAGGTTTTTGTAAACATCTAGAAGAATCAATCGGATAATAAATCATATAAAGAAGCCACTAGAATTAACAAAAAAAAGAAATGTTTCACTTTAATACATTACAAATCGTTACAAGACATATTTATGGGCAGAATTGGTATAGCTTCCTAACGGATTAAAACCTATCTTTATTTTCGGAAACTTGATGTGCTTCTCATGAAGAATGTATCGTGCAGCATCAGTGCTGGACCGCTATATCGTTTCATTTTTAATCACTTCACCTTTAAATCATCTTCAATCATACCCGTTGGTCCTTTGCAGTCCACCGCCGCACAAAATTGGTACCCATCGGCGAGTTCTAATTTTTCCAAAAGTTTGGGTTCTGCTGGAGTCTCCGCTGGAAGTTGGTGTACCACGTCTGCACCGTCGACAACGGAACGAACGTTTCGTTCGGTGTCGGCGTCATTTGGCTTTGCGTTACCGAGAAACTGCTGACAAAGTTGAAAAAGTTTTCCAGTATCTTCTGCCCGAACTGATAGTACGTGCTCGATGAAGTCTACAAAGAAGGGGAGGAGGAATAGTTTTTTGTTGTTGTTGTTCCCACGCTGTGTCCGGGTAACCTACCGTGGAGGGAGTTTGTTGTATCAGGGAACTTTCCGGCTCGATCGACACACCGATTTGAGCGATATGTGAGATGGGCAGATTGCTGCCAAACACGTTATTGGCCATCATGGTTCCGCTTTGGGTGGCGATTTCGTCCAGTTTCTTCAGCTGGGAAATTTTAAATATTGCCGATGGCTTCGAGTTGGAGATGTATCCCAACAGTTGCCAGTTTGGTGGAGCGTTTGGATCGGGCCAGCTAAAGTAAACTAAGGGAGATGGGGGAGAGAAAGGTGCTTAGATAAAATGTGTACTCCAATACTATTCACTTCAAACGACGAAGAAGAAAACATACCACCGCCAGCCATCCCCTGAGGGAATGGAGTTGTTCCGGTTAGAAAAACTACCACATGATTAACGTTGTCGGCGTCCGGGATGTTGATAAGGAAATGTGTGTCACTAATTTGTTGGAAGTCGGTTTGGACCTAGGTTAAACAATGTAATGCACACCGATGAAAATTCCGTATGCCGGCATGTTGATGCGAACATTGTTCTCGAACTTACCAATCGACCAGACACTATAACACCGAGTGCGTTTAGCATTTTAAAGCGTATTGATCTACTGGCACAGCGTTAAAACTATGGTGTTATCAAACTTAATGTGTTTTACAACGTACAACTTTATGAAAAGCCGTTTTTTGATTGCATTCCTTTTGCGTGCCGCTAAAATCACAGATGTTACGCCGGAACTTCTGATTCTTTCAAGGAAAAACAAACGACTGTCTTTGCGGGTTTGTTTATAATTCTGCTAACGCCATCTGTCTTCAAAATGAGAAACCATAGAAGTATGTTTCTTTTTTTTTAAAACATTTAAAAAATTAGTTTTCCCAATAATTTGGTTGATTGATAAATTAAAATATAATTAAGACATTCCCTTTAGTCAAGGAAAATCGTTATCAATTCCTTTTTTGGTAATTTAAAAAATCCAACAAGCTCTGGTATTTGCGATCCATCAGCCAAACTGACAACAACTGTCAAACGCCTTCGTTTGTTTGTGAAGTCTAAACAGAGGAAAAATCGAATTTTTCAGGACAAGTTTTGACTCAAAACATCGTCCTCGGTGCACTTTTCCAAAGTTTGTGTGTTATCAATGACCGATTTATTCCGCGCTTCGGTGTAAATGAGTGCGCATTGGTAGTGTAAAGAAGTGTTATTGGTGTGGGATTACAGTTTAGCGAAAATGCCGGTCCGTGAACTACCAAAAATTACTTTTAAACCGTGACATCATCGACCGTGTTTTCATAGCTCCTCTTTTCTCGCCCTTTCTCTCATGGCGTCTTGCAGGAAGAAGCGATCAAAAATGAAGGTGAAATCGAAAACGTACGGGTGGTCGTACGGGTTCGTCCGATGGACAAAAACGAGCTCGACTCCGGCAGCCAGAATGTAATCAAGGTGGACAAAGCGAACCGGTGCATCACCGTCGTCAAACCGAACGCAAACTCCAGCGAGCCACCGAAAATTTACTATTTTGATAACGTTTTTGGCGAGGATTCGACACAGGTGCGTTATACAATGATTGTTTGCATCCCCACCCTATGGCGCATCGTATGTTTTGTGCGTTGCTATTACGACGGGTTGTATGATTTCAAGTGGGCAACCACCTTTCGCTCCCCTCATTTTCTTTAGCGAGTGGTTTGCGAGGCTATCGATTGTATTTGGGGCAATCCACTTCTTGTACATAAAATAACCAAATCAAGAAGAATCCTTCATAGTACGGAACAGCTAAAGAACCACATAGGACATAAATACATGTCGCAGCAACGTAAACGCAGTGTCAAGGCCAACGGAATAGCAACAGATACATGTTTTATGTACCATATGTTCATGTTTTATGCTAAAATAGGGCTAAAGACCTCGAAACATCGATCTACACCACTTCAGACGCACCCGTAATAGCAAAACTTATAATTAATCGATATGTAACTTGTTGCCAAGTGATTCAAAATCTTTTATTGATTATTTTTTAAACAGCCAAGGTTGTGAACGCTACTGCGAACTAGCAGATGTTGAAAGGCTGCTCCTTTTGCCTGTGTACTTCTTCTATTACCTACTGTACAATGTTGGTACGAAAGAGAAGAACAAACCATTTAAACATACATAATTAATACTTTATTAAAACATTCAGTTGAATTCGTCATAAAAAAAAACATAACCATATGCCTCGGTCATCTATGGCCCCTGTCTAACACTGTTTATTGTAGATGAATACTATATTTTAAAAATTTTTAAAATTGTAAAATGCCATTAACCTGTCGTCTTAGGTAACAAAGTGTCATGTAGTTGATTTAACATGGTTAACACGCTTAGTGTTAACCGGCAAACAAGAACGACATTGTAGAAAACTATATTCTTAAGGGAAAAAATGAAATTCCGTCGATTAAAACTCAAAATAGGGAGGGTAAAAAATTATCTTCTCCTTTGATTTAAAATTATACTAAATGTGTAATTTAAATTATGGCTTTTGAAGAGAAACACACTCGCAACCTTTCCTGCACTTTGTCGTCCATGTCGTCAACTGGAGGTATACCTTTCGTTTGAGAATTTCTGCCAAAAGTGCAGGAACTTTTCCTATCGTTAACAGAACGTAAAACCTTACCAATCTACTGCGGTGGTAGGTGTTATAAATAAAAAAAAAACGCTCCAGTTAATTCACTCTCTTATGTGCTAATATTTGGTAGATTAGTTCTTCACTCATCTAAAATACCATCCGACGCAAAGTATACCCACGTGGTGGGCTAAAAGGCATCCATTCGAAATTTGATAAACTGTCGTCGATTTAATTTAGGGGCGCTGTTGTTTTACTAGCTAAAAGTGCGTTTGAATTTAAGCTATAAGAGATTCGATGGGTAAAAATATCTGGACGTAGATAAAAGGTGATGGAAAATTTGCCAAGTTCTGAATGGTAAAATATTAAGACACTCTCCGGTAAACGACGTTGTCACTGGGCCAACTGATCGGTTGAGGTATCAGCATTTCTTCTAATTATACCTGCACTTGCGTTGCGACATACACGATAGTTTGGCTTGCGTAGCTCATTTCTCGATATTTACAGGTTTTGTGAAAATGTTTATAATGGTAAAAATAACGCCTTACGCTTTATCGTCTCTTATCTAAAATGTGAGGAAGGAAGAATATTGCGATGATGATGTTTAGTTGCTAGTAATAGGTTCGAAGTTTGCTGGTCCGGATGACGATCACTCGAGTTCACCCTTCATTCCGAGGCGCACGGTAACGACCAGATCGAGCAAATAGAACAGCGCCCCGACGACCGACACCGATCCGGCTCCGCAAAGGAAGTCCATCCTGAAAGGTGAAGAAAATTGGGACAAACTTATTTGAAAGCTTTCGGATTGAGAATGGATTGCGGTAAACAAACAATTTCCTCCTACCTTTGCGTATTCGGTGGCCAATAATTGCGGTTCTTCGTCTCGGACCAGTCGGTCAAAATGCAAGCTGCGGTAGCCAGGTACAGGATGAAACCGGTCAGGTTAAGCAGCGAGCTCAGTTTCCAAGGGAAGCTGAAACGCATACGAAAGAGCGCATATCAATTTAAGTGTTTCTCTTGCTGGAATCGGAAAATCGCTAGCGCAAAATACATACTCGTCCCGGATAACCTTTCCGAATAGATAGATCACGGAGAATACGAGAAACGTGGCGAAGGTGGCGTACGCCAGGGCGACCGTGCGCGTCGAGATGAACACGCGAAGCCGCGAGTTGTGGGCCGGATCATCGATCAGCCCGATGCACACGATTGCGACGGCCTGCAATTAGACAACGGAGATGAAAATGGCGGTTGTAGGTTGCGGCTGGTATAGCAGTTTCAAGTCGGCTGGAAGTCGAGTCGAAATGTTTATGGCACCACGGAAACACATCTCTCGTGGCGTTTGTTAAGAGCACAGGGTCTAATTATCGGTTCGCTATCTCGCGGCCCCCATCTCGCGGCCCCCATCTCGGGTCCCTCACTCGGCACTAACGATCGACGATGATCGACGGTGGTGGATGTGACGTGTTTCTTAAATCATGCGGTTTGAGGGTTGCATTCTTGGTTCCGTTCGGTTGACTCATTGCACTGCATATGTGATGATGACCAACCGCAACCAGTCCTCCGCGCCCTTCCCCAGCCGCTCGTGAGAAAAAAGTAAACCGGTTGCAGGGTGCACTTTTTATTTCTTCTCCTTGCGTCGATTGTGTTTCACTCGCGCAAGACAATCGATATCTTGCATCTGCTTGTCGGGTTCCCCGCGTGGGGTGGGTGTGTCTCAGCAGCCCCCTGCAGCCTCGCTTCCATGCACCCCATGCAGTACGATAGGGTGTTTGTGTGATTTAATTGCGGAGTGCTGCCGTTACGATGCATCACTGTCGTGGATTGCATAACGTTTCGAAGGCGTATCCGCTGGAAGCCAAGGCGTGCATTTTTTGCTGCCTCTCGTGAGGCAGAATTAAAGAATCCACCGCAAGGAGAGACGCACTGAATCTACGCCGAACTTGTTGCTGCGCGTTTTTCCATCTGAGCGTCGTGTATTTGCGTCTCAACTGTTAGCAATGTTGTCGTTGTTCCGAAAGGCAAGATTCTAACGTTCCTAGCATTACGTACAGCTGCCCCGCGTAAACACACCACTTAACCTACGGCTAATTGTATTTATTTTACAAGCAATTAGATTTAAATATTTGACCCATTTCAACCACCACCGGCAGGGAACCGGGGAAGTTTGCCTCAAAAGGAAATGTGTTTCTTGCTTACCAACTCGAGCAGCTTGAATACCGGGGGCAAAAACTTGCCCGCACCGCCACTACCGCTGAAGTATTCCTTCCGCATGCCCCGATCGGCCTGATCTCCACCGTGTTCCGCGTTCGCCATCGTGAGTCGTGAGATTTCTGCGCGTTTGTTTTGGGATGAAAGAGAATCAATCAGTAAAATTGCTAGAATGCATTCAAAATTTAGAAATTAATTTCTTTGTAGTAAATCAAACATAAACACATTAAGCACGCTGCTTTCCGTGCGTGCCGTCGCAAGATCAAACATTGTGCCAAAGGCTATAAATCGACCAAGGTTACTGTAGATACAAAACACTACTTTTGTTATGGCTTCGCTAAAGCTATTTACTCGCTGAATTACCATCCGCGAGGACGCGGAAAGGAACATTCCATTAAGATGATGAATGCTGCCTACAACATTGTTTTTTGGTGGCAACGGAAGACATAAGGTGCTCTATGGGTGAAGTGTTCTCGTTGCTTCTCGTGGCGGCGGTGAATTAGTAATAATTGTATGATTGCTCACACATAATTGGAAATGTTCAAATGTATTTTCGCTTTGTTTCTTCTTGAAACTGTTAACACTTGTTGCCTAACGTTAGCTTCCGAGCGTGATGTTAGGTGTAACAAGCCGGAAAACGATGGTAAAAAAAAAACACTGATAGTTGAGATATTTGATCACACACTTCGTTAAAGGTTCAAACAATGCAATCAATTTTGGGTCGTTATATTTTTGGATGGATTAGGGAACAAAAACTAGTTGTTCCAAAACCAAGCGTGCAACGAAGTGATTTTAGAGAGCTGCGTTTTCCACAAAGGCTCACATATACACTACCTATGTTCATGATAGCTAATGTTTTGACGAACTTGCCACTTGATTCTTTCTTTCAGCCACTCAGTTTTTCTGCAGAAGATTACACCGGGTTAACAATGATTGAGTATTAGTATGATCCTGGTGCACGACTCGTTAATGATGGCCTCCCTTTAAAATCATCTAGCAAAACAGTTTCTTCCAGATGCGATGGAATGAGGAATTTAAATCCTACCATTTTTAGGAGATTTTTCTGGCACAATCTCCTTCGCACTTTCGGTGGTCGCTTCGCTTTCGACCTTCGAATCGGCCCGCGATTTGTGTGTGTTTCCCATGATCGCTGCTCGATCTTCTAGCGACGCTTAAAAATGGTATCCCACAAAATGCACCGCTTCCGCGCTGTTGCACTTGTTGCTCCGAGGAGGTATCGCAATATCCGCCGAGTAGCAGCACTTGCAAGTGACTGAAATCGATTGAGTTCGATCGCGGAAACTCGACTGGTTCGCACCGTCGTCAAACACTTAGCGACGATGACAACGACAACCGAGTGCATTGTGCATTCAACCACGGGCACAGGCCAAGACAGATGCAGTGTCTTTGTGTGTGCAGCGGATGCAATCCGTTCTTGCCCGGACGCTGCGCGAAGCAAAGATTTTGTGATTGTGTGAATCATGTGTCAATTGGGAAGTAAAATATCATCATCCCATCTGAGCACACTGTTGGAAGTAGCTTGAAATTGGTGCTTGTGTGTGAAATGATGTGCAGTTGGTTAACACCCCTTTTGATCTCCGAAGGTTTGGACCCACCATTTCCATCGTGGATCGTTCGTTCGCCGGCGACAGGGTTATAATTTAAAGTGTTCCAAAGCATTTCATCGGGCAAAACTTTCTCCTTCCGGTGCCTTTCTACTGCGCTAGCATTTTTCTGTACGGTACGTTTCCGCCCTCCCGGGTTGGCTGAGGGGGCTGGTGTGCTTGTATGACACAGAGCGCATAAACATAAACCTCTGACCACCGCGATCGGTTATGATCGTTTTGCCCGCGTCGTTGCCCCGATCGATGCCTTCCCAAAACCGTTCGATGTATGTTTCGATTTCCAAACCGCCACCCGGGACTGTCGTGCTTCGTTTCTTCCTCCCGTTTGTGCAACGGCCACCCCGGTGGAAGGAAGCTGCAAGCGTGGTGAAACTGGTTTCACAACTTCACTGTTTTGTTTGTTAGCGCGTCCACGGTTCCGTGCGCACTTCTCCGGGATATCGCTGGGGAAGTTTACCCAGCATGAGTGTCGCGTTCGCACGCCGCTCCCGCGCCGGCAGGAAGCATAAATGCGCGCACTCCTTGCACTCGACCGCCGGTTGCGGAAGGAAGTTTAATGCTTTTACCGCTTCCCTTATTTGTCGTAGAAATTGAGCCCGCTACCGCAATATGTATCTTCCAGCTGAAAGGGAAAACCGCTGTCGATGCTTTCTTTTGGTGATTGATTCCCTAATGAGTGTAATATTCGTCACAGAGGGTGGAAATTAACGAGAGAAAGTACTGCTCCCGTGTGAAGTCATTAGCGTGGATGAAAAGGGAAAGAAAAATATTAGGAAAAAAACCTGACAACCTCGTAAGATATCTCTCACGATCATCGTCACCCGGGTTTGCGTTTCCTCGTCCCGTCCTACGAGCCCCTTGATTTTATGAAACTTTAAACCCTTTCGATCGTCATCGGTGGCGCGCTGGTGCACACGCAATCGGTTCACGGTATCGGCTTACGCAATCCGGCACCGGGTCGGAACGTTGCCGTACTTGAAAGGGCCTGCCGATACTTCGGTGGGAGGCTGGCTGGGATGTTGATTTTCCTGAACTATGAATATTTTTATTTGAAAAAATCAACACCCGATCTTCCGTGATGCTTCTTTTTTTGTTTTGAGGAACACAATCGAATCGGGGCCTGGGAAAAGGGCGTATTTTTTTTCGAAACAACAACGGGGTGGCCATCTGTTGTGTTGTGCAAGATTGTTTATAATTTCTCCCCGCCGTAAAGAGTCCCAACCTCGGGACCTTAATGCGTCATACCGGGAAGACAGGAATTGTTTTCCCTTTCGGGGTTTTTGAGGAGATAAAGTTGAACATGTGAAGGAAGTTTGTTGATTTGTGTTTTAATCCATTAAATCATTTCTCCATCCAGTCATCATTCCATCAGTCGTGTCTAGAAACAGTTCGTTCGCTGGTTTGTTTAATCTAGTGGAAAAAGATCTAAGGTTGGGTGTGCTACCGTTCGGAAGGTATGACGTGTGTAAGCTTTTCGCGTGCCATCCGGTCACCATCGCCGTGCCATGGACGCAACATTCGCGTGCCAACGAAGAGGGAAAACCTCCCCGCGCATGCATGATGCGAAACGCCAAACCAAAACAAACTGGGGATCAAAATAAAGACTCCCTTTCCCAAAAAGGTGGCGATACGAATACACTCTTTGGAATCCCAATGCCCTCCGGAGGCTACGAATACTACTCTACCGAAAGTGACCACAATCATGGCTTGAACCCATGGATGATGATGATGATGATGATGATGATGATGGTGTTGGAGGGAGGTGAAGCATAATGAACTTCGAAAGTCGCGGCCGTGCCCAACATGATTTTGCGGCAGCATGAATTTTTTCCCCTTCCCGGGTTCGGTCAGTGTTGTTAAAAAAGATGTGGCTGAATGTGTGCGAGAGCCAATGTTTTCTTTCTCTGCGGGCATACGGAAATGTTTCTCCTCCGCCATTGCGGGCCGCGTTCCGAAAGAGGGTCACGGATTTAAAGAGCCACGTCGCGGAACGTCCCAACCAAGTGGTGCATTGTGTGTTGGCTACATAGAAAAAGTATGCTTCTGACCATCGGAACCACTTCATTTTTTTATGTTTTATTTTTTATTTTAGACAACAGCTTCATCTCACGGCTGGCGCAACAACCGACGGTTGAGGAATGAAGGGAAAAAAGGAAGACGGTAAACTTTCCCGCGCTTTTTTCGTTGTAATGCGCAATACGTATTCGTTCTTCAGGAGCTTTGAAGACACCAACTGTGTTCCACCCGCTGGCTAACTCCGTATTATGCAGTTCATTAAATCACGCCGCGTGATTTGACTAGACGAAGGGCTCCGTTCAATGGAGATGGTTATATGCAAAAGTTCCCTATCGGCAAACGGTGGGAAAGGCGTCTTTTTTCTTCCTCGATTTGTATTGTTGTCTCGGAGGTGCGCGGAAGAAATGGGATATTGTTCCGTCGACGCTTTTGGGATGGAATTTTAAAACTCGTTCCTCGTATGAGGGATTGACACACCGAAAAACCGGTTTGGTTGGTCTGTGCTTTTTCGTACGACGCGAAGGAGGCATTTTGCCCATGAATATTGGCATCATTTTCCGCGTTCTCTTGCTGGCTTGATCGCCCGCAACCAAAAGTCTAGCGAGTGTCGTATGATGATCACCGGATCAAATCATAGTTAAGGCATCCGTTTGGGTGTGATTTTTGAGCGCTATTATCAAGATTTTGCCTCCAGTTAGTTTCGCTTGACTCGTTGTTGTTTCGGTTGACAAAATGTTCTTAAAGAAATGAACTATAGTCAAAGTACTCGGAGAATGAAGTAAAATATTTTATATAGCATTTTGTTAGGCGCAAAATAGAACAAAAGTGATCGGTTTATGAAACTAAAAACACGGGGCGTCTACAGTGTCGAGCAGCTTCGATATGACCTGGAGCTGGCAATATTTGATTTCTACGGTTGAACTCCACTTTCGCTTTAACCCACCGTGAACAGCCCTTCTCCCTTTTTTTTCTACCACAAATACAATCGATCGCCACATAATTTTGCTTCGTCCTCGAACGAAAACGCGAGTATCGGGAGGGGAAACGACCAAATCCACCTTTGGCCCGAAGGTGAGCTTAGTCATGGTCGATTTAGGGACTTTATGGCTGATCTGTTGTCCCGCTCGATGCAGTCGATTTGAAGTCAAAGAAAGTGAAGCCTATCGAGTGTTGGGCTTACGTGGTTTTGAGTAATTCAAGAAAGGTGTTCGAGGGTGTATTAAACGCACGTAAAGTGGTTTGAGTTCTTGTGAAACAAATATTTTTTTAACATCATGTCGGGGGACCAAAAAAATCTAACCAACGTCGAGACAAGTTACGTACAAGATCGTCTGTAACAGCTGGACACCTGCATGTCTGGTATGGAACTCGCGATCGACCAGCAGTTGGCATTAATCATTGATCGCGATCGGTTCAACTGTCCACTCACTTGATAGTCGTCAGTGTTCCGATCGGGAACCGGTTTGATTTTAACTTGTTGCAGTCTTCCTAACGGCATAAGAAACAACTGAAATCGTAGTCACATTCCTTCACCATTCGCATGCGCAGTAGGCATATAACCTGCGGACGATAACCTGTGCACAGGTGTTGTTCCGTTCCGAGCGAAGGGGGAGCGATAGAACCCCTATGCAAGTACCACCACCTTCTTATGGCGCTAGACACGAAACCCCGTCCGTTGGAAAATCAGCCCTCAAACGCCGTCTTCGTAACACCTGAAGCGGCAAGACAATTGGGTCGCTGGGCACAAAGAATGGAATACGACGACGTCATAGTTGGATGGCGTGACGTCGAGCTTTTGGTCCTCCGGTTTCTGCTCCCCCCTAGAACCTGTGTCATTCCACTGAACTCCAAAAAGGTCACACTTTCCTGCAGTCAGTTCGGCTCTGGATGAATGCACAGGATGATAGTTCGAGAACAATGTCGGAGGAAGTGGAGAAAATAGCTAGTCGCGTGCAATCGCGCCGGCATCACATACTGTTTGACCACACGAGCATAATTCCGTGCTGGTTTCACCATAACCGATGGCATGTACATAATATCATCAAGATAAGTGGAACCCGCGGAAAAGCTCCAACCAACGAGGAAACGTTGTCGTCCACGCGGTTTTCCCATTTCCGGATAAGGTTCCAGTTGGGTTTCCGTTGCTGATGCGGGCTTTTGCTTGCAGAACCAAACGAGTCCACTTTCCGTTCGGCTTGGGAAGGTGTGGCGATGTGGAACGTTTCTGAAGCAGGCGATAAATAGGATCGGTTGGTACGCCATTAGCACCGTCGTTGGAAGCAATTCGGGACGGGGTATGGCTGGACTTGACGGGAATGCTCAAAAATGGAAGCAAACTAACCCAATCCCGTGCGCTACGTTTGCCATCGAAAGTAAACAAAGTGCGGGGTGGTGTTTGGAGAGTTGGAAAAAGACAATAATGTGGTTCCTGCTGTCCAAAAGACATCGGTCTTTAAACACAGTTGGTTCGTTTTTCTTCAGAATAAAACATCTATTTGGATCTCTTTGCCTTTGGGCGATATTTAACATTATTTGACCTGACAAACTAGGTTCGTTTAGTTTGTGGCACATTTGTGGTTTCACCCTGAAAAACATGTTGGTTAAACAACTCGATCAACCCATCAGAACAAGTGCAATTTGCCTGTCTGTTTGTGTCGCTTCGGGTTTCCGTTTGCATTCCAGCAATCAAGCAAGTATTGATTTTTATACTTTTATAAAGAGCTTACAAGGTCCCACCGTTGTCGTTGCAAAGATCCCTGTAATTTGTTCTATACAATGTCGATTGCTCCTGGAGGGAATTAATTTAAAGGGACTCAAGTGTATGGCCACGTGGCACTCTTGGTTTGTGTATCGGTTTCGATTCACAGGAAACCTCAAGAGAAACGGTCAAGTTGAAACTCTTGAGGCCAGCCTGCTTTCACTTATGACATTCACATTATAATCATAACGCTGACTTGTCAATTGTGGGCCCTTTTTATCGTATTAGGATCATTGACCCCAGAAAATGGTTTATAACAAACTGTTATTGTATTGTACAAATAGTAATACAAAATAATGGAAATTCGTTGATTATTACAGCAGCATTTATCCCGCGATGGACTCGAATTGGAGCCGCTACTTGAAACGTTTGCAATCGTTCATTGCAGTCACAACATTGAGAATTTCCTGTGCCTTATTGGCTTTGTGTGTGGCAAAAGGAAGTGACATAATGCTGGAAGAGTCGCCTGAGAACCTGCTTTATCAGTCGGGGTTCTGAAACATAGCTCAGGTCGGCCTAGCCCGTCTCCCGGTTATCGATTCCGGTTTGCGGAAGATTTGTTTTTCGACAAAACTTGACGGTTATTCCAGACGACACACACATTTGTCTGCCATTTGGTTCCTGTTCACTGGTGTGGTAGATGGAATCTAGATGCTAGGCAATTTGAAATGCTACTTCCCCGTTTTAGTGAACTTGATTGTCTACATTCCATCGTTGGGTTTGTCTGTGTCTTTCTTCACGAGCATAATTATGCGCACTCTAAAGCTCTCCATCGCATCGAACAGATCCGGCTAATCCAGTCAAAGCTGATGAACCTATTTAACCTGTTAACCACTAACCAGTGCCTTTGGACAATTATTCCTTATCTGTCTGTAAGTCGCCGCACACAAGGTACAGAAGAAATAAGTGGCAAACAACAAAAAGTGTAATATACGACAAACCGCTCGCATGATGGAACCAACCGCGAGTCACATGTTTGTTAAATCTATCAGCGTCTATCAACGAAAATGGCATTCCATGTCGTACGGGAACCAGTTCTCGGTTTCGTCCGTCGCTCCATTTGGAGGCATTTCGCGTCGATACCAACGGCAAAAGAAAGATACGCACGCACGACAACCATTCGTTTCGACATGAAATACCAACATGGGTTTTGCAGACATGTTTGTTTGTTTGTGCTCGCACTCCGTTTCGATCAAACAATGTAGTTTCGTGGCTCAATATTTTTTGTATTAGCTTTGTGGTTTTATTATAATAATGTCTGTGTTTCAGAGGCTCCAGCAACTATGAGTACATGCACCCGATGGAAGTAGATGTCGACGACCGAGGACCGCGCCCAAATTTAATTTCTAGCGCACGAAACGGTGCTGCACGTTTTATGCGTGACTACGGACGGAACTATTACATTATGCTGATGAACTATGCAACGCGACTGAAATGCCACGACACGACGATGCGATGAAGCCAGAATGAGTTCAACGGTGGGAGTACCAGTTCATTATCGTTTCGGCCATCAAACGTTGGCGACCGTTTGGCTTTGAAGTTGGAAAATCCGCACCACTGCACAGAGAAAAATCTAACCTGATTTTGTTGTGTTTTTCTTTAAAAAAAAAAAACAAAACACGCCCTTACGAAAGGTTATACCTTCCGTCAACGCTGCTCCTTTCACCGGATCAAAACACACTTCCTTCGGTTGCCGTTGGTAACGGTCGAGAAAGGCACGCGGAGATTCAAATTCTCCACCTGAAGCACACTTTCACACGCTGGGTGCTGGAGCCAACGAAAGACAACTGGCGTGTCAGCGAAGAAAAACCGTCCGTGCGGGAGAAACGCGCGCTTGAAACTGAAAATCTCGCGTCGGATCTTCGCGCCGCAGACGTCGGAACATAATATGGATGAAGCACAACAGCACAAAACAGGCCTGAACCGCCGTTTCGTGGTGTGCGTTTCGCGCGTGGCGTTGTTTGGTTAGCGCGTGAACGCATCACGGCAGGTTGGCGCGAACCGAAATGAACGTACCTTCCGAACCGTAAACCCTTGCGTGCCCGATGCTTCGATTGGAGGAATAATGTTTCTTACAATAACGAAACTTTAAACTAGAAATTATTGTACTTTTTCTTGTTCTCGGATCCGACGGCAATATGGCATTTATTGTAAATGTCCATGAACATGTCGATTCCATCTTTGGTTGGTGCAGTGAGCAAGAAGTCCTTTAAAAACTTGCTTATTCACCCACTCTTCTCCCTCAGTTATGAATCAGCAGGTAAAGTGCACGAACCGCAACATGTTCAAATTGCCATTCCAATGATCGACGTCTGGGCTGGATTTGTCTCTTCATTAGGGTGCTCATTTGAATTTTGACGCCGTTCAGTGCGACAGCAGAGAAGAAGAATAAGTAAAAGAGATGGAATGTAACAAAAGGGTCATTACCGAGCCCTAGGGCACCGATCAAATGCACCAGATGCATAGTGCCGTGAGGGTGGGGACAGTGTCGATGGAATAAATTACCATTTACAACGTGGTTTAACGGAACCTTACACCCATTATTCTACCCAACTTTACACGTGTGGAGGCAAAGGTGACGGATTTTTAATTCATCGAGAAAAGGAGTAGTTTTATATGATTGAATTATAAAGGAAATAGAGTGGAGCAACAAAGTAATGTATTTATTATTTTTATACTTAGAGTAACCTCGTGTTAGATCACACTGGAACTTATGACACTGGAACTTTTTTCGTGTTAGATCACACTGGAAGAGGACGTTTGCGTGCTGGAAAATTGGTTTGGTTTTCTCTGGTTAATTTTTAATGAAAATTCTTGACCGTACTACGCCTTAGGAATGAAATATCAAAACAACATCTGTGATTATCGTTTCCCGTCGTCTTGTCGCGTTTCTGTTTTGCACCATGCAATGCAACAAGTATATCGAAAAATTAAATACAACTATCTAGCTTGTTGTGGGAAAGCCAATCCATACCCACCCACGGTTCGAGTGACATACTCCCGTTCGGTTCTATTCTGATTACCTCATATGGTGCGGGTCATCCGGGACGATCGTTTGCTACCGTTTGTGCAACTCAAATAGCGGCCTACACCCCACAAGCCTGCCCGTGGTATGGAGCGCAAGTTTACGCAACCCTCTCGACCGACAGCCGAAGAAAATACTGGGCGTAAGGAGTTGGAGAAAAAGATAATTGATTTAATTAGCGCACTTCATTGAAAAGAATCGGTAAACTTCCAGCATGAGTTAAAGATGACTCAAGACAGCACACATTAGTATAACAGTGTGTGTTTGAGAGATGGAAGTTTATCGTGTGTCTCGCAGTGATCATCACATCCGTTGAGGCAGCGTGGTTGTTGGAGTAATTAATTATATTAATTTGTAGTTGTTTTATGAGTTCGGTTGAATTGGGGAGAATGAGTCAAAATAGCTTGGACTCTGCTGTTGGAATGCTGCATTCGGGAATTCGGTCCAATTCTCGTCAATGGTAATTGGGGTGAACGCGTTTTTAAAGTGTTAGACATTTAACTCGGATTGAATATAAATCTAATCTGTTGGCAGGAAATGTTTTATTAAATCTGATCATCGGTCTTTCCAAAAAGATCCTTTTTTCTTTCATGGAACAAATAATGTATGTCTTAAAAATGACAACCAAAAGGTAATAAAGTTGTTTATTCTTATTGTTACTTTTTTTTAGATTGATCTCTACGTTGATACAGCCCGTCCGATCGTGGATAAGGTACTGGAAGGCTATAATGGCACCATCCTGGCGTACGGGCAAACCGGCACCGGCAAGACGTACACCATGTCGGGCAACCCGGAGTCACCGCAAACGAAGGGCATCATTCCGAACACGTTCGCGCACATCTTCGGGCACATTGCGCGCGGCAAGGAGAACCAAAAGTTTCTCGTACGCGTCAGCTACATGGAGATCTACAACGAGGAGGTGCGCGATCTGCTCGGCAAGGAGCTGAACAAGAGTCTGGAGGTGAAGGAGCGTGCCGACATCGGCGTGTTCGTGAAGGACCTGAGCGGGTACGTCGTGCACAATGCGGACGATCTGGACAACATCATGAAGCTGGGCAACAAGAACCGCGTGGTCGGCGCGACGAAGATGAACTCGGAGTCGTCCCGTTCCCACGCTATCTTCTCGATCACGGTCGAGTCGAGCGAGACGGACGAGGCGGGGCGGCAGTACGTGCGCATGGGCAAGCTGCAGCTGGTCGATCTGGCCGGCTCGGAGCGGCAGAGCAAAACGCAATCGTCCGGCTTACGGCTGAAGGAGGCGACCAAGATCAACCTGTCGCTGTCGGTGCTGGGGAACGTAATAAGCGCGCTGGTCGATGGGAAGAGCACGCACATTCCGTACCGCAACTCGAAGCTGACGCGGCTGCTACAGGATTCGCTCGGTGGCAACAGCAAGACGGTGATGTGCGCTAGCGTTAGTCCGGCCGATTCGAACTACGTCGAGACGATCTCGACGCTGCGGTACGCGTGCCGTGCGAAGAGCATCCAGAACCTGGCGCACATCAACGAGGAACCGAAGGATGCCCTGCTGCGTCATTTCCAGGAAGAAATTGAAGAACTGAAGCGCCAGCTGGAGGAAGGCATCTTCCAGAACGGGCTTGAGAGTGGTGAAGAGGAGGAGGAGGAGGACGAAGGGGAAGATGAAGGGGACGAGGAGGACCCGGTGGAGGATGAGTGTGATCCGGATGAGGATCGGGAGCGGGAACGCTTGGAGCGCAAGGAGAAACGTCGCAAGGAGCGGGCCCGCGAGCGGAAGGAAAAGAGTGACGCCGAGAAGGAGCTGCTTGAGAAAAAGGCTATGGAGAATCAACAGGAACTGAAGAAGGCTAAGTAAGTGACATTGTTCGCTACCCCGTGGACATGCTTTAATCTAATTCCCATTCCAAACAGGTCCGAGCAGGATCAACTGCGTGCGAAGCTTTCCTCGCTGGAGAACAAAATCCTGGTCGGTGGTGAAAATCTGCTGGAAAAAGCGAAAGAGCAGGAGCTCCTGCTCGAAAACTCAATCACCGAGCTGGAGCAGCGCACCAAAACCGAGCGGGAGCTGAAGGAAAACCTGCAGAAGATCGAAGCCGAGCGGATCGATATCGAGGAGCGGTACAGCTCGCTGCAGGAGGAATGCGTCGGCAAAACGAAGAAACTGCAGCGCGTCATGTCGATGCTGATGAGCATCAAGTCGGAGCTGGCCGACCAGCAGCAGGAGCAGCAGCGCGAAAAGGAGGGCATTTACGAGAACATTCGCAGCCTATCGCGGGAGCTGGCACTCTGCGAGCTGGTCATCAATTCCTACATTCCTAAGGAGTACCAGGTATGGGTCCACGTCCCCGCACGTGTCCACATACCCGATCGTGCCTTTCATGTACACTTTTCTCCTTCTCTTGATAGAACATGATCGAGAAGTTCACGCACTGGAATGAGGACATTGGCGAGTGGCAACTGAAGTGTGTCGCCTATACCGGCAACAATATGCGCAAAAACATACCGGAACCAAAGGTCAACACCAAAGAGACGGATCTGACCGATCTGTCACACGTGTATCTGAGCTACAACACGGAATCGGTTGTGGAACCGATGCGTGCGAAAACGGCCCGACCACGCACCTCCGGCATTGCGCGTCCAACGACCGCCCGAAAGTATTACTAGGAGGCTTCGAAAATGGAGCGGGGAAAGCCGTCGCTGCAGCCAATTGAGGCTCCGTTCTTTTTTTGTTTAAGGCAAACCAATTTGCTTTGGTTATGATGATTTCAACTCATCCTTATCCTATCCTCATCCTAATCACAACTCACAACTATTTCACGCCGCTTGTTTGTTTGTGTTTTTGTTTATTTAGTTCTGTGGTCCTTAAAGTGTGTGTATGTGTTTATAATAATCATGCTTAATGAGCTTTTTTCTGCTAAAGCGAACAAATTGCTCATGCTGCTGGAGCACCTTGAAGGATCGCTGGTACAGTGATGGACTTCTTGGCAGTTGTTGGCAGCAGCAGCCACGAGCAACGTACTGAGTTAGTTATTTTAGTGGTGAGGTATTTAGCGCACAAATAGCACGTCGCAATACTTCTCAGACAACATCGCATAAAAACAATAATGTGCAATTCGAAACTAGTCGCTTCTGGTCGCGGACAGGAAATTAACTTAAATCAAACAAAAAGTGCTCGACACAGTTGACACACGTTCACCGATGCCGATGTGAATAATTTGGCGAACGGACAAAATAGTATTTATAATTGTTTAGAAGCAACTTTATTCCCTAGAGTACGGCAAAGTATCTCGTTGTGCTTTAGAATGCGAGAGAATTTGTGCTTTCTTAAGGTGGAAGCTGTAAACCTGCAATAAGTTTAACCAAAACGTATAATAAGCTTTCTTTGTGCTACCAAACTTGTGATGACATTCGAGAGGCATTTGTTTTGCAACGATTTCCAAGTGAGGGAGGCCAACTATGAGTTAGTAATGAAAACACACGGGTTAAACCAACATGAAAAGTCGCAGTCTCAGTCAGTCAGAAGCCAAAAAGGCTCTAACAAACTAACCCTCTGTTTGCATACCCAAAACGGTTGCCGCATTTGAACACAAAGGACCGATAGGCTCTTAAAAGCCAGTAGCGTGATTTCCTAACAGTCGAACCGTGACCGAAGAGAAGATTTTTGCTGTGGTTGTGACAATATTCCAGTAATGTTAGACAAGAAATGGATTTAGTTATGGTTGTAAAAATGTTCCGTTTAGATCCGGTTTCTTCTTTTACACATTTTTTGTCATTGGTTTTCGTTTTGTAGTGTGAGCACCATCCCCGTCGTTTGGATTTCCTCGGCACATTTTCCACTCTACGGCACAAAACACCATTGATTAAAATAACCAAGTGGTGCTCTAACGTAACTGATCTTCATCTAATACGGCTTCGTTTAGTGTGTATTTATTCTTTAAGTTCCCATCCACATCCCCATAGCAACAGTACCGCTTGTTTTTATTTGCCTTACTTCACGAGTGAACGAATTAATGCACGAAGTAGAAGCGAACGTAGAACGAGCACACCGAGCAAAACATCACAAGCTTAGAAAAGCACTGGACGGTTTTTGAAGGTAAACTTTTGAGGTATTGTTCAATAAGAAAAAAAAAACTACCTACAGGATCCGCAATAAAGCAGTAAAAATAATACTCAAAATCAAATGTGCAAATTTGTATCCAACCATTTCAAATAAACAATGAATGATATCTTCTTGTACCGAGCTCCTTATCTTTAAGATTATATTTTATGTCTAACTTTTAAGCTGTGACACATTTCATGGTAAAGTCTACTTACCTTAACGATTCGTACAGCACAAATAATTCCATCAACACTAGCTGCATGGAGAAACACAATTTCCAAATATAAGTTCAGTATATATTTGTTTAAATAACTGGTAAATTTGTACATCTGAAGCAGTATACATAATAAATAATGTATAAAGTCGGTCGCAAAAAGCGAACCCTACGCTATTACTGGTACTCTACCGTACTACAGGTGTATACGAGCGCGGCGGCCACCAGCTAATTGTTCGCCCGGCGAACGCGCGGCCACAACGCTCGTGTCCTTCTGGTCTCCCACCGTCTTCTCCTCACGTCCTGACTGACGCTTACCACTAAACAATAAGGATACATCTAAGCTACAGTCTCTAGTTAGTCTTTCACAGTGCGGTTAGATATGTTTGCGTCCTCCCGTTCATTTTCAATTAGCAGGAAGCGGAAAAATTCACGTTGAACTACGTTCGAACAAAACCGATAGTTCATCTACTTCTTCCCCGGCCATCGCAAGGCGACGTGCAAAAGGGTACGAGATTGTTTGCTAAAGCTATGATAAGGACAGTAGTTGGCTTCTTAATCTCTCCTTAGTCTGTTCTAGTTATAGTTATAGTTCATTTTATGTTGCCTGTTTCGTGCTCATTTCATTCTCTCCGTCCCAGTTGGGGAAATACGGCTAATCTTAGAGTACCGAACAGGTGTACGAGGTAGTGGTGAAAGTTATTGCTTTGCTTAGCTTTCTCGATCGACGGCGGCTACTGTCGATCGCGGAATCTTATCTCGATCGGTGTCCGCGGTGCCAGTAAGAACTGGAACTGTGTGTCGAGCGGACTACGATACTCGATCTCGAAGTTTTGGAAAATCTGTATGGGGGTAAATAAGCATCAATTGGGGTTTTCATAGAAGTTTTTCACAATTCGAGTACAATATACCTTCGCTATCAGAAGCGTTAGCTCGATGTCGACGATCTTCTGCCCGGGACACATACGCCGACCAATACCGAATGGTAGGACGATTGGGGCGCCCGGTTCCTGCCGCTTGTAAACAACGTTGTCGTTTTCGTCACGCTGGTCAAGCCAGCGTTCGGGCAGGAACCGATCGGCCTGCTGGAAATTCTCCTCACTCTGGCAGGCAATTCGTGTATGGCACAGGACGAGGGTCTAATGAGGATGAGTTGCAAGAGACACTGGATGAAAAGATGTGTGGGGAAAAAGTGCACCAACCGTGAAACTTACGCCCGCCTTCAAATGGTATCCGGACAGCTGGAAGTCCTCCTCGAGGAAGCGCGCCAGGCAGGGTGTGGTGGGCGAAATGCGATACGACTCCTGTATGCACGCCTTGGTGAAGCTGGCCGCCACGAGATCCTCATTGGTGATGCTCTTCGTGCAGTGGGCAAACTCGTGCGCGATCGTCCGCTGGTGTTCCACCGATTGGCTTAGGTTGTGCAGCAGGAACGAGAGTGTGTTGGAAAGCTGTGGATCGGATCGGAAGAGGTACACTGTTGAGGATGGTTCACAGAGGGCACACGGGGTAGCTTCTCACGGACCGTTTCTATGGCACTGGTGATGAGGTCGATAATGCCGGATATCTTCTCCTTCGTATCCAGCCCTTGCGACTGCAGAATGCTGATAAAGATGTGCTTCACGTCATTGTCCGGGCAGTTGAGCTGCTCCTCCTCGAGTGCCTCGTACACAATCTCTGCGATCGTGCTAAAGTAGCGTAAAGGAGAGGGCATTAAGGATAAGACACTAAGTAAGCAAAGATCTCGCGAGAGGACACTCACTCATAGATGATCTCCTCGCAGCGGACAAAGTTATGGTAGAGGCGCGTCGGCACGTACTTCCACAGCTTGAACCCGTAGTAGCTCTGGCTGATGTAAACGAACGACTCCTTGACCGCTTCGGCCAATCGAATGAACTTTTCGTTGCGTCGATCCGTCGTGAGGTAACCCATACGACGTCCCAGCACCAGGCAGCAGATAACTGCAAAAGAAATTGAGGTGGGTTAGTGATCACACGTGGTCCGGATCGTTTTCTTCTGCATCAAAACTCACTCTCAAGCCCGACCGAGTTGGCGATGTCCTGGAAGTTATATATCGTGCCATCCTCCGCCCGTTGTCGACGCACGAGATCGACGAAGTCTTCGCAAATCTCGTTGACCGATGGAATGAAAGATTGTAGGATCCGCCTCGAGGTTATGCCGCTGGTCAACTTCAACCGTAGCTCGTGCCATTTTTCACCCTGACTGCAATTGCAGAAGAAACCGTTTGAAAATAAAACAATCCCGCTCGTGCTCCATTCGGAGATGTCGCTGCCGTTCTTACGCATTGATCAGATTGGTCACCCCGAACCGGTCGGGTCGGCTTCGTCGGTACAGCTCGATAATTTCCGTTGGCGGCCGGAACGGATAGCGGCTCGGGTACCTCAGCACCTTCTCCATGTCGGCACGATCGAACAGGTTCACGATCGGCACCGTGTCGACGTCCAGCACGATCTTGCCGTAGCGCCGGTGCAGGTCCAGAAATGCCTCGTGCACTTTCGAGTAGCGCTGGCGCCCGGTGAAGTAAAGCCATTTCGTCCCGATCAGTGGTAGCCGGCGTGGTCCCGGAATCTCCCAGATGGATTTAACCTGCGGCACGCGCTCACCATCGTTTTCTCCGTTTTCCGCCTCGCTCCGGGTGCAGGTGGTGGGCGAGGAACGTGGGCCGTCGGATTGCACACCCCCTCCACCGTCCCCGTTCAGATGCAGCAGATGCAACAGGAAGCTTCGGATCGATTCAATGATTTTCTTCGGCTTCGGATTGTACGACAGGAACATGAACAGCGTGACGAATGTGTAGAAAAGCACTATCGTGACCGACATCGTGCGATCGAACGGGCAGGAGGGTTCGTCTGGGAGGGGAAAATGAAAATGAAATGATTAAAATAGAGTGGAAAAATGGAAAAAATAGTTTTCATTCGTACAATACGTCAAGGAAACCCTGGAACGTCGTTAGCTTTCGTTTGGCGTACAGTTAAAGAAAATCTCAGCCAAGGTTAGGCTCAAAATAGATGCAAAATGAGCTGCTGTTTCCCGGCTCTCACGAGTCATGGCGTTTTAGTTGAAGGGTAGGAATAGTCTTATTTTAATCCTTCTTCTTTATGCAAATCCTACTATTATTTCATTTTTAATGAACCAGTCATCAATGATAAATGGTATACAAATAATTAAAGACATTTTTACCAACGAAACTGGTTAGGGGATTGCTATTTGAAACAATATACAAGTTGTCTCAGTCTGAGAAACCATACTCATTGCATTTTTTTCCATTTCGGTTAAATGCGTCGTAGATCGAACCAGACCTTCACTGATTATGGTCACCCCCTATCGGCTCGAAAGGGAAAGTAGATTGATAAGGCGTTTTATTGACTGATGGCAGCATTTATAGTCCCACGCGCTGCTATGATACCCTCAGATAAGTTTTTTTTTTGCTGATAAGCACAGCACAATCCAACCGGAACTGCACCTTCCCAGGGTCAAAACTTATACCTGAACCGTAAAGGCGTATCGGAAAAGCTTCTACAGTTAATTTTTATCGATCAGCGTTATCTATTTTGGTCCGTAGGTTTGTTGTGTTAGCGACGAAAAATTTGCACAATTTTTTAAATACAAATTTCCAATGCAATAGCCTTATTTGTGAGTCAGCAACCTATTCCACTTGCCAATTATTTTAATAATTACCAATGTATTTATTTTTAAATTCATTCGTATTTCTCTATAGATCGCCTGATCGTACACTCACATGTACCTTAAAAGACAAACAAAAACAAAGCTGGTTATTCAATTTGAAAGATTATTGTTTTGTTTTCGCTTTCAACAAAAGAATGCTTGGAAAAAACACGTAATCTATTACACGACCGCTTTCGTTGACGGCCGCTTTGGGTAATTGTTATTTGATAATCTCTCACCACTGCTCACACACTTCGGCTCACTTGCTCACTCGATCGCAGCTTCCACCTTTCCTTCACTTCTCCCATCCTTGCCTCGCTGCAACATCGAAGGATCACGCCTTTGCGTCCCGTTTCCCTATCGCACCGGTTCCCCAATCTTAAGCTGAAGCCAGTCCAAGCCGGCCGGTTCGCGTATCAACACTATGAAGCAATAAAAGCGTGTAAAGGGAGCAACAGCATCAACACAAAATAAAAGGGAAACAAAAACACGCCACCAAACAACAACAACAACAGCAACAGCACACCAGCGCGCCCGTGTGCCCGTTGAATCACGATCACGGTCACGGCCACGGTCACGCTCACTACCCGTCCGCTGCCCCTTCCGAAGCCGTTCCTTTCGGCGGGCAGCTGACGAGAGGGTCGAGCCCGCAGTGAGTTATGAAACCGCGCGTGAGCGTGTTGTGAGAGCGAGGTGGAGCCGTGAGGATTACTACGAGCCGGGCCTACCGGCTCCCCATGGACCGGATTTGATCGTGACCGCGAGAAGATAAAGAGAAGCGAAATCGCGACGATTTCTTTTATTCGAAGGATTATTTTTTCGATCGCTTTTCGTGAGGACACCGACAGCAAAAAACCTAAGCACACTCCTCGGTTTTATTCACGATCGCTTACCTTGGATCATCTTGGTCCCAACGCTCTGCGTCGTAGATAAAGATTCCCGTTTGATCCTGTTCGTTCCTGTTACGACACCAACGTTTTTGTTCGAGATCGCTAGGCAAGCCTTTGATCTATTTCACAATGCTTAATGAGTCTAGTTGTCTCTTGTATTGCACCTGTGTAACACCTGTGTACCGGGCACAAAAATCAATCGCACTTTCGTACAGCAGTTTCGCCCATTGCACGGGTTTGGAATGTGTCCCGTCCGCGCCGGACCATCTCACTCTAGTGGCAAGCCCCGCAAGGGTTTCGACACGGGCGGTGCGCTTACTGCCACCGCGGTGTTCCCGCTTATCAGCGCGACGTTGTTTGACGAACTAATTCGGGACCCGAAAAAAGATGCCCATACCAGCAGCAGCGGCACTGGCCGGCTCCCTGTATTGTGTGTGCGCGCCCGCGCGCCTAGCGGTTCGCGTACACACACGAGCGCCCGCGCCCAGCGTTGGTATCCCGCTGGAGCCTGTCACCGCTGACGCGCTCCATCTCGCGTCTCGCGCTGCCCCCGATCATTCGTGAATGTCAATTCAATCGAAAAGACAAACGGGAGGACAAACGCGCACCACCCGCATAGGCACGCACGATCACGCAAAAAAACATTGCCCCTCACCATCCTCCGCGTTTCCTCCTTGGATGGCTCCCTCGTTCCTTGCATTTGCCCTTTATGCCAGGCACAGTGGGGTAGGCGTGTGGGCATGGGTGAACATAGGAAGTTAAATTTTATTATAGTGCATTAGGTTGATAGTTTAATAGAATCCACTTAACTATCATCAATTGTTTCAACTTCTCTTTAGGAAATTAATTCAATGCACTTAGTAAATTTTAAATAAGATACAAAATTTATAAAAATTTGCTTCCGTTTTATTCTTCATTGATTAATATTTATCAAGTTTAGATTTTCCGCCTTTATTGTCTTATGAGCCTAGTGTTAAAGGTTTCTTTTGTTTGACGTTTGGTGTTCAACTTATGTTTGCATGTAACCGTGAGTAATGGTGCTACCATATTAATTTGGTAGTATTTTTTGTATTACTCCCTAAGGTGTGATGGATCCATTAGATGAAATCGTCTTGCGGAGGGCATACAAAATAAGAAGAAAAAAAAATTGTTCGCACATTTCTTGCGCGTGAGCTGACAAACGTAACCGCTATCGCAAAGCATACAGCTTCATTTGTTATCTGTCAGCTGACCGGTTCGACCACCAGCTTGCTTATCATCGTCCCAGCACACGCGCGACGGTGGTGAGAACGGTATGCACGTCAATCACGACAGCGAGCAGCGCGAGTGAGAATGAGAGCGTTTGCGCGAGCTCGCGGTTTTGCAAACACACACGTTCAACGTATCGCCCGGCGCGGATCGCAGATCACTATCGCTCTCATTCGGGTTGCGGGGCGCGAGTTTTTTCACTTTCAATGGCGATGCTGATGATTGTGCGGAAAGTGAGATCGGTTCTTATCAAACAGCTGCAGCTGATGGTGCAGGATTAGTCCCCGCGTACCGGCTTTGCAAAGGGGTTTGGGCTTCGTGCTGCTTAGTTTTACGGTCGAGATAAGGATGCAAATCAATAGAAAATATTAAAAGAAAATTGCCGATCCGTATGCAATGAGTACCAAAACTAAACACACCGAAACCAAGCTTCTATGAACTTTTCTCAATGAATCTATGGTGGTTGACGATAAAAACAATCTTCGAAGAAAACATTGGAAAAGATCATCCGATCACCGATTCGTACGAAACATGCCGCAAATAGACAGCTGTTTGTAAACAAACCCTTTTCAATTCAATATTTGTGAGCTACAAAATGTGCTTACTCCCTCCTACACCGCTGTATATGAAAGACGCTGTTCACGGAATTTGTGTTTAGACGGGGTGCCTCGAAAATAAAATCACATGATGGTACTTCACACACGCCAGAGAGATAAGAAAATACAACACTTTGGAGTACACAAGTAAAAAAAAAACACATTCCCTAGGAATAATAACAAACCGAGCAACAATGTTGTAGGTCGTTCCTTACCGAGAGAGTGAGGAGTGTGTTTCAGTGGAGAAAAAAAGTTTGAGGGGAAAAAAGAATTAAAGCACTTAGTATTAATTAATCTTTGATTTATTTTGCTCATTTCTCAGCCAAATTTATAAAAGTGTGTCATCACGAACAATGATGTGAAATTTAAATCGCACGAAAGCGACAAGATCTTCCCTTCCCGATTGTCGTATCCCCGTCTAAAAACCACAATATCCAAATAAATGAAAACTAGCAGCGTTTCTCGAACCGAACGAAAAAAAAACCACCAGTTCCAGCAACTCCTCAAGGGGCCCACCCGAAGAATATTGCGCTGCGCGTCGTTCTGCGGAGATTTCAATGTCAAAAGGGTAATGATCGAGATTTGGATGGTTTGGGGAGGTTTTTTTCTGCGTTACTCTTGGCAGTGCTCCCTTGGTTGCTACACTCTTGGGCTGGAGGAGGCGGGTAAGCCAGCTGAAGCAGTGCCAATACCACGGATGCCCATAATCCAAACGGGTGGTTGGCAAAGAACGTTTGAATTTGCCTTCCCGGTAGTAACAGGGCTGATCCGAGATCTTTGACGATGCTGCGACCGGTCGCGTTTCGAATCTGAGTGGACGATTTTTCGTAAGAAAGGGGTTTTAGTTTCGACCTCAGCATAGACATCTTATTCAGGCGGGGAAGGTTTCGCCAATCCCTACGGCATGCAAATGAAGAACCGAACGGTGCGACCAATCGGAGGGCAACATCGTCTGTCAATAAATGCCATAAGGAACGTTCGCATCGTTGTTTTTCTCCCGTATAGGTCGTACAGTTTAAAAAAGACGATCGCTAAAGCGAACCTTCCCAGCGAATTCATTCTTGCCGGGGGTTCGTCGCCTGCAAGATCATGTTTCACCGGCACGTTGAAGTCTTTCGTTTTTGAGAGATTTTATCTAACCAAAGCGTACGCAGCTCGGAACGAAAGCAGACGAAAGCTGGGATGAGTCGGTTTTATTAGGCAAATTCCATCGTTGTTGTGATGTTTCTGGTAATTGTGAAGAAAAAAACTTTATTGTGTAACATTGAGCAGTGCTAAAAGTAAGGCAATACTTCGTGCGTTTGTGCTCAAAGCCGGTCAAAAGGTTCAACAGAAATGTGATTAAATATTATTCGAAAACGCTAAATTTCTCAAAACTAAAATGTTTATTCGTACATGCGTGAAACTCTGCAATCGAAGTAGGTTTGCTCAAGAAACAAATCGAGTTCCTAAGAACACGGATCTTTCCTAGAGAAGTATCATTTGTATTTTTTTTTATTTTTCCTCTCTCAACCCATACCGTCCACCGACCAAAACGCACCTTCGAATTGTATCGGATCCTAATTAAAAGGCACAAATACACACAATCAAGCACGGATTGGAAGGAAACTGGTTTTCCTGTCCGTTCGGATCCTGCCGCACGCCGCCGTAACGTCTAATTAAAAGGCTCCCTGTATTAGCTTTCCTTGATTGCTTCCCTCGGCAGCTCAGGTGCCTGTGGCTATAATGGGCACTCCTTCGAGTTAAGGGAATTGGAAAAAAGGAGACTGATGAAATAAACTAAAATCCCCCCGCATCACAACGCACCGAGCGACGAAGAGCGAGCGATGAGTTTGGTTGCCGTCCAGTTCCGAACTTGACCTTCTCCTCAAAATAAAACCGGAATGGAAAGAGGACGAGATAAAGTGAGGCTGAACAGGAGGCAGCTTTAGGCACAGAAAGAACATGAAGACACCCGGCACAGCACCAGCCCCGAGTGCTCCTAGAAAGGAGGAAGGTGCTCCCAAATGGACGCGGAAGTGTTTCAATGGTACCGTTCCATCCATTTGGTGGTTTAGCGTTTGCCCAAACTTCTACCTCCAGGAGAAGATTGAGTCCTGGTACGAGACAAGAATGCGCAAAAGAATGGGATTTAAATGGACCATTCCGAAGCAGTAACTGGTAGCGTGGGCCCATAATAAAACGTGCTCCAACGATTTTCCTCACACCTCGGCAAAACGTCGACCGATTGGGCTGCGTTACAAACGTTTGACGGAACAGCTGATGGATTTCGTTGGCCCATCAAGCCGGCCACCTAGCCAGGGTGAATGTTGATTCGTTCGAGCCCAAAGTCGGTCAGCTCCGAGTGGTAATTTGGGTTTGCTTCCCCGCGAGCGACGGAAGCGAAACTCTCGTTTTCGACGACGGGTCGGACTGGCAGGCCGGAGACTCCGTACTACCGGACGAGATCGAAAGTCTCACCGTGCCCGGACGAATCCCGTCGAGCCATGGAACTCTCACCCAAAACCGGTGCTGGCCGTCTGACGCTGGAGCCTTCCTGTTCGATCCACCCTCCCCCACCACCCTTAGGGCTCCGGATTTTCATTTCAAGCAGTAGATTGACCGATTTTTCGATTCCCTCCACTGCCCCCGCACGCACACACGCACCCCGTCCCGCTGTTGATCCCCGCGGAAGGGAAAGGAGGGCACCAAAACTGTGTCAAAAACGAGACGGGCACGGGCAGAATGGGCGGAATGGGCACGATCGTCTGTAGTTTTCATTTCATTTCTGGTTTGCTTGATTTTTTTTGTTTTTTCGGTGCGTAGGATTTCGTTTCGCAAAACACGTGCAGCGGAGAAACGGTAGAGCAAGAGAGTGAGAGGCAATATTTATGTGTTTTTTTTCTTTCCTTCGATCAACCAAGACTGGTTTTTCGTGCAGACAGTGTGTGCACGTCGGCTTAGAAAAGATGTCGCGGAAGCTAAGCCACCGAACGAAGCGAGTCCGTTAATCCCGGGGCTTGGATGCGGAAATATTGGCAAGTGGAAACTGGTATGTGCTGGGAAGATTACTATGTGGTACTTTGTTTGCGGCGAGTAATGTGACGCTCTATTTAAGATCGATATTTTTCAGAAGCTTTAATTTGTGAAAAATAATGGTACAATAGTTGTATGTACCCCAAACTGAAATGTCTTACGTTGAGAATAAAACACAAATGAAATAAAAAACTATAACACTATAAAAAATAGAAAAATGCTAAACAAAATAAAAATTTAAGCAAACGATCAAAAGAACACAAATTTCAAACATCAATAAGATAAACATGTCGATGTATCTGCCATGTACTGTTCAATACCGATCGAATTGATTCGGCCGAAAAACTCTGTTCGTCCAATTTTATTGCCTATATTTGCATTTTAAATGAGAGTTGTTTTACGGCTTGAAGAAAATTTTAGAATTTTTTCACGCTCCACCTAGGCTTTAAGCCCCGAGCAGCCACCAACTTTTACGACGCCACGAGCTTCAAATCCGGTTTAACGCATGCGCAGGAGAAAGGTGATGCATCTAAAGTGATCCCTCACCGATGCGCCCGGCTTTGGAGAGGAAAACGGGGGTCCTACGAATGGAACCGAGCTTGTAACCCCCTGCTCCGCCACTCTCCCTCCAGGGTACGACATAACGTAACGGAAACGCCATCGTTAGATTTAGTTGTTTTTTTTCCTTCCAACCGCAACAAGACAAGATTTAAAGCACGCCTGCGAAAGCTCGGCGAACGTTAGAAATTTCCCTTTCACATAAACCCCCCCTATGTGCGCCGCCGGAGGGCGCGCGAGGGGAAAGGGCAAGCGCTGAACGTGCTTTAATGCGGGTTTTCCTTTCATCGCGCGTTGCATCCGTTCCTCGGGTTCGGCCGTTCCGAGGTTGCGTCGAAGGTTTTGCGCCGGAGTTTTCCAGCGCGAGAGTAGCCAGTACGCGGTGGATGAAACGGGAGCTAGGGGAAGGCAAAACCACGGCCCGAAGAGGATGGGGCAAATGGAAACGCATCAAGAAGCCGGCGGGTTCGGGTTTCGTGTTTGAGAGAAACAAGTTTTACCTTCGCCCGCCGCCAGCAAACCCATCGTCCTGCGGCTTCTTGCACTTGATGATTGACCACCGCGAGCCATTATCAAACTGACTGGCTCGCGAACCGGGCTCCCAGCGGGCTCATGTGCTACACCAGTGGCCCGGAGTGCAGGCATAATCGATTGGAGATCGGTCAGGCCGCCAGAGAAAGCCTACCTTGCGGCATGCCTGCCTATGGTTGGCGCGGTCGGTCGGTTTTCGGTTCGAAGGGAAAACTGTGCGTAGTTTTCACTATCATTTATCGCAGCCATCAATTACTGGGCATCGGCCATTCATTGATTCGAGCCTCGTGCCCCCTCTCCCTCCCCGCCCCACCTCGCCAGCCACAGTGACAAATGACATCGGTGCGCTTTCTCGTGGGCAGCGTTGGCTCGTGCAGCGCCGGAAACCCACCCGGCCGGGGATTGATTGGGACGTTTTAACAACACTTCGAGGCATGTCACCGTGGAATGCACCAGCGCCAGAAACGACCGACCGAAACCCCGCTCGCGATCCCTCCCGCCCTCACAGAGGGGGCGCACAGGTTTTCCGCGTTTTTCCCATAAAAGAGCGAAGGAAAAATGCCACACCGTAAACGGAGACAGCGGGCCCGTTTTTGTGGCGGATCGTTGTTGCGGTTACATCACAGCCACACAAGGTGTTTTTGTTTTGCTTATTTCCCATCGAACTGTCCACTTGTTTGAGCAGCCTTGAAGGAACGTTTGATTTGTGCATTCAATTGAAATTGGATAATTGGATGTTTACTTGTTTAGAATTTCTTTCGAAACAGTAAATAAAATAGATTTCAACTGGGTTATAATAGTGTTGATTAATGATTAATGATAGACGCAGCAAAGAGAAGTTTTAACATTATTTTGAAAACTTAAAACATACTATCGGGGGTTTCTTTGAAGCAAATACATTTTTTATTAAATTTTCAAATCAAATATGTTATCCCATGTACTACAATTGGTATTTTACTCATTTGTCTCATCTTTTTGGAACGTTTTGTACTCTTTCCCAATAATAGTAATGTCAGTTCTAACAACAATTATTTGCCGACTCTTTTTGTGATTTAAACAGTCGGTAAAGTGCTGTTTGCCAATACACATCCAATAGGAGGAAAATACCTGCTAATTGGATGAAGCCAAGTATGGAGAATACAGTGGATCTTTGAACGTTCCCCAGTTGAAGATTTGTTTATTTAAGTTAAGGTATTTTAATGTAAGTAGCTTCTATTTTCTGCGCATTGAATATTTGAAAATTACCTCTAGAAAAACATTTAGTAATACTAAAAAAACTACATTTCCAAAACATTCAAGTAACATTTTGTGATTTAACTGCTGTATTGATTACATGTTTAAACAAACGTGTAAAAGTATGAAAAGTAAAATAGTGGTGAAAAATCGGCAAAGAAACAAACATTACACGCTTCTCTTCGTTGGCGGAAGAACGGTTTCTAAATAGAAACAAAATAAGAGAATACAATCTTCCCGAACCGGTTTCATCACTTGCGTGCAAAACCTCCCTGGTCCGCTGTTGGATGATGATTTGATGCTTTTCATCGCAGCGCAAATAAATAGTTGCGCAGCATAATAGCTCTCCACGCTGCACCGTATCCTAGAGACCTTCGGGAGTGCGGCAAAAACAGCCCACAATTGCTGCCCGAGGAAGCAGGCCCGGTGTCTTCTTCGGCGGAAGATAAACAAACAACGGAAGGTCGTTCAAGGATAAACAACGCGTCCAACTTTGCTTCCCATCCAGCCAGCTTCTAGGTTGTGGTCGTCGTCGTCGTCGTCCTCGTCGGTTGGCGAAGACAATTGTTGCTTATTACTATCATCATCGTCATCATTATGTTTCATTACCCGCGCGAACCGTATGGTGCACGTTCCCGCCGAGGTTTGTATTCTGCAGCCCGGTGAAATTACCAGCACTTGCATGGTGCTATTTTTCCTTTCTGTTTTCCGACCCACCCGGGATAATTCCCAAGCCAGGGTCCAGGTTGTGAGCGGAGTGCAAACCTTGTCCACCCGAAGCCATTTCTATCGTCCTTCGACGGAAATCGATGGGGCATTTGTTGCCGGGAGGATCTGATCTCAACACGGGCTCAAAAACATCTTCAATCCGGTATTAAACGAATGAAAACTCAACCCGTTTACCCGGTCGAAGTCCAATGGGCTAAATTTTCGGGAACGATGAGTTAATTGCAATGAATTGGCAAAATATGTTTCCTCACTCGTAAGAACGGAAGTAGGTTGTTGTATGCTTTTTTTCCGCGTAAACGAAAGAGCGGAAGCTACTGTTAAGCCATTGTTGAATTTGCACATTTTCGCGATCGTAGATTACAGCACGTTGTTTTGGCTGCGGCTGCCCGATCGGAAGTCGTACGAATAACAACAGCGACGGCGATGTCGTAAAGTGTGACGTCGATGCTGGAATTCGATGCCCGTGACGTAGGAAATGGTCTACGCAGCAGGAATCGACTAGAAATTGGGGCGTCGGCATGTTGCTTAACATTGGCATTTCTAGCAGCCAAAGCCCATTAAATGTGTCAAGTTACAAGTTTGCAACAAACATATGATAGAATTGCTTTTTCTTTCAACCATCGATGATCGATTTAGTCGCTAACAGAGTGTGATCGTTTTTCTTCGTTTATTTGCTTGGAGTATTTACATACAACTGGCATAAAGATAAATTCTAGCCACAACCAAGGCATGCAACTTGAGCTAAGACAGTCGCGTCCTTCTCCCAATTGGAATTTGGAACGTTTAAACGACATTTGATGAGTTCGCAATTCTTTGGACAACTTCCACCCGGGTGGGCAAAAACAGAAGTTGATGATCGGGTTAAAAATAAGTCATTCCAGAAAATCCGGGACCTTGGTCACACAAATCGCTGCAAATGGTTGGATCGATATTTAATTGAGTTTTTTCACTGTAGATCAAAAACAAGCAAAAATAAAAAATAAGTTTCGGCGTTATTTTCAGCATTTCTGCAGAAAACTTACTCCTGGAGTCAAGTATCACAACAAACCAACGTCATATGAAACTGAAATGAAACTCCACATGGTTGCAACCGAAGACGAAACGTAGCTCATTGGCAATTGAGCCGTGCAATTCTGGGTGGGCCCGAAAATAAAAGAATATAATTGTAATTGGAATTGTAAAAATATCCGAAGTCGAACTGACGCCAATCAAATATCGACTCTCGATCCACCGATGGACACCTCCTCTCTGCCAAATGGCAAATGGGTTTGTTGACCAATTTCTATGCTGGCCAAGGGTAGCGACCACCACCACCACCATCACCACCCTTTTGAGCACGCAAATCCAACCGGATAAACGTCTCGCACGGAAAGAGCCAAAAGAAAACAAAACACAAGTAATACCGAGACGCCGGGCGAGAAGGTCGCCTTGAGCACTAGAAGACAACTTAATCACCCTCCTGCCCCACCCTCCTTCGTCATCCGGTAGGTATTGACTACCCTCTTCTTCTTGGCACAGAAGTAGTTGGTATTGAATCTAAAATTCTAATTGCACTTCGGCCAACGGTAATCATAACTGCAGGTGGAACGGGACGGTGGCTAATGGCTGGGGCGTGGTGGTACACTGGCGAGCCGATGGCCAAAAACCGGTCTGAACGCATCGGAGCGTTTAGGTACGCCAAAGTGCGCTCCTTCGTTCAGTCTGCAGTTTGATAAATCGTGCAACAAAGTGCAGTATGTTCGGCAACGGAAGCTGTAAAGATTTACTTTTCTGTTTAAAACAAGTTTTAGATTGTTTCAAGCCTTACCAAAAATTAATGAAAACTGATGATGGACAACGCATAAAACTTAGTTGACAAGCAAACTATCAACCTCGATAAGACCGGACTCCCGATAGCTACGGATACGCTCCGAAGATGACAGTTTTGCTTTCCAATGTCCGTTTCAGCCCCTCGATTCTTGCGCCCTTACCCTCGGACCAGGTGTTTAATTAAAGTGGAGCCAATCAAGGCGGTAGTTCTAGGCGACTTCCTTGGCCTGCTCGGTTAGTATTCTTCCTTCGTTTCTGTTTTGTTTTGCGTTGTAGTTTCGCTCCTTCACCACCCGGCGGGCAGTGCCGGTGCGCTGCCAAAAGCGGCAACGGCAGATAATGACAACGAAGACGCGCTTGGACACGCGCCCAGCATATGAGAGGGAAGAAAACGAAAGCTATCAAGAGCATAGGGCTGGCAGGCGAGAAAGGATGCTAGAGTGACCGCGGAGCGCCATTCCGGCGACAGGATATGGCGCAGTACACCAGGCCACTGACCGCCGACAGCATTCCCAGTGAACCCAATGTCACGCTCTGTGGCTGGAGGCGGTCAATTAAGCCCAGCCGAGGGCGATAATAATAGCACCGTTCGGGATGAATGAGGGAACTCCGATATCTAGAACCCGGACGGGGAAGGCGACGGGATTCTAACGTTCCCAAGAAGCTCGTAGTGACGTGAGGGATAGATACTTGCTCCCCATCCAGACTGTAGACGCCATCCCGGACAGTGCACTCTCTCGCGTGGATGGACTACGCCAGAACTCACTGTTGGATAGGTTCTCAGAGTAGGCACATCCAATTGCATTCCTGGTGGACCGTTAAATGCCGTGCTTAGTGGTCTTTTAAGGGCTCTCCACTACGTCCTAGGCTTAGTCTCTTCCCTAACGGCCCTAGTTGCATGATGAGGTGCTGATTGGGCAGTTATAAATGTGCACTGATTAAACCTGCTGTTTATGATACGTTCATCTTCATTTGGATACCGCTATTCGGTGGGTTCTAAATGTGATGCATTAGCTAACGATCTGGTCTAGATGTTCGTAACTGGGAAAAGGGCACAGACTATAAAGACATCTTCATTGCTCGGTGATTGTAAGCATAATAACGAAAGGATCTCTGAACTCCTTAGCTATATCGATCACCTAAGTGGTACAGCGTCACACGATCCTCCTTACGATCCAACTAAACAATTCTCAACAGATGGCACGGCAAGTACCAGAATTGGATTAACGGCAATATCCATAAATGCTTTCTTGGAAGAAATCGAAAGTTCAAGCAGTTGTTGATGAGGGATAGCTAACGAACTCACTAATCATTTCATTATCGTGTCCTCTTAAATCTGATTCCGAGCCAGTGCAATCACTGCAACCAGTGATGCTGCGACTGCCATGATATCACCACCAGCATCCCTACCACCCAAACAGCTCTCCCGAGCTCTTCGGATGCTGACCCAAGACGCACGTTCCGTTAGCAGTGACACTGAAACGTTCGAACGGTGTCGTCGGCTGTCGGCAAGAAACGATGTTAGTAAGCCGCCAACATAGCCGCCCTCCCTGCGCGCGCTAGTTGGCGCACAAAATGGTTTGACAGTGGCCATTGAGGTTCAATGGGTCCCGACATAAACCCACTTTTCAATTGGGGTCCCACCCGTTCATCAGTGCCCGTTGTTGGGACGATAAATTGGCAGACGTAGGTTGCAGTTTCAATTCCAGCTGGACTCATTTCGCAGCGTCTCAACGAACAAACTGGCCAATGGTGGTTCCCACCGCTCGCCTGCCCCACCGTGTGCCATCATGATGTCACCGTGATTTATCTTAATGTAACGAAATGCAACCAACTCCTTACCAGCGGGAAGGGAGGGTTGGAAAAGGGCCCGGCGAGTGGATGGTGTATGCAGCCCCAAAGCGTGTCATTTTATCCGCGGTCAACTGTCAACCGCTGTCGGAGCGACTGACATACTTTCACTTTCCTTTCGGGCGGTTTGCGGTAAACCGGAGGAAATCAGAGACAGCCGCAGTGCATCGACTGGAACTCTCTCGTAAGAAGGTAGCGCAAGTGGAAGGCGAGTGGGAGAATGGACCGTATGCATTTTTCTACCAATTGATGCTTTTTCTGGAGCAGGCGACCCTTAGGACCCTCGGATACGTCTGGCAGACTCCGATTACTCCCCGACACAAATCTATCCGAGTCAATCGAATCCAATTGGTGTCAAGAGCTACGGTACCATAGCCATACGCTGGGACGGTATGGGTGAAAGTGATTTGGGTGAATTGGGAGGCATCGCCGGGACCGGGTGGAACTTCCAGACACCGGCCTCGAAGGGAGCGACCGACCTCCAGTGACCTCCAAAGACGCGGAAGTTTCCGTTCAATTAGACGATACCCATTGGCAACCCGACAACACTACCAGGAGCTTGTCAATTGGATCGAGCTAGACGTTCCTGCGGGAGTTACGCTGCCATCCTTCTGGTCGGCTCTAAGTAGTACAAATACTTCACCCTACCACGCTCTTTCCCTGAATGATCCAATTAAGCTAGCTCTCATAGGATTCTTGTTGGACACTGACCTCTGTGCCTGTGCCATTCCCGGTTCGCTGCGGCGCTGGATGATTGGGCTGGATCAATGATGTCAATTGACGCCAATCTTCCGGGACTCCTGGGCTCTGGGACGCGCGTGTGTTCAAAGATATCCATCAGGACCATTTGGTAGCCTTTATTGCCGTCAATTGACTGAGAGCAGTGTGGTCTATTTTTTTTTGCATTCGGTTGTCGTTGGAGCAAACTGTTTTGGAGATCATCTTAACGAGACACAGGGGTAAAATGTAGTCATAGGGTCTTTTTTCAAAATCAAAAGCAGACTTTGAGGTTATCATAAACATTATTACTAAAATAATATTTTGCAGACTAAAGTAATTTCAGCCAAGGATTTTTCCTAAAGAGTCGTATGAGTCAAACTGAGTTTCACCGAAAATTTCCACAAACTCGCCTTGACAAAAGTTCATTAAACTTCTTCTCGTGACATTAGCTCGCAACCAGTTGCGCATTCCGCAGCGTTCAGATAAAGTTCTTCTTCCGGACTGCGACTCCCACTCCTAATACACCGGGATTTCCTGGTGACAAATGGATCCGGGAGGTTCTGGCTTTCATCCAACCACACGCAAAGAATCAAGGCTTGCATTAGCTAGGTAGATTTTTGTTATGTCTTTTCCTCTCCACAGCAAGATGGCAATGGTCGCTCACACCATGGCTTCTGCCATCGACCATCGGCATGACGCCAAAGGGTCATTTGCCTTGCCAAAGTATCGCCAGAACGTGAAGTCGCTACTTGGGCGCAACGACCTCTTCCTGGGCTGGAGATGGGTTGGTTCTTGTGGCATCATCGAAAACATCCAATCACGCCTCTGAATTCGTCATCCAGTTACTTCTCCCTTTGAATTTTGAAAAAACAAAAACCACACACACACACACACACACACACACACACACACACTCCTCAAATCCATCCAAATCCGTGTTGATTCGGGCCTAAGACCACAAACCTGCCGGGAAGCGTCAAAACAAAACGCCAGAGCTCGGAGGAAATCTACCAAGTCCACCTAAAACAATCGTTGGTGGTGGTGGTGGGAAGCGAAACGCCAAAAACGGGTGGACAACATCAACAACTTCATCGCACCCTTTCACTTCGGCCTCCCCCATCCAACCGGAAACCCCAAGACGCTTGCACGCCAGCAGAGTACGGTTTTGTTTTTGTTTTTGCGCGTTACCTCACGTTTCTGTTCACAGGGATTTCGGGTGTTTGGCCGTTCTGTTATCTTCGCTTCGATTTTCGGAACCGCGCCGTTTGTTCACCCGCACTGACCTACCCCACGTGGGACCGGGCGGGGTGAATGAGCCACCGAAACCGGACTGCAACCCTCGTGGCGTTGTTGGAGGGTTTTCCTCGGGAACCTCCGCCGAAAGCTGTCCCCCCCCTTTTCTGACTCCAAAATTTTGCGCGAAGTTCTTTCCACGGCGGTTCTGGAGCTTTCGTCATGCCGGGAGAGATGTGGCAAGATACGAGAAAGTAAGATAGAGAAAGAGAGAGAGAGAGATAGAGGGAGAGAGAGATGGCGAGATGATCAGAGAGACACACTGAGAGTGAGAGACGCGAGTGGGTTTCGAAGAAGATCTCGTGTCGGCCATTGAACTTCAAAAGTTCTTTGACTTTGACTTTTGGTGGGGCCGAAGAGAGGGAGGGAGGCAGTGGTGTGCAGGGGGTGGTGGGTCAGGGTAGGGCCGTGCCATTATGGCCATCAACCCCGGATCGAGTGTCCCTCCTTCGCCGCACATCGTCCGCATCGGCCTATCGGCGCATAGCATCTCCGTTTTTCGGACCTTATATTTCCACCCGGTGCGACCACCCCAACCCTGGCCGGGAATCCCGGGTCCCTTGGGGTCCAGCGGTTGTGTTGTTGTTTTGCTTTCCTTCGGCGGCAAGCTAGCGGTAAATTTTTGGTTTTGCAAAAAGCAGCGAAAAACACCGAATCGGACTCGACACAAAAATTTCGCAACAAATTATAACTGCAGTCCGTTCTGGGAATTGGGAAGATAAGATAAAATAAATCATAATTCTGTGCGGTGCGCCGGGCGACCGGAAATGGCCGAAATCGTGGCAAATGTTTGGTCTTCCTCTTCGTTGGACGATGAAGCCCGCGGGAAATTTGTGGCAAATTAAGGAAATCCGCCATAGGTTTGTTTCCTGCCAGAAAGGTTCTAATGGATGGTAAGAGATTGTCAAAAAAATAAATGAGCTAAATAACTCCATATAATCAATGAACAAATGTTAACATGCTTTTCCACGAGTAGAAAAATAAAACTTTAAAGAAGTAGAGAAGTATAGAGTAGGATTAAATAAAAAATCCTTGAATTAAGAGTTGCAAAAGTGAACAAAATAGAAACGGAACAGTATGAACTTCTTAAATAATTTCACGTATTGTGTAATAGTCCCGCACACAGAAATTAAATCAAGCCTCGCAACGCACTGTGCGCGGGCGCAATTGCCTTAAGCCGGCCGGAGTAAAATATAATAATAAGAAACCGGTTCGTGTGCGTTTTTGTTTTTCCAATTTCGCGTGCATCAAACAGCTGTTGGAATCGGCAAACGAGAGCAAAACAGAGTGGAAATAAGTTAAATGAACAGAGCAAAATAAAAAAAAAAGAAGCAAACTCACACATCACTTACACGCAGTCCAACAGATTGCAGTGAGCGTGAAAAAAAGAAACAAACAAAATAAAATGTATGTGCAGTGCATTGACCTCGCGGATCCTCGTTGAGGCCCGCTCGCTGCATGTGGTGGGAATCGTTGCAATGGAGGATGGAGCGAAGGAAGAACAAAGTAAAGAAAACGCAAAGTTTATCATGTTACGAAATAAATTATTATTCCCATGGATATGATCTTCCGTGGTGGTGGCATAAATTGTAGCCCAAACGCACGGAAGGCCGAACACGGAGGGAAAAATTCATCACACATGGACAACACGGAGGACCACAAAGTTGGGGCCTATTTTTAGCCACCACGCCAGTGATTGGCAGATTCTAGCTTCACCAGCCCGCCGTTCGCTACAACTCGCTGCAGGGAGTGGAGGGGGGGGGGAGGGGAAGATGTTCCAAGAAGAAAAACCAAAACCCGCCCCGCGTGGAAAAGATCTAAATCACAGCCGCGCCGCGGAAAAGCGTTCGAGTGCGCCTGCGTTCCAGGTGGCGGCGACTAACCTCGAAGCCTAGTTAATCGGCCGGCTAAATTCCTGTGCCCGGGTGACGGCATTCCGAGAAGCGATCCGTCCCGTTCCTTGGAGCATCCGACGCCTCGGCGAGCTGGCGAGAACCGTGGGGCCCGAACGCGTCTTGCATAAATATGTCCCCCCTCCGTGCTTTGGAGCCTCTTCCTCCGAGTTGCAAAATGACTGATGGAATTAAGGCTCGCTGCACATTGGAGTTCCTCCCCCTTCGAATCCCCCCCCCCCTACTTCCGCGGCGTTGCGGTAAAAGCGGTCCCGGGGGCTCGAAAAACTGGCTCCAGCGATGCCAGCGAGCCATTGCATCACAATCACAGTTGGCCCGGCCGCGTTCGCCAGAATGATCGCCAGGTTCTAGCCCGCTCCGTCCAATGCTCATTCGTGTGTCATTCGCAGAACTTCTTCGTCCGTACCGTTCCAAGGGCCGTTCTTCCAGTTCTTTGCAAAGTTTACTCCTCAGCAATCGGGACAGAAATAAAAAAAAAACAAGACAAACCCGCAATGTTCTGCCCATTGGCCATCGGCTGTCATGTTCTTCCCGTCAGCCTTCGGGGTCTCTCGAATAGGCACGGGGTTTCATTTGAGGCGATACATTTCTGTCATATCACACATTTTGTAAGGAATCTTACTTTGAGTGGTTGGTAAGTGGCAACATTTTTAGTGAAAGTGATACTATCCTTACCTTTTCTAAGTATTTCAGTATTTCTAAAGACGGGCCTTTCAAATCAACCATTTTGTAAATGTTTTTTCCTCACGCCTGCTCTCCCGTTATGGAACAAAGTGAAACTGCCTGCTCGTTGCCTTTGGCGCTGAGGTGTTCTTCAACCCGTAACGGGCGCCGAATCGGAATGTGGCCAGTTTGCTCATCCTTTTGTTTCTTCACCGCCCCATCCCCAAGCCAACCGAGTGTTCGTAAACATGGCCGCCGAGGGGTGGGATGAATCGTAAAGCAAAAGGTTACATAATGCGGCTGCACTATCGAGTGACAACGGGGAGGAACGGGGTTGTTGTGGTTTTCTTTTTTCGTTCGTCTCTTCTTTTTCTGGAGGACACCGCTCGGTGGAGGCGTGCGTCCTGGGAAGAGTTCATTCCACCTCGAGATGTCGTTCGCTCGCACGTGGCAATTTGTCGTGCCTGTCTCGGGCTCACAAGGTTCATTTGGGCTTCTCGGAAGAAGTTTTATTATTTTAGTACAACATATTACAACTGCAAAAATACAATTTGTGCCAAGTATGGTTTTACATCAACTTCATACCATTCGCAATTTTAATATGAAAAGCAATTTTAAGTATTTCAAGGCAATAACAAATTTACATCAATGCCACTAAATCAATAAACGATATCAAATTTCAAAAGAGTTCGAAATAAAACTTACCTATTTCACTATGGATGCAGTCTGAAAATATATAAAACAAAACAGAACTGTGTTAATGATGTCTTGCCGTACTAAAATAGATTCAAGGATGGTTTCTGTTTCTTTGGAGGAAGGACTTTATCAAAACAATAAATCATCAAATCACCTACACACTCATCCACCCACCCAGGACAGCTCGAAAGTCCTCGAAAGGATTGCGACCGGGCTTGAAATTAAAATAACTTCAATGCGTGACCCGGGAAGTGTTCCAAATTTGACGCATCTTCACATCGATCGCGAAGGCCAAGGTTTGCGTTTCGCGGGAAAGAAGTGAAAAACCTCGCTCCAAAGAACCAGTTCCCCTCCGAATGTCAATGCCGCGACCTCAAACAGCCAACGAGCGGATGAGTTTGGCAGATCGTTAAGCCGAAATGAAACGAAAACAAAGAAATCCCAGAAGAAATTCTCACAGCACGAAATGGAAAAAAGTTAAAGAAATATGACACGGGACTGCTACCCAAAAAATTTGCAACTCGCGAAAGTCGCGCCACCGAAAGACAAAAGCTGTCGCGCGAGCCCATATCTGTGGAGATTCGAAGGCAAACCTCGCACTTGATCTTGATCCGTCCCACGGCCCGACCTGCACACCCGAGCGGTTTGACGGGTGCAGGGGGCGAAAAGGAAGGGGGACGGTAAGGTAGCTCACCTTCACCGACGACAACAACCGACCGGGGCCCTCCCCCAAGCCGCCGTCTTTCCCGTTCCGTCAACGCCGGAGCAGTATTTGCATCGGACGATGCCTTTATAAAGTGTGCGAGGCTCGATTGGGCTGCGAAAAACCGGGGTGAAATTGGTCGGTCACAACCCGCACCATAAATCACACCCCCGTGCGGTGTGCGGACGGGATGCGGTCGAAGATGAGACATCCGATCCGAGCGGACCACGACTTCCGGATGCGACTTCCCTCATGGCAAACCAGTTCGTCGTTGGCGATCGGCGTTCGTCGGAGCGAACGTGCATTCATTACCCGGCCGAGGCAGGACAAGACCTAAATGCTGTTACGCAATAGGAAAGGATGGAGTATTGCAACTTCCTCCAGCGAGAATCGGCCCCACGCCCCCCGTTTCCTGTCGCCGTTATCGTCGTGGTCGTAGAGCAATACCTGCATGGGCCGGATCGGATGCGATAATTCCTCTATGGACACGGAATGTCATCTGTTACTTCCGACATCTACCTCATTTCTTCAGGCGCCCTCCCCCTCTCCCTCCCCCCGTCCCCATGGCCCGGTAAAATTACATCGATGAAACTGCAAGTAATGAAGGTCAATAGGAAGCGCGGAACAAGATCGACGGTGTTAAGTAATCGGGCGTTCGTTTGTCGTGTAAATATGGACGCACGGAGGTACACAAGGGTGGGCTCGAATCGTCCCCCGGAAAAGCTCGGTCGTTGGGCAAACGTTGAGCCTCGGACCGGATCAGCTGATCCCGCGCTAGCGGGCGAGATGGCTGGAACGCCAGTGGAGTTGAATTTACCTTCGATTACCTTGTGTGTGAATATGATTGTGCCTACAATGTTTGTCTACGGCGAATGCGTTTAGTATATGGTTTTATTGTTGAGTTTTTAAATGAGGTATTTTCAATGTGAAACATTTTTAATAGTTGTAAGTATAATTACCTCCAGAATTTGCTTAGATGAATAAATACTGCAAGGTTTTCAAGGATTCAAGAGTTGAAGTTTCTTGTTCATTTTGGTAACGCCTTCGACCATTTCAAAGATGGCAGAGCTTATCCAAACATTTTATAAGCCATTTAGATTACAAACGAAACCCCATTCTCATCTTTTCATCAACTGGATTTTTGTTTATCTGTCTCTACCATGTAGATAAGATTGTACAAATAAGAAAAGCGGTTGAGTGAGATCGTCTTGTTGAGCTGTTGAACTGTTCGTTTCCTTCATCTAATATGCGAATCTAATATAAAATGGAGAAATTAAGGTGAGACAATTATGTCAATTTGCATTTTTGCAATGTTCGTATTTTTTAAATTCGTGTCTCTATGCCATTGTAAACTGCATTCTTTTAATTGCAGGGAAAATTAGCGAAAGAATAAATTTTGATCCATTTCAGTACAACGAAACTTAAGCAGGCCAATTTGGCCCGTTATAACCTCTGACGCAATCGCTTAAGTTTGTTACCAATTCCAACACACCCCCAAACAACCGACTCCGCTAGCTCAGTGTTTCTTGTGTTGGGGAAGTAAACAAAATTCCCCAATGCACGTCATAAAAAAGGGGGAATGGGCTCGAAAAAAAAACCCCAGTAAAAAAGAACCCAGCACCAAAACAAACAACTGCGTACAACCCCGAAAAGACCGCGCATCCACGGCATCGTCCGAGCACGAGTTGCCGGCCCAGTTGGCTCGTGATCGGAAAAAGGGGGTTGTGTAAAAATAGTATCGTGTTCCAACGGGAGCCACCGGCACGAGGGAACGTTTGGTTCCGGGGGCATTCCGGTGGCTCCAGCAACCGAATAACGGACCGCTGGCATCGGACCAACAACGGCGTGGTCAGAACGTTAGCGTGATTGGAAGATATTGAGGAATAGAACGTTCGGGGCCGGTTGCTGGAAAAACAATCGACGCACAAATTAATGGCCTCCCCGCCCCGACCCGATCGGCGAACCGTCAACGACGGCCAAGAATGTTGGCCCTCCGAAGTTTCGACGCCTCCCAATCAACGATTTCGGTCGGACGCCTCAAAGTCAAAGTCAAGTCCGCTTGGAGCGATTGCAACAATCGGAACGAGGAATTAAATAACGATTCACTTCCAACTGTCCCTAAAGCAACGCATCGGACCATGTAGGTTTTGTTTTGGTTTGTTATGTGTGTGTGTGTGCGTGTTGTTTTTTTCTTTAGCTTGACCGCGCTTCTCTCCAACGCAACGACGCAATTTACGAGCCGTGATCATGAACTTCACCTCGCAAACGTCGTGGAGGCGGTCGGAAATGGGGGTGGTAGGGGCCGGCCCCACCAACATAGTGCACACCAACCAACACCCACCGGTGGACACGACGCTGAGAGTAAAAGCACGTGGTCGTGGACAACCCGCCCGAGGGGGATGGAAGGGGGAGGAGGATCCGATGACGCGACGTTCGCGGGTTTGGCGTCCGCGAGTTCATTCACCCCCGGGGGTCGAATCGGGCGTACGATCGGGGCGCTTATCTCGGCTCGGCCAAAGATTTCGGCGCAGGACGTCGGACCGGATCGGACCGAACAGGGAACAGGGAACCAGGATGGGACGCATGGGACGGGCGGGAAGGCTTAGACCGTAATAAAGAACGGTTTTTTGGCTGGCGTCTGATTAACCACGACGGCGGCCAGTAAGGGATCGGTGCATGTAGCGCCAGTCGAAAGATGATGAGAGCGCGAAAGACTAAATGCAACAGATTAGAAGGTTAAAGCAAGCGACTTCTTGGGGATTTAACCTAATCAGTTTCGGAGTACATTGTAAGCCAAAAAAAAAAAAAGGAAAACATTCCTTAAAAGATTCCACCCAATTATCATGCACCGACCGGTTTGTTTTTAGGAGGGTAAGAAGAAAGAATTCAATAGTTTAATTCTATCAGGAATGATTAAATTTGAATAAATACTAAGCCAAAAGCAATGTGCATCGCAGCACTTTAAATCAATATTAGAGACAAAGTTGTAGCATAAAAAATCGACCACATTTGAAAGGTGCCTTTTAATAATACTTGTGACAAATTAAACCACCAAGTCTACATTTAATATCGTCCAAACCAATACGCAACTGCATCGTCCAATATGCACACCAGACGTTTCTTTTCCTTCTCCCATAATGTCCACATTCTGCTGCCATTGACCTGCTTTTCGATCGCCGCTTTACGGTTTTGGCGAATCGAGGTGGGATGAAATCATTGGCCAAATTCGTCGATTTCTGGAAAGGTGCCCAGGCGCCGCCAGCCTCTTATCGGTACCGGCACAAGTTTGTTTGGTCGGCCAGTAATAAAACAAACATGATGATTCGTTTGCGCAAAGAAAGACTAAGGAGGGAAGGAGAGGGAGGGAGGGGGTGGAAAAAAAAGTTCACCACCCAACAGAACAACCACTCCCGAACTTCGCGAGTTTCCAATTTGGTGGTGTGTGTCATCCAGATCCGAAGAATGTGTTTGCATTTGGCGTGTGAAGTGTGTACTTTTACCGAATTTTGTGGGTTTTGGGTTTTTTTGTAGATCTCTTTGGCCGTCGTGTTTACCGTTGGCGACTTTTATTTCCTCTTTTTCGAAAATTACTTCTGGAAAAGAAACCTCACCGTTAAAAACGCCATCTTCGACCGAAAGGCTGTACTGGAACGGGCAAATCTTCTCTGCCGGATGACGTAAAACAACCAGCGAAACCACCGAAATTTGTTTACCTGCAGCGTGACGAAGCAATCACGGGCCGTCGGTGGGAAGTAACGTGTGCGTGCGAGAAGAAAGTGGACATTTTGTTTGCCTTTTCGCCCAATTTGTGTTAACCCGATTTGTATTTCCGCACCGTCCAGGGAGGGAGGCTTCTCCACCGGGAAAAAACGGAAGGATGGGCGCGAATCGAAGATGGTTTGTCTGTACTTTTACTTGGGTATTTTTTTTCCTATCTCTCACTATCAATGGCGCCTGAAAGACGGCATCCCGAGGCCGTTGAACTCCGCGGGGGGAATGAAAATAACAAGTGTACACAGCTGAATTCGGCGGCATCGTTTAAACTTCGCGCAAACGGTCCGGTGCGTGTGTACTATTTTGCCAGTTCCCGGTTCAAATTGGGAAAAGTCGCTTATTCATGGTTCCAATAGAAAACCGCTCAATGGATAATCTAAATCCAAATAACCGTATGAGGTTATTTAGTTTATTGCGCCTCTTCAAAGAGAGATACTAGTAAGTGTTATTCAGTAACGTGTAAAGAGACTGTCAACAGGTTCTGAATGCAATTTAGCCATTGAAGTGTATTTTTGAAAACAAAAGTAATCAAAATGAAGTACCGCGTTATCACGTCATATAGTCGGTGAGGTGTTTTACACGAGTATTAGTTTAACTGTAACTCTCACCAATTGAGTTTGAGATCTTCGTAAGTAGTTTCATTTGATGCATATAGTTGGTATTAAACGTAAAATTTAACTTTAACAAAGGGACTGGTATTTAAGTTTTATCAACCAGTAATAGAGGTAATATGAGCGTTTCATCGACTGTGCCACAAAAAAGTAAGTATTTTTAAGATCAACTTTACGTTTAGTAAAACGACAATGATTAGTCTCTGTATACTAAATAATTGTTGGAGTAAAAATCGTTTAAAATAAAAATGGTTAAGACTATTGTGGTTGTGATATGCACGAGAAAATATGGTAAGTATGTTTGCTCAAAATCCTTAGTAAACTGTCAACTTTTCAGAAAAAAAAGATCGCATTTACGTTCAATTCTGATAGAAATAGAATTCCGTAAGTATTGCTAGGAGCAATATTTGCATGGATATCCAAGGCTTGGTCCAGCAAGCCTATCCATGACAGCAGGAATTTTATGGTACAAATTGGAGCATCTTGGGGTTATGGCGGGGGATAAGAATATTTGTTCCTATTTTAATTTTATTTTTATTGCCCAGTATTAAAAAGATTCTCTCCATCTAGCGCTATAAAGGGCAAGGCGTACAAACGAAAACGAATTGTTTCATAGCACGGTAGGTACAATGGCGGGAAGAAATCTTAGGCACATGCTCTCGGGCCAACCAGCTAACTGGCCTAAAATGGCGCCAATTTATGCTCGCCGCAGTGTCTTGGGAACCCACCAAGAATGGTAGCCCAAGCCGACCGAGCAGGGAGCGGGAAGACGAGTGAAAGCGAGGTGAAGGTCGGTACTTACCCAAGAACCTGGCGGGTCGAGGCGCGAGATGCTGGCGACGATCCGGCTGCTGGGACACGAAGCCCGGAGCCGATTGCGTGTTGCGCCGAGTCCAAGCCAAGGGAAAAACGCGAACCTGCGTTAAACGGAGCACTAGCCCGGAGGGGGGAGAGGGGGGCCTCGGCTGGTATGATGCAATCGGGCTCAGCTCACACGATCCCAACCCACAGCTGCACACGCATGCACTACGCGTCATACGCGGCTGGCTGTCATAAAATCCGCCTGCAGTTGGGGCCCGGTTCTTTCACGACAGCCTTCGCACGTGAGCCCAAACCCCGCTGGAACTGTCCACTCAGAACTCGCGGTGATGAAGAGGGAGGGTGGGAGGCTAATTGGCGAAGGGTAAAGGGCTGAAACCACGAGCACCTACCTATAAATGCAGCTCCGTCCGCACTCCGGTCGCTTTATGGTTCCCACGGTTCCCAGCCGCTCCGAGTTCCGAACACCGAAACCTGGCGAGAAGTCGTAAGGAAGTGCAACCTCCGCGTTGGATTATGGTTCCCTCACCTGCCCCTTCCACTCGGTTATCAACTCGAGCAAAAGCGATCGATCGTAAATCGATCTTCCCGAGGCGTGCCTTAAAATAAACTCCCCCTTGGCGGAACACGGCAATTCCGCGCACCGGGATGGCAAGGATTGGACCTCGTCTCACATACACACACACACACACGAACACACAATAACAGGCACACACTCGAGGTGTGCGATTAATTCCTCGATCGACTTCCCCGCACGGGCGTCGATGTTTTTCAATGACACGGATTTCAAGGGCACACCGCGACGACGACTACGAAGACACCGCGACGCGATGTTCGGTTCTGCAATGTCGCAAATGTTTCACGACCCGGGATCGCGGCACTCCACGTTTCACTCGCTTCGCTGCGTTCCGAAGAGGATGAAGGTGGATGGCGATGCACTTTGCACGGAAGCACCCGGGAAATCGGATGTAGGAACGGATAGGAAACCGAGGGAGAGGTGTACAGGACACGCCGTGGCCAATTCGTGGCCCCAAAGGTTCCCTTTCTCGAAGACCGGGTAGCGGATGCTGCAGACGGCGGGTCTTATCAACGCGACATTGATCTCGCGCACAATGAGCAATGCACGGTTCGCCGACAATTAACTCGCGGAGCGGGTTGTTTTATTCGCTTTTCGTTTTCGTTCACTTCGACCGTAGGCGAATATAATGTATGGCGGGCACACACAAGTGACAAACACACACACACACACACGCATAAAATCACTCTCACTTACGCACTAACACCGGTCGTGGAAGGAGGCCTGCGGGGAGCTGGGATCGTCAAACGAGTCACGATCGGAAACACACCGACGCTCGGTGACGTTCGCACGCCTTTTGGCCGGGGTAGGGTGCACGTAGGTGTGCTGGTGGGGGAGTGTGTGGCCCCACAAGTTCTCGCTAGCGTGATCTTGCACGCATGCACGCACGCACGAATCGATTCACGCGCACTTTGTTGCTTCCGTTGTCGGTAGCTCACCTCCGAGCCGCTCCGTGGGAATTCGACGGCGTGCCGGGTTGATGGTGTGCGGAGCGGGGGGCAAACGATCACGGTTATCTCTACTCGAGCGGCACGGAACCGACCGTGGGCATGCACTTCCGTTCCGGGCACTGTTTCCAAGGATCGCACGGATTCGCGATCGGTCGGTGGGGTCGCACCAAATGAATCGACGTAGCTCAGTCGCAAGGGCTCTCGGAGTCGGTACCGAGCGGGTTCGGGTGGAGCACTGGTTGGCCGAAATACGCGTTCTGCACGGGACCAGCGTTGAGCGCCTTCTGTGCCGTCGCTGGCGTCCTCTTCCTTGGGGAACCCGCGGCGCAACAGGCTCGCGACGATCGCGCGCTTGTACGCTGATTCGTGGAATCGCGGGAGCGCGAGAGGGAGAGCGAGCGTGATTCGCTTATCGCGGCTCACCGGGGGCGAGGCGTGAGCAAAGGCCCTTTCTCACGGCCTTTCAATCTCACGCGACGACGGAAGATGGTCCACCGTTTAGATTAAGCTTTCGGTTACCTTCTTTCGGTTACCGCCCCGGGGAGGAGGGGATCGCTCTCGCTTTCGTCCGGCTGGGCGATCACCGATTTCCGGATTCTTCGGAGCGGATGTCGAGCTCCTTCAAACGAACACGACTTGAACGCGCACTGCATCAGCTAAACACCTACAACCGCTCAGTAGCTCTGCCGTCGGCCGAATGCTGCTGCGGGCTGCAGCATCAGCATCAGCATACCGGCATACGATATATGCGATCCCGTATCCCCGCCACGGGCTCGAAGCAGCCGGTTTTTCTGTCCGCGTGTTGCACTACTAGACGCCGGCTTTCTTCATGAATGAAAATGTGTCGCCGGGCATGATCTTCTTCACGTTGCGCGATCCTCAGCTGGTGAGGCGCCACCATCGGGATCATGCAACTGCTGGAGGAGCGTCCATCGATGTAGCGCGATCACGATCGATCGCGATCGATAGTTTCGCGGGAGTGCATGATTCTTTTGATGCTTCCCGATCAGTGTGATTTACCAAATGGATTTAGACTATGGAAACTTCAAAATATAAAGTGAAATAATCAGTTCCTAAAGAGATAAATGTGGTTGAACATTTCAAAACAAATATTTTTATGTTTTTAAACTGTAAAAATTTACAAAAAATCTACATCATCATAAACGCTTCGATTTCAACTCTTCCCTCTCCAATTTCCGCTCTTCAATATCCTCTACTCCTGCTTTGCTTTATTTTTCTATGCCTTCTTTCTGCTTCAGGTTCAACAGCATCTTTTTTGGTCCTTGCATGTCCTTTGTTTGTAGTCTGAGCCAGGGTCTAGTGCTTAAGTCCCTGTTTTTTGTATCTTAATTTTAAGTTTTGTTGAGCCCGTAAGTGGCAGACAAAAAAAAAGTAAATATTAAATAATAATAATAATAATAATAATAATAATAATAATAATAATAATAATAATAATAATAATAATAATAATAATAATAATAATAATAATAATAATAATAATAAAGAAAGCGAATACAGGAATATCATAAATAAGATGCATTACCTTGTGAGTTTAAACATTAACAACATCGGATGTTTTAGCTGAAAAATATTCTACTTTTCTCTTTTTTATGTTTTTAACGTTTTGAACATCTCTCCCTCTGCCCAACAAATTTACTTTCATGACTTGGTTTACTGGTCGTTTGGAAGTTTTTTCTCATATTGGATTTCGTTGTAACTAGAGTTATGGGATTCCAACTCAGATTCATGAATCTGTACGACTCTTTACTTCGTTTTTGACATGTATGAATCTTTTAATGAAAGATTCATAAGTTCCAAAGATTCATTAATGTAAAAAGAACAGAAATGAAAAACCCGAAACAAGGGAAGAATGACTCGTTTTTGATAGCTTTATCCACGCTAATGTAAGAATTATGAAGATTCGTGAAGGATTTATGAAAGATTCATCATGGTTTCGAAAGGTTCATCAATGATTAAAGATTCAAATCCCTAAAGTTTTATGGACCATTTTGAATTAATCTCTCCTAAAAACTCATAAGGCACAACACTAGTTAATATGAAAATATGTGCAGTCCTTATGCTTTCTACAAAAAAAAGTTTGATTTACATTGTCTTTTTCTGTGTAGGGAGCCTATTGAACGTCAGAAAAAAATAAAAGAGAAACATTTCAAAGTTCATAACAGGATTTAACTGATAACAGAGCATATTAAACAGAATTCTTTTCGTAAATATTTTATATAATTTCCCATTTTAGCTAGAAGTATGTTCATTGCTACCAAAATTCAAATTAATCGTACCATGTCATGTCGAATCAACCTCAAAACCACAACCATCGACATGTCAATAATGTGACTTAATACGCGCTGCAAAGACATAAAATCTCTACCGTACCATTCAAACGCATGATTGCCCACTATTATCTCCGGCGTCCTCTTTTTTGTGATGTTTTGTGTTCTGATCCTCTGCAACATTGTATGCTTACGACGGGCTGCGGAATGCTACGCTTGGTAGTTTTCCATCGGCAAGGACCTGCTGCGCGCCATCGCAACCGAACCGAAGACTCATTGTTGTCATTGCTCGGTAATGAGTTGGTACTCAGCCGTACTCTCGTACTCGTCACTACTTTAGCTTGCAATATCATACTCGCACCGGTAGACAGAAGGGAAACGCGAGGGATGGACGGGATAGAACGAGAGCAAAATGGATCAAAACACGGGCTAAAAGAGAATCGCAAGGATAGAAGTGGAGAAGAAAAGAACCACAAGCACAACAACCTGACACCAATTACGATCACATTAGCAGTTTGCTTGGTCCTTCAGGTCGGGTCTTTTGCCGTGGAACGGAGGGGGGAGATATCACAGTTTTCCGGGAAAACATTCTCCACCGGCCAGCGAGCGAGAGAATGGAGGATCGAAAAACCGATCGCCTCCGTGCGTCTTCGGAAGCATAATTTATCGACCGAATGACATGATCTGCTGGCGGTTGGCGTGAAGGTACCGAGATTCTCCCGCTCATTAATATGTATGATTCGGAAGGGACGGGCCAGAGGGTGAAAGGTCCCCCACTGTTTATGATGATCGCGCGGATCACACCCGTCGAAGGCGCATGGCGAATTGTTAATTAAACGTCCACCCGACGACCCGATGCCTGGCCACACTTCGTGGGGTGGGGGATGAGGGTGAAGGTGAGTGCAATCAAATTGGTTTCCTCCCCGAGGGCGTGGAGTTTTGCATCAAACGGAGCACGTATCGATCCTTCCGAAGGTTACTTCCTACGGAGCCGCGTGAGGTCCATCGACTGGAGGTCCTTTTGATCGGAACCGTAGAATTCTCTCCGCCCGCACACATTCCAAACAACCCTCTGGTTCATCCTCTAGGGCGGCATTCCTTAGTGTTTCGCCGTGTAGGATTACCGGTCCGACATTCTTCCTCCAAAGCATCCCCTTTCAATCCCCACCCAAACGCGCTCGCGTCCGGAGAACCACAAGAACAATTTGCTCGATAATTACATCACTTATTATCGACAACGCCACCAGCTTCATCCCACCGCCAAGGGGAGGGGCGGTGGAAAGTGAAATGAACCAGAATCGTTCCCCCGGCGAACACGCGGTGTTTTGTTTTTAATTACGCCGGATAAACGGCAACACGGCGGAAGTTACATCGGTGACCATCGAGTCGAACCGGTCCGGCCAGGGTTCTACTCCGCAACGTCGGACGGATGGTTTGGTTTTGAGGAAGACCTGTATGCAGATGAGCATGGATCAGTATGGGTTCGCTGGGTTCGAACACTAATAGTTTTGTTTTTCCCGCCACAACGGTCGTTGGCACTTCTTGTTGTCTTACGTGGAAGAATGATTCTTGATTCCGTTTAATGATGAACAATTTAAAATTGGTGGCATTGAGTTGATGAATGGATAACATAGTTTTTCCAACCCTCATTTACATGCAATGGCACGCTTTCGTAAATCAAAAGCATTAGGCAAATAATACAATCTTCATGGCAGCTCTATCTCATTCACAATCAAATTACAATGTGAATGTTTACCGTTTACACCGTAGCTAAAAATAACCCACTGCATCTTCGACGAAAAGTTTTCAAATTTTCTTCAAAATTTATGTGCTAATTTTATGCATTAAATCTCCTACCCGCTTTGCGAAAGCGAGCGTAGGTGTCGCTGGAGGGAAAACTTGTTTACCTGCGTTTCCATCTGTTTTTTCGGTGGAAATCCTGGTAAGCAACAGTGGCCGCGGAAAACATTTGCTCGGTGGGAGGATTTTTTCCCACCGACACGACGCCTTCGCCGCAACAATAGGATTACATCGAGCACCGTCCGGAAAATGTCACAATAAATCAAAGACGTTTGTGTCCAGAGATTTGCGTGTTATTTTTTTTCTCACCCTCACCATCGAACGAGTGAAATGACCACAGGATGGAATGGAGTTTTCATTCCGTTCCAGTTTTTGCCCGTCACCCTTTCCAGCATTCCACGGTAGGGTTTCCCTGGTGACGTTCCCAATCGGATGATCGATATTTGCATGCGCCCGGGCGGGGAAAAGTATTGCTCGGCTCGGGGGAAGGAGGGAAAATTGAGCGGATTCCGGATGGAAGGATCAATCTGGTCTCAGTTAAAGCGATGCCGGAAACGTGGAAAAGTATAAAAGCGTACCCTGGACTCGCTGCACGGTGTATTCAGTCTTTGGTGACAGCAGTGGTAACATTGTCGTAAAAGTGTTCCCTTTGAAGTTTCCTTTCAACAAAATGTGTGCTAACAGGTGAATATTGGTACTCGAGTGATTGTGATTTGTGAGAATGTAATGCAATGTAAAACCCTTTCATTCGATCGTTGTTCAGATCATCTCATCTTCTTGTGGCGAAGCTGTTCTTGCTGGTGGTGCTGTGCGCGGTGCTTTTCCCGGTTCCCGGCTCGGCACAAGTGACATTCTCCCGTGACTGGAATGCTGGCAAGCGTACCGTGCCCGAATCTTCGAGCGGATCGAGCGAATGCGGCTCCATTTGGCGCTCTATTAACAACTTGTGTTCGGCTGTAACGGTAGATTATTTATTTACAATATCAAAACAACTATTTCAATTTGATATGCCCTGACCGAAGATTTTGGTAAAATATCGTCACGCGAAGATGTGTATGGCAAGAAATGTGCTTGAGTTCGAAAAGCTTTCAATTTCAGTTGTGCCCAACAACAAGTGATACGTGTTTTTGCAAAACTTTTAACTTTAAAGTGGTACAGATACAAATGAAAACATGTTTCAAACCAAATCAACTTGTTTGTGATTTATTTTTCTAAACCTTACCAAACACGGTTCTGATTTCACGGTTTGAAAGGTCGTTGATTTCAAAACTACTTCGAAAATGTTTTGAATTGGCACTTCAATGTCCTTATTTGAAATAGAATGTAATTACGATCGGTCACTCTTTGTTGTAGCAAAACTTCCGGTGCTGAATTGAGAAATTAAATATTTTAAAAAGTAGGAACAAATTTGAAAATAAAATTCATGTTCGAATACTAAAATTCGAACACCTTGGCATATCTTTTTACAGCCACCTCGGCCTTTGAACGAACCGGTAACGAACCGTGAAATTTGACATTGTCTACTTCACAATTTGTTGAGGAGAGGTCATTTAACTGGTAATATGTCCCTCTAGTGGTTGCTAGGCATACCAACGGGTTTGATTTTGAAATTCGACGACCTCAACTAGTTTTTATTTGCCGTTAATTCATCAAAAGAAAATTCATGGTATTAAAAAAGTCAGTTCAGGAACATAATTTTCACCAAAGTGCCTCCTCACATGGATTCAATAAATATTTTAAGAACCGTTTTGTTTTACAAAAGATTTGAAGCATCGTTTTACACTTAAAACTACTTATTTTATTTATCTTCATTGACAGAAAAACATACAACATCTTACCCTTTGCGAGACACGTTCGCTGCTGAAGTCGTTGCAAACAGACGAATCCTCGATGGAGTCAAGCAGTGGGAATAATTTGCCAATATTCACCAACAGTCACATCTAACTCGACGGCTCAACGGCTCGAATCGGTACGATAACGATGGAAGTGGGTAACCAAAGCCAAACATTCCGAAACAAACAAAAATGGGAAACCATTCCGATCACTTCCTGAACGGATGTAAGCATTCAATTATCTGTAACCTGCCACTTAGATCCCGATTCCTGTAGTGTAAGGAACAAAAACAAAACTTAAACAAACACTTTCCACCAATCTGCGGCACCAGCAGAATGAGCGGAGGGCAAAAATTGTGCAAGTGTCAAGGCAAGAAAAAGGAAAATGAAAACAACGAGATGGGGGGGAGGAAAATGCATTAGAATAACATAACAAAAGTGAAAGAATAAAAAGAAAAATCCTGTGCTCAACCAACGCCAACGGCCCATTGCATTGTGGTCCCGAGTCCGAAAGTTTCGTTTTCTCACGTGCGGAGATGTGTTTTTTCCTTAACAAATCAAAAAACCGTCACAAAGAAGTTTGAAACGTGTTCATTCGGTTCTCGGTTTTATTCCCCCGGAGTGCATTCTTCCAAGGAGGAGAAAAGAAAGCCGTCCCGTGTCGGCTGAAGAGTAGGTTTCCGCCGTGTGAAGAGTCGCGCAATGAACCGGCCGGACTGCGGGTTGAATTGAAAATTAATTTCTGTCAGAATAATATTTACCTTTCCGTCGAGGACGAGTAGTTCTCATAGCTTCATTTGACGGCTATATCATTGATGTTTTCTTTCTTATACACTATCCGGCTCGTGGTGTAATTCGGTCAGTGTTTCAGACAGTTTTATGTTCATTTAGCACTATTTTGGTGCAATTAAATTTATGTGCTTCTTTAAATTAATTTTTAATTTCTAATCATAGGAAAAGAGTAGATTTTTGTTTTTACATCACTTATATTTTGTATCATCAAACTTTTCGTTAGAACATCCATATTTAAAGCTTTTATTTATCAAAATTTAAAAATGTTGTTTGTAACCTAATGTCTTACTCGATAATATACGTAAAGACAAGATGCAATAAACTCAACGGTGGATAGGATACATGGTGTCGAGTCGGCGGCGAATGACGTGTTTTAATGAGGGTCATATTATCGGTTTCCGAATGCTACCGCACGCCAAATGCCAGCGAACGCCGGACACTTTACCCCGCGCGAAGGTGGGAGAATCCTTCGACGGGGCGTGAGTGGATCCGTGGTCGGTTTGGAATGCCGGGAGTACTTGAGCGATTAACTTCAACAATTCCCGACAAATGAAAACGGAAAGAATTGACTGACTTCAGGTGTAGGGAGATGCAGGGGAACCTCCGACGTAGATTGAATATGTCCGAATGAGCGGCGTACGTTGTGACCGGACCATCTGTGGCGTTATTGAACAGTCCCATCCCCATCGGCAAAAGCTGACCTGCAAACTCATCCTCACCCGGTCGGACGATCGTGCGAGTGCCGCCATGATGAACGCCATCCGGCCGGCAGCCTTCGTCGGTTTGGCTGCTCATTGGGAGAATAATAATAACTTAAATTATGTTTACCAAACAACCCGCCAAAGCACCGTCCGCTGGAGAAGGCGTACAATGGCCGTTGCTCATCAATCGACTACCGGGTTCGATCGGAAAGAAGTCTCGACTCATGTGTCGGTGCGTTGGTTGGTTGGTTCGTGTCGGTCCGTTTCCTTTTTGACGGCGAAGCCAAAGGCAACTTGTAGCGTCTGAAGCGGCCACTTGTCGGCGCAAGGAAAAGAGCGGAGTTCAATGGAGAGAGTCAGCTTAAGCTTGATTTTTGGGTTCAATTACTAAGCGATTTGAATGTGCTGTAATAATTAGAGATATTTGTTTGAAGGAGTTGGCGTTGGTTTGATCAGTTCCCTCTTTGATGAAGCACATCCCTCTTATAAAGAGATGTTCTTTGTGTTGAACGCGCCGTCGGTAAATTATTTCAAACAAGTTCTCTCTAAAATTTCGAAATTTTCGTCAAGAAGCTCCTTTAAATTTTTATTTAAACACATGTGTCTATACAGTTTCACTACTTTTCAACAATAACCCCCACCCATGGCATATCCTAAAAATTAACTAGTTTTACCTTCTCACCTATTTTTTTCAACACAAATCATAGCTAAAACTCTCGCTGTGCGCCGATAGACCTTGAAATAGACTGGCCGCATCATTAGATGCTCATATTTATGTTTATCCTCCATTAAAAATAAACCTAATCACTTCTGTTTTCATCATCATCATCGCCATCGTGCCACCTCGTACTCGACCCACCACTGCGAACTTGGGACCCACAGTGTACTACCGAACTGTTTCCGGTAACGGTTTCGGGTTAGGATTTTCGGTTGGAACCTTCTCCCCAGAATGGCCGGCACCGTCGTTCATGAATCAAATCCAATCAACTTAAGTTCACCCTTTTTAGTAGCCACTGGGTTGGACCCATTTTTGCCGGCTCGGGAGTGCATCCCAAACGGAAGCCGAACATGGAACGTTGAAAACAACAGCTTCTCTTTATCCCCTGTCCCCTGGCACCCAAATTGACTTGAAGCGTGGATCCAATTTTAAATGATTATTTACGACGTGTGATTTTCGAACTTCTTAGACGACCTCCGGCCAACCGACGATCGGTTTCCATTTCGATCCCGGAAGGTCTGGGGACGGTCTTGATCGACCCCGCTTCGATGGTCGATGCGCTTAAGTTTCCTCCTCCACTCCCCAGCGGGTGCAGGGAATCGGCAGCGTCGAAAAAGCACCGGGAAAAACCGGTGGCAAACTTCATTATCCGAAATAATAATGATATTTATCATCATTAGAACCGTTAAAATTATCATCGCCCCTTTTTGGCCGATGCGACGGTTCGAAATTTAGGGAATGCGTTTGGGGGGTAAAAGCTAGGCAGACGTGGCCGAGCGTGGTGGTGATTTCGTTCCGATGAATTCCGCTGGTGAGGACATTTTTACTCTCATCGCGTTGCTCATCTTCGCGCGCGCCCAAGGTTGGAATGTAAATAAATCGTAAATAATGTCACCACACGAGCTTGCCGGAGGTGCTACCGTGAGGCGGGATTGTTTCACACAAGGATTGGCTTGACTGTTTGTTCTTGGAGGCGAGCCTAATCGTTGGTGCCTTTTCTTGGGTTTGTTTTCTCCGTTTGTTGTCGTTTCGTTTGCTTCGCTTCATACGACCGATTTAATGAGCTCTTGGGGTTTTTGTATCGGAATCAATTTACAATTTACAATTTACAATTTACAAAAACAAAGAAAAATCTGTTTCGCATTTTCATCCGTCAAGAAACATCTTTGATCTTCTTTGATAACGAGAGTGAAATGTGAAATCGAATTCGTTTGATATATTTATCCCTCGGCTATTTCGGTTGCCATCCGTTTCAAACCGACATCTGTTGCATCGATTATACCATCGAAACTGTAAACGGAAAGTTTACCGCAAGGAAACGGCTTTTCCAGCTGGGTTCGGCATCGGTTTCTAAATCGCATATTGCTTTCCTCAATCTTCTCTAGCCCTTGGCAGGAAGGCCAGGAAGTTACGGATGCGCATTTTCCTTGCAGGGAAGTCAACGCAGGTGACCTAACAATTAGCCTGAGGTAGAACGAAGGGACAAATATGGTACAATTTTCTTCACATGGGAACTGGTCTGACGTCTCAAACGAGGGTTTGCGTTGAACGAGGTTGTGTTTGTCTTTCCAACAGAAGCAACTGAAGCGTTCCATTAGCCGATGGGTAATTTATTAATTGCCTCTGCTCATCGATTATTATTTGCTGGGGATATTTCAGGACAGAGACAGACTGTAATGCTGAAGAAATCCTGCCTCAAGCGTATGAAGTGTTCATTTTCGAAAACCAATTTCCCATGTGCTGATTTTTAATGTAAGTTATGATGATGTACGAGATTGACAACCGAACGATGTTGTATTTGCTTGAAAATATTAAACATTAATAAATTCTACAAAGTTAGTTTTGATAAAATGATTGGTTATGTTTGGTTTTCAAAATAATAACAGCCCAACCCAGGTCGCAGGAAGGAAGTCCTGCCAACATTCCACATGGATTGATAGTTGTAACACCATAAGGACGATCAATAGAAATAAGTATGCTTGAAAAATGGAAAACTTTCCATGTCCTACCTTTTACGGAAAATATTTTCTTCTTCTGCCTTCAGGTCTACTTAACTTTTATGACTTATCTTCCGCACCAACAACATCAAATGGCTAATCTCGGCACAAGGATAAGTCCATCAAGCTCCCGAGCTCGAACAAAGGATACCGGAAGCGTTACCGGGGTAAGGCATCGTTCTTAGCTCGTGTCAAGACGATAGAGACCCGAAGCAGATAGAAAAAACTGTCTCTGAAACACAAACAAGCGTAAAGCGCAATGAACGCATGGTAGCAGAAATGATCCGTACGCAAACCAGACGTAAATCCTTCCGGACAGTGCACCCCGAGTGAGATAATACCGTCCTGGGAGGGACAGAGAAAATAGAACAGTTTTCTTTTCGATCTTTGGGTGCGACTTCTAACGAATAGGAAGGAAGGCGGAAGGTTTAGGAATTTCCGAAATCAATTTCCGCAGCTGGCCACAAGGGGAATTAGGTGGGAGGAACTCAGGGCAGGCTTTAGGCGACGAGCGACCGGGGCATTAATGCGACCCGGAACGATATCGCTCATCGGAATGTTTGGCCAAAACAAGAAGTCAATGGAAAGGAGTCCTATTTTCCCTCCTTTCACTCTTTCTCCAGAATTTCCTACTTAGGATACCTTTTTTTCGTTTGTCCTTCCCTGGACATCGAACGCAGAAGGTCCTTCAGGGAACCACGGAAAGGAGCGGGGTTGGAAGAAGGTGATTTTGGGTGTTATTGTTGTGCTAATTTCCGTTGAGTTCGTTGTTCAATTAACAGAACCAACATCGGAAATCGATAGCCAAACAGGACCCAAGAAGGACGGTGCGAAAGGAAAAGGCAGGAAAACATCAACACCGGAACCAAAGGTCCTAAATCCGGTGGTCGCCCGAGGGGGTGCGTGGAAGCGTGACCGCGGTGTATCGTTGGCGGGGCGTCGGAGTTAAGCCGAGGATCGGATCCGTGTTGTGTCCTGTGACAGAAGTTAACTGCGTGAGCCGTGCGGATAAAAAGGACGAAAGTGAAAGAAAAAATAAACCCGCCTAGGATCATAATAATCCGGTCTGTTTGAGTCTTTGATTGACTTTCAGACCTTTGAGCCGTCCCTGCTCCGGCTCGTTTGGATGCCGCATTGTGTGTTTGAGCGTGCTTCACCTCCATTCCACTCCATTCACTTCCTTCCTTCTTTTACGATCTGATCCTTTTTTTTTTGTTTGCTAAACGGGTTTCTCATGATCGTCCCTTTCTCTGCCTGTTGGTTTCGTTTATTTATTTGATGAATTTCGGTAGGTTTTTAATTAATTATACCTCACGAGCCACCGATCAACCGGCTGGAAGTGTTCAAATTATGATCAATTTGACACTAAGCTAATGATTTTCCAGGGGGTCTGGAAAACTATTTCCTTCCGAATGGTTTGATTAATGGTGGTAAAAGTGAGTGATACAAAGGAAACGGAACGGTTTTCACTGAAAAATAGCATAATAAACTAGAACAGGATTGGTTCAGTGGAATGTTAAAATGTGAAAACTGGGCCGTGTTTTCTTCTCATTAAGCTTCCAAGTTTTGTGAGGTTGAATGAAGGATAATGGTTGATCGATGGTTTTTTTAACCCGGATAAAAAAGCACAATCGAATCGAAATTTGAATGAATAAAAAGAATGAACTCTGTTATAAGGTTTCATACCATTTAAGTTTTTCAAACCTGGTATTTTGGATCAATATAAATACTAGAATGATGATAAAATTATATTTAAAAATTCAATTCTCTATCATAAAGTGTATCGTGATATTAAAATGCGACTTACGAATAGACATTCCCATAACCGTCGAATCATTGACCCCAAAGCCATAACGGGTTCGTGTATTGCTCCATTTAACTTCCCAGCATTAACTTAAAAACATCCCAAAGAACAATACTGTGCAAACAAGAAGTGTTTGGCGTGAAGATCCTCATGACATGATTGCTGTCGGCGGACGCGAAAACATAAATGGTTCCATCAAGGGACAACAAAAAACCATCGAGGCAAAAACATCCTATTTTAAAGGGGGGCGTTAAACATTTTACGATCATAACATGCTGTCGATCATGTCGTTTGTGGAGGAGAGAGGGAAGAAAAAAATAGACCCATCCCGCCGTGTTCGGGCACATGTTCTGCTGGTCGTGAATTTTAAACCCTAAGCCGTGCTTTCGCGTACTCTTGGCGTACGACTGGTTTGGCGTGAGCAGGAGAAGAACATGCCGGACGGAAGATGATCCTGGCCCCGGGCAAGGTGTGGCATACGACGCCCGGTGAAGCTTTCGGCGGCCGGAAAGACGAACGGGTGAAGTAACTGGAACTGACGCTTTTACAGCCTCATTAAGCGCATAAACTGCATCCACAAATCTTCGCGTCCAGGCGGAAGAGGTTTGCCGGGCAACGAGACGAGGGGAGGTTGGTGGGGAACAAAATGGTGGCGTGAAAAGGCAAACATCTAAAGCAAACACAAGAAACACGTTTCGTTATGTTGTTTTTATTTCCCCACCAAGTGTCCATATAACCGCGTACTCTTCCTCCCCAAACACCTTCCCTAAGCGAGAGCGACATTCTTCCACCTCATCTAGCTACTCCATTGTAATGGTGTGTTATGATCCATGTTATTTCGTTTTGCTCACTTGACTTTTCTATGTGTTTTTCCTTTCCCGATCCCATTTTTATTTTATCGTTGCACGTATGCTTATGTTCGTGATGGAGCACCGGTACGGTTCCCAGCAGCATCCCGTGGCATTCCAGCAGAAGGACAAACGGCCCTATAAAGCTACACCATCGACGAACCACCATCTTCGTGTTTGCCGTTGTTGTGTGCGAGTGTTGTGTTGTTTTCTTTTTCTCTTCATTCGGCATTTTAATGAAAAGTACATACCTCTTGAATGACTAACGATGGGCAATAAATTATGCACCAGAAATGATTGCCGACGGAAGGCCACATGACGTGGGGAGGAGATTGAAAATGGGCAGGGACTTTGACTTTGGAAAGAAAATGGAAGTAAAAAGATCACGAGCATGTTCAGTATTGAGGGTAAAAGAAACAAGTGCATTGAAAAAACATACTTCGTACGCTAATAATTTCATTCGTTTAAATAATTCTTTTAGGTTGAAGGAAAACCACTGTAGTGGTTATTGACATGTTCCTCTATGGTAAATTATACGAAAAACAGTAAATAATAAACACAGAATTTGCATATCACAGTCCACACAATTAACCTTTTCAAATTAATATATAAATATCAAATTAATATATAAAATTATAGTAGACTGTTTCCCTTAAGAACTGTTTTAAAAAATCGTCTTCGAATCGGTTTAAACATCCCGCCTGGATGCTCAAGCGCTTCGACCAATCGCGACTCGCCCCAGAAAAGGTCAGTCATTGATGCATCCTACGTATCTGTAATTGCATTTGAGGTTCAACTACCACTTAATGATCTTGGTTTCCTTCAAAGAAAACCACTTGTAAAATGATGAAAAAAAAAACGAAAGAATCTTGATCCGAAAATGACTTTCATCGATAGACATCGCATTGCATCATTAAATAAACGAGTTCTGTTCCGAGGCCCTCAAAGTGAGAGGGAGGACGGGCTGGTTAAAAGATTGGATAAGTGGGAGGCTAAATTTTGTCGACAAAAAGGGGGCGGAGATTTAAAACGGTAGAAGATGGTAGAAGGAAAGCTAAAATCGAAGGTACTTTAAAAAGTATTTAGATAAAACATACGCATAGAAGAGCAATAAAGGTTAAGAAACTAAAATAATATTAACATCATGATATGCAGCATTTGGACTGTGGGTAACTTTAAGTTTTTAATCAATATAATTTAGCAATATGACAAAAACAAAACGACTCACAGGAAATTTCTTTCATCCGTATTTAAATTGTTTTTTGTACCATTTGAATCCATTAAAATTCATTGAAAATATCACGTTATCCTTGTTTCATCATTTCAAAAGATAAAAATCTCAATATCGGTTCCGTGGAATGATCACGAAAACCAATCCAGTTGATGTCCTCAAAATCAACACCGAAAAACAGAAAATCACCCGCAACGTCTAGTAACATCCTTGCAAAACGGTTCCGACAACATACAATCGATCCGTTTTATTGGATGCTTGTCGGAAGTTTCCCCAGTACTCGCTGCTCCAAGCTTCCAACCCCGTGGCGGCTTTCGGTATTCATAACATTCCCATTTTACGAGACTTGATTTAATGCGATTTGTTTGACATTTTTACTTGTAATCTTCTACCCCCCCCCCCCCCCCCCCCCCCCCCACCTCATTCCGCCCATTGCAGCGACAGTTCCGAGCGCTTTTCTAGAAAAGGAAGCTAAAATGGAGGGTTTGCAGGGCTGGCAGTTCGTTCCGCCGTCGTTCGATCGTTCGTCATTTCTGGTGCGATGAGCTATGAATATTTGCCGTGCCATCAAACGCGCCCAGCCACAAACAAACACACACACACACACAAATACAGACAACGACGCACAGATTCTGCGCTTGTTAGGGCTAGGATTGGATCCTGAAGGAGCATAATTTTTACGGCTCATTAACACCCGGCTTCGTTGGGAGCGTGCCAAAGGGAAACCGAAACGCTGGGAGACCTTTTTGATGGGAATCCTTTGTCAGGGGAGTATATTTTCCTTTCTCAAGGAAAGAATTTTCTTTTCGCCTAGTTTGGTTTTGTTTGAAAGAAGTCAAACCTCACGATTGCGTCAATGCACATCAAATTAGCTCGTGACCTTATATTATATTTTCTGCTGTAAATAGTCACTTTTTAATATTTCTATTATGTCTCCGAACTAATAAACAAACTTTTACATGTGTGGAGATGTGAGTAAAATTTTGAAAATAAGGTGTAACATTATCTTCTGTCGTTATTTTGTCGTAATTTCTCCATTTATTTTATTTTACACATAAAAAATCCTCCCAATCACAACCCTCTCTCATTTATTCGATAAACCAACTTATTGAACATAATTAAATTTAATATTGCATCTCATAAAATTGACTTTTTGCAATTGAAAACGTGGCACACTCATCGATTCTGTGCCCTTCGCATGGTAATCATTAATTTCTTTTACACCATCATTGCGCAGCATGAGCTGGCACTTAGTTGGCACAAAAATTAGATTAAGCGATCCGCCGATTTCGATGTCCCGGAAAGGGACAATACCATTTGATACTTATACCGATCTCCGACATCCAGCGGATGCGTCCTTGAAGTGTTGACTTCTGGCATGAAAAGGCCCCTCGTACAAAATTTCCCTCTCGTTACATCGAGTGGATGTTTCGTAGAAGGCATTTGTGAGGGATGGGAAAAATAGGAAGCGGAACAATACTTGAACCTAGTCGCTCTACGTCCATTACATCCCTTTATCTCGTCGATGCCGACAATTCCTGCCTATTGCCTACGTGGGTTTATTTTTTGCCTATGCATTCCCGTTTGCAAGCGCCACAACACAGGGAAGCGAAAGTAATGTTCATGAATGCGCAGGAAAATTGTGATAAATAGTGAACGTTTTAATAAAAATAAATCACATCCACAAATTAAGCCATCGGGTCACGGAACCCGGATCGCACATCGCTTCATCCCTCGGTGCTCTTTCAACGGCGAGTGCTTCGGGTGACGGTCCGTAGGTTCCCCATCGATGACAGTGCTTATATTCCATTAAAATAAAAGCCTTTTACCGAGGCGCATTTTCCCGACCGACTGCCCCGGGTGCTCCCGGGTGAGGAAAAACGTGCCCTCCGGAAGCGGAAAAACTGTCCTCGATCGGGTGCAGCAGTTGATTGAATTAGCACCAGCAGCAACAACACGACGGTGGCACCCAGCACTCAATAAATTGAATTTATAATCGAAAATTAATTGATCTCGATGAAGTGCGGTATGGTTTTGTTTTCCAATTTTCCTAAACGGTTTCACGCGCATCATTGACGGCATGGATTATAGGTTCCCTTTTTTTCTCCGCGTTCGTTTGAAATGAATAGAAGTTTTCCACCGAACCGTTTCCCTGTCGAACTTTGTATGCTGTTGCGAATCTGAGTGGAGCTCTCGAAAGCTGACAAAAACTAAACAAACGTCAAATTAAATTTATGCTACCACCCACCCACCCTCTCCATCGGGATCGCAAAGCGAAACTGTTTAGAAGCAAGTAACAGTGTCGAGTTTAAACTGATTGGATTGGATTCTTTTCCTTTAGCGCGCGGCCCACCAGTGTCGAGCTTATGAATTTCGATGATGCTCGGCATGAATGTTGAGGAAAAAATAAAATTAAATTAAAAACACGTTTAACAAATCCAGCCACATACCATTTCCGATAGCTCACACCGATTTATGGTGCGATCTTTCGAACCCATTAGCGAACCGTAGTAGTTTCCAATTATGGCCCGAAGAAATCGAAGCCGATTGGGAGGATTAAACTATTTACGATTTCCATTTCACCCGTCCAACATTGGCTCTGTTTAATTTCCTTAACAAGCATCAACATAATGCTCGATATAAACTTTGCGTGCGCCCGCACCGGGGTTTTGGGGTTCTACCTTTTGTCTATATCCTCAGCTCGGCTAGTTGATTGCGCCGCGGACTGGACTATCGGGCGGGAGATAATCTTTTCCGGCTGGACCACCGGCATGGCGAACAGTGGGAAAATTAAAGAGAAATATATTTGTTCATTACCAGGGAAATATTTTGAGACACTTTAATGTCAATTGGACAACCATTTTTGTCAAGTCAAGTATATTTAAGAATTATCTGTTATATATACTCGTAAAGTTTGTCCATATGATTCACGCACAGTGCGCCAGTATAAACGTTTACCTAACGCGTGAAGGCATTTTCCCGATGGCCGGGAATGGTCTCGCACAATCTCGGTCCCCGAAAGGCTGACCCTTGGCCAGCGATCCATCACCATCAGGCGAAAGGAGGTGCTATCTAGGAGCGGGTCCTCATAAATCTATCGCCATAAAACTTTTAATCGTCTTCCCTTCCCACCCACCCAACCCCCGCCGATGGCGACGCCGCACCCGGGACAATTCTATTTCAATTAATATTTCCTATATCGCATCAATAAATTAACATAAAACGTCTCACACAGCGCGATCGCCGAGCGTGGACGGTGGGCGTGCGGCTGTTGCTCAATTTTCCACACTCCATGATTGAATATTTATGGCAGGACACCCCCTTCGGCCTTGCCTGTCTAAGTCTAAGTCCTTGTGGCAACTCGCGTTGGGGAATGTGGAATCCCTTGGGAGTCCCCCGCACGTTTTCTCGCAACGGCGCAGGCAAAAGATCGTAGCGAGGATTCTGGCGCGAGGGACCCGTTTTATAGCACCCTAGCCGAGGTTCGAGATCGGGTGGCCTTTCGCCCGAACAGCCCGGAGTGTTGCCGGAGAAGTGTTCCATAATGTAAGTCGCATATTTTAATAGTTTATTATTGGTAGTAATTTTGATTTTCATCCCAGCCTATCTGGGTTCGGAACCGCTGTTGCGCTGAGGTTGGCTAGCAATGGTGGTGGAGGTGGCTGGTTTTATTTTACCTTCCCCGTTCCCATCATCTCCCATCCTTACCCAGATCGGCGATGGACTGGATCGTTTACTGCTTCGCGAGAGAAAGGGTGAAGAAAGCGGATTTACTCGATCTCACCCCAAACGGTATCGGCAACGTGAAGATGATTAAGTTTATGGCACGTCGTTTACACGCAGCCCGACGAAGCGTCCCCGGCCCGCGCGCAGATCATCCGTCAGCGGGGCAATTTATCCTAACGAACGCGAGGCCCACGTAAGTCGAGTTCATCTGCTCGCCTCCATTCTCATCATCGGCTTCGGCATCAGCATCGCCATCATCATCGGTATCATCATCGTATTCCCCGCTTCAAGCGAACGCCAACGAGAGCTGCGATCGGTTCGATTTGATGGTTTAAAATTGTTAATCGAATTCTATTGAGCGACCGAGGATCGGGCCTCCCAAGTTTGGTCCAGTTTCTATCGTTTCTCAAACAACAGAATAAGAATGGCTGGGAGAGAGATAGGAAGAGAGTTACATAAGTAAAAAACGAGAAAGATCGCCAGGACCCGGGCAAAAAAAAACAACACGCAACACAAATCACCCATAAAGTGTCATAAATATTAAAATGGAAAAAGGATTAGAAAAATAAAAGCCACAAATCACGGTGAACTGAGGCGCAGAGTCGTTCCAGCGCGGTCCGTAAGTGTTTCAGTGTTTCACAGCTCAAACTTGTATTTTAAATCAGTTTTCTTTTCGTGAGTGTCTTTGGCATTTTGGGAGCGATTTTATCAAAAACCGTGCCAATGATTAACTCGAATGGGGGAAAAATTCATGCCATTAATGCCTTGTTGAAGATCGCTGTTTTGACCGCTGCTTGGTGATCGATTGGCGTTTGAGATAAGTATAGTTTGTTTTTTCTTTCAACTAATGAAATAATAAGAAGCGCTTTTAATATTCCTTCTGGTTCCCGTGTTGTGTTAGAGGAGAAGACTTAAGCTAATTTTATTCAAACATTTCAAGCCACGTTGAATCCCTGACTTTTATGGCTTCGTAATGAACCCGCTGGAAACGCTGGCAAACATAAACATAAAAGGATCTGGTTAAGGTGCTTTGGTAAAAGGGATTTTGTTTTTGGTTTTGCTTGTGACGGATATTTAAACTGCAAAGTTGAGATATCTGGGCCAGTTCAAAGCGACATGTTTTCTATTTCCCGCTTGATGGTTGGGAAAAGTTTGCTGTTGGATATCAATTTGCTTTAATATTATGCAATCAATCCGTTGAATGGAAATCTGAAAGATCACAGCAATGGATAAGCTGTGGAAACCCGTTTCATACCGTATAGATAAACTTCATCAGTTTCCTTTGCCTCCCTCCCCCCTATCCCTTCTCCTTCTCCTGCCCTCCAAGCAAAGAAATCACAAAGTGCCATGATTTATCTTGTGAATCATCCGCTTTTCATTCCATCCCCGGCTCGAACCGTCGAAAAGCCGAACTGCCTGCGGCACAATACACACAAAACAATTCTATTTTGTAGCAAATTTGATTTGAACACCAGCAGCACCCTCCCCGGGAAGCGGGTCGATCGGTTTCCTTGGGCAAAGACGTCGAATTGGACCCCAAGGCGAAAAAAAAAACCGATACCCCAATGGAGAACACTGGGGAAAAAGGCTGTGGGAAAAGCGTAGCGATAAATCTTTTGGCGAAACAATTTTTCACCGAACATCGAGCGCGGGGCCGCTCGCTCCGGGTGGGACGTGTATGATTTTTCGCAATAAATTTCCATACCATGCCAGTGGGGAAATTTCGCTCGGAGTGGACGGGAAACGTTCGCGCCCGAAACACTCGACGAAAAATCAATTGCACTGCTGGAGCAATGTGGAGACGAAGGAATGTGCTGCGGCGTCTCCTTTCTTTACATATAAATATATGAAAATCATAATACTTCATACAATTCCATTTCCGGACGCCCCACGGTTGGTGGATCTGTAATTTTTCATCGTCGCTTCGATCGGCTGTCAAAAAGTGTCAGAAATCGGTACCGGAGCCAACATCTTCGGCCAAGGAGTAGGCCACGGTGGGCAAGCATTTCCCGCGAACGGGTCGGCACGTACGATGAAAGTTTGTTGAGAATATGTGAGGAAATTGGTTGAAAGATATTCGAATGCTCATCACATCATGTTTTGGGTTTTGTTTTTCCGCTCGCGCTCCTGCAGCCCATATTCGGCCCATATTGTTGTTATGACACGTGGGCAAGGATATATGATTTATAATATCAAGCTGCGATCAAAGGTATGAGTGGAGGATGTAGCTTGATTCCGAATTTTGTTAGAGTCGACATTTAGTACGCTAACTATATTGAAATTTGTTAACCTTTGGTGTCGTTATATACCACAAAGAACAAACGTTTAATAAACAGAAAGACAACATTGATTGTCCTTTGGCAAACTAAGTAATAAACCAAAGAGCTTAATGACTCTATCAACATTTCAAATCATGATTTTGCCGCATCGAAACTCGAGCGCTACCAGATACTTTGCAACCTCCCAAACGCCGATGGACCCGACTGAGGCCATCGGAACCATCAGAGATGTGGAAGTTTCAAAAACCGGTTTCCGTCTTTTCCGGGTGCCAGCACCCGGAAGGGTTAGGGATTACCCGGGTTAAAACGGTAGCAGCGGCCTGTCCGACACCAGCCGGGCTCGCATCAAGCTCCGGGCGGGACGTCGAGCCGTCAGCCGGCTATCAACTCGTTTACGCGCCTTCGGACATAATTAAAATTGATATTCGCCGCGAGAAATTAAATAATTTCATTTGACGAATTACAAAGTCCCCGATCGAGACGGTCGGACTGGACGAATGGAATTCTTCGGCTTGGGCTCGCTGCTTCACTGCCAAGGAATGGCCTGCCGGGAAAGGCTGGCGATACGCCTTCAGATTACCGATTTTTTAATACGTTCGGTGAATGACTTTGATTCTCACTTTGCCGGATTTGGAAGCGTTTCGGCGGCCCCCGTCGGGTGTCGGTTTCGGTGCACGAAAAGATCGAGTGTCACGTTGGCCGCGGACTCGGGCACAAATCCCTTTCGCAGATGGACGAACCACATGCCCAAAGCGTGGAGCAAAGAAGGATGAGGGAAAAAGCCACCCCACCCCGAAACCACTCACCCACCACTTCGATGCCAAGACAGCAGCGCACATGATGGAGTCCAATCATTCCCGAACCCGGAGAGTCGACGTGCCCTTTGAAGGCGGCAACGGTGCCGCCTGCCGTCTGCTGGGCCGGCTGCCCGGTGGCTTTTCGGGACGCAACATTTTCTCACGTTTAATTGCATTAGCAGTTAATCTTGTTGCCCGATTGATCGATTAGGCGGATTGGTTTCAAAGAGCTTGGAGCCAACGCGAGTGGGAGTAGGCTTGAAGCGGGCACGTTGAGGGAGGGACAGGAGTGTCAAAGACGTTAAGCGTTACAGCCGGTTTGTAAATGCAGTTGCTCGATAAAATCAACACTGACTTGGTAGCTGGGCGAGGTGAAACTAATTGTTCTCGCAGATTAAAACAGCATCAATGTTGAAGCGGGTTTCTTTTTTAAACGTTTTGTTATCGGCAAAGCTATTTCTGATATGTACGAGATAACCAATTTTATTTAAATAAAACCTGATTCTACTAACTTTAATTATCTACAGTGATACCTTATTTTATTAAAACTAAAAAACTTAAAAACACATTCACAATCCTACGAGTATTAAGGCATCTATTACTATGACCTATTTGTGATATGTTTGGTTGACTTGTGTAAATGTTTATGATTCCAGATAATTCTCGCGAGCTTGCTTACTTTTTTCTCATCAACCGCAGGATAGATACCAATGACTCCAATGATCCATATTTGTTAATGTGCAAAAGCTGTAATGATTTCAGGTTTCCTGATCCCGATATCCTTTTTAATTAGTGCATTCGTTACTAACCTAACAAGGAAAGCTGCCTTCGAACTAACTATTAATTTCGATTTTTCGCTGAAGACCAAATAATGCTAAATTTTCAGTAACTTAACTGATGCTGTTCTTTAGTTTGACAACAGTATCCAATTGTCTATAATGCTTCATCTATTCAATCGAATTATTTACTCATAAACTGTACAACGATAACAGAATCTATGAAATATACTGAAAAAAACAGAGCGAACTGCTAATTAGCTCGCAAAACGAAATCGAATAGATCGAACAGCGTAAAATTAACTATTTCAGGGAAACTAAACGATTCTTCATAGTGTTCTTTTCATTTTACACTCATAGTTAGGTATATCTAGTCCAATTAACTGTTTATAATGACACATTTGAGCCAAACTTTAGAACTGAAGAAGATTACAAGAGCATCCATTACAAAAACCCAACGTCTTGATCGAGTGCTATCGTGCAACACCCTCCCAGCATACCACCCACCCGATGTCGATCAATTTAATGCCTGGATATTAATCCGGCATACTCCTATCATTCTGTTTGTTCAACAACAAATCCTCGCTGCGCAGGACGCGTGTTTTCGCTCGTCAACATGAAACATTACAACCGCGTCCCGACGACGCCTGCACGCATCCGGCGAATCCACATCCGTTCCCCTTCGCGGTGTGCCTGACAGCGTCCCATCATTCCTTTCGGCCCTGTCTCCGTGAGAGATGAGTGATTGGGCCGAGCCGGGCCAAAGATAAATCGGTGATGAATTGGGGTGTAATTAGAGTGACAGCTTATTAAATCGCGCGCAGAACGTTCTTCGGTGGAACGACGGTACAGAGTCCAACCCCTCACTTTGGTCGGCAAACTCGCCCGGTTTTAGGCCGAACGCACTCTTGTCCTTGCCGGGAAAGGCCGGCCTAGCAATGGCTGTCCGGGGTCTCGAAAGGAAAATGTCCTCGTGCCGATGCGGGCCGGCCGAGAAAAACCGCAGCGCGGGGATGGGAATCAAAGTTTTCTACAAATTAATTGAATACATTTGCGGAAACAAACGAAAAGCGAGAGAGAAAAAACGGTAACAAGAGACACAAAAAGAGATGGCGGGGGAACGCACGGACATGTGCGGCCGGGAAGCATAAGGAATGACGCATCTCGGCAAGTTTTTCCAGACCCTTGGACCCGGGGGTAGGGTAAAAATAGGTGTCCAATTATTTTCTGTTTAAAAATCGATTATAATTTAAATGAAATGATGGATTTGCTCCCATTTTTGGGTGTACCGATTGGGTGGGGTGGCTTTGAGTGGCGGGCCCGTGTCGGGCATAATTAGTTTTATTTCACCTTTTTTTTTAGCTCCACGGCCTCGCCCTCCTTTTTCCAAATAGGCCTACCAAGCTGCGTATGTGTGTACTCCTTTGTTTTTTTTTGTTTAAGCGGAAGCTGTTTTGTGGTAGGAACAATTTACTCACTCTGAAAAATATTTGTGGCGTTCTTCTTTTTCTCTTTCTTTCCCCCGCTCTCTTTCTCTATTTTTAATGACAATCTCTACTGAAAGGAATACCTGTACGTGTGTGTGCTTAAGCAGGAACGAATGGCAAAAGGAAAATGGCCGCCCTCGGCGAACGAATGGAGCCAAAAAAAAACCTGCTGCCACTTGGAGGGGTTGTTTTTACTTAGTCGACGAAAACTTGAGGTAATCCCATTCACGCCGTAATTATGCCTAACCGGGAGCCTATTGGCTGAAGAGGGTTTGGGGTTGGCCTCCCGCCAGCGACGAGTGGGTTTGAGGCCACGTTTTCATGGCGTTAGAAATTTTTAAACAATGTGCGAACGTTTTCGGTGGCATTAGAAGCGCTCGAAAAATGGTTGCCTGCTTTCGGTGGTTGATTGCTTTTCATTTCAGCGATTTTTTTCTCTTTTTCTCCCTCCTCCCCAAAACATCATTTTGGAAAATCCCACCCATCAGCTAATCGATTTGCGGCATCGGTGGAGCTTAGCGTACTCATTCCGGGCCGGCTTTGGAGCCTAAAACTAATCTGCTCTTTTGTTAAATAAGTGTCATCAAATCGGTTATGCCATTGCGTCCATCATCGTGGTGCGAGAGAGAGAGCCGGATGGAGAGGGAGGGGAGGTGAGTCGAGGAAAAAGTTGTGGATTACTTTTCCGGCCAATTGAAACAAAATGGCAATTTAATGGGCGAATGGTTTGGCCTCTGCTATGGCGAGCATTAAGTTTGCTCCAAAATCTTTCGGTAATTGGGTTTGGCGATTAGGTTTAGCTTAAGCTTTTCAATGGTTTCTGGGCGAAATTCGTTCATTTGACGTTGCTACCGAATTCTCGAAAAAAAACTTCTATGGCGTATTCATATAAGCCTCAAAATGGTATAAAAATATTATTCATACTTAAGTTGAATAAAACTAAAGCTACTGAAGATTAATCAAAATGAAACGTTTTTGATAAAGATTATACGATTTCTATCCACTCCCATCGCAACAATTGACACATATGTGTTTCCAATTACCAATTCTTATATCGCTTTCTTTCAGCATATCTCACTCCATAAAACAAAAAAAACGATACGGTTTTCTTTTTGCATACAAACTATTCCACATGCTAATGCTTCTATAACGATATGCACACTAAAGAAAACGGAAATATCTTTCCGGAACATACCGGAGAAGAGAAGGGGAAGGATACAATACAGACCACAAAACAGTAGCAGAGTGATGCATCGGAATCGTTTAACAGATGGACGGAATGCGAAAAGAAACAGCCGGCAACATATTATCATGGGAAATATAATTTCAATATTTGCGTTTGGGTAAAACATTTCAATTCGTTCAATATTTATCCACCATCTTGTCCGGGGGAATCGGTTTTGACAGCAAGATGACCACTCGACATACCATCACGTACCGACCAACTCTACGGTAGCCCTTTCTTTGGCCTCTTGAGGAACAAGATGCAAGATGGCGTAGCATCACATCCACTATGGAAATAAGGTACTCTTCAGCGTTAGATGTGACTCACGTGCACCCTTCCGGTTAGGCCAGCAGCACGCATTCCAAAATGCCCACACCGAAATCATCAGACGGAAGGGAGAGAAAGAAACGAAGAAACGAAGGGAAAAAAGACATCGATCCGGAACGATTATCCTTCTCGTCAAGAATTGACACTCGATACGCAAAACAAAATGCCGGAAGCTGGGCCAGATGCGAGCAGATGTGTTGACTGATTCGCAACGGCACAAAGAAAAAGTCAATCAGGATATATTTTTGGAAACAAATAGCCAACCAAAAAAATATTGTCATAACGATACGAACCAAATCCGTCCCAGTCGCCGGTAATCGGAACCGTTTGCGATCCCTTTTCCAATTATAACAATAAGATTTCCAAAATCTATCGTCACTCAAGCGCTTTTGTGATGCTGAAAAGGGCAATTTTGGAATTTGGGGTAAATTTTGGATTTTTCCTGTGTTTTTTTTCGACCAACCAGTCCTTCAGGGACGCAGATCTTCGTGCGTATCGATTTATTGTTGCTAATTTTTGGCATTGCAACAACATCCAGGACAGAGGTTTGTTACCGTTATTAGAACATTTTAGCGAGAAGATTAATGTATGATCAAAATTGCACGCCATACCGAGGGTCATTGGATATGTTTCCCTCTGTTTGTTTCCCTTTTTCCATTTGCCATTCAGCTGCGAAAATTGCAATCCCTTATACCAGCGTTTTCGTAGATGCAATTAGGGATATCATTAACTTAACGTAAATGGCTTTCGATTTACGACCGTGAGTGCAATATTGTCCTGTTTTTGCAATTGTACATCACAAAACAATCAATTAATGTTGCAAAAATGTTGATAGAAAATAAGATTCCCAGCGAAAAGCTAGCGATCGCTTGATGAGTTTGCCAAATGTTGTGCTATTGACACCAAACCATCAAAATAATTTATACAACTTTTTTTCTTTCAATTCAACTGAATATAGAAACAAAACAAAGCTTATTAAGATTCAATATTTTCCAGCGTCTTTATTCAACATACGGATTTGTTTTTATTACAGACATACGGCGTTTGTGATTGTTTCACTTTGCGCTCGAACCGTTTATTACACCGTTTATCATTTTTCCAGTACGGTTTTTCTCATTTCGATCTCGAACTATCAGACCATGCAACTAAGCCAAATACCTTTTACCCTCTCTGACACCCACTGCGCATTGCTCCGTTTTAGCATAACTTCACCATCTCTGTAGCTTGCGTTTTCCGATACCTTTTTATAATACTTTTATGTTATGGATTAATTTGAAGTTTTGAAGTGTAAAACTATGGCTAGCTCTTTTTACATCGTTCGTTTGCTATGTGGCGATTCGCTTCTTTATATTATTCCTTCACTTTTGTTTGCTCTAAATCGAAGTTTAAATAATCGCAAATTGCCTTTGAATGCTAATTTAACTCTATACTCTTTTTACAACGTTGCGCCATGCCATGTTTCTCGCGGAACATATTGACACTGGCACTACTGGGAAATCGTTACATGATCATAAAGCCTCAAAAACGAACCCGAAGGAATTGGAAACGCACCTCCAATTTGTACATCTCTTTATCATATTCCGAGAAGGGGGCATTTAAAACTTAATCAAAAGCATACCTAATAAATAATACCGATTTTGGTTGGAATGTCTCCGTTTCGGAAGTGGCTCTTTGCCTCCTTTGCAAGCTTCATCCTCCTGGCTTTCCACTTGATTGCGCCTAAACTTTGCGATTCTAGAGAGCGCATTTACTATCCTTTCTAGGTGATTTTGTGTGTTTTTTATGTACACTAAAGCCCACCAGTGCCAGTGGGATGGTTAAGAAAAAGTTCTACTCGATAATAGTTATATGCGTATCGCTAACGTACATACAGCTCTCATACATCAACACACCGCACTCGTTACATACATACATTTACATACCGCCGGTGAAAAAGTGACCTCAAAATGTGTATCACCTCCTTGACCGGTTGACGACGCGTTTAGACGACTTGTTTCTATCTTTCACAGTTTAGCACGGCGCGAGAGTCTAATAAAAACCGTGTGTTTTTTCCCATCTAATCATTTGCGGCTAAAACTAATAGGTAATAAATTCGATCTTTCTTTTCTTTCCGTGTTTTGCTTCGTTTATAATGCTTTACTTTTTACCAGCCCTCTCCCGACCGGACGGGACAAACTAACTCTTCCGACGCCTTCCGGAGTTGAGTTTGAAGCGTCGCCGGCCGAACATTTCTGCCACATCGCGTTGCCGCTAGTGGCGCATATCGTCCTCCATGCGGCAGCGCTTCCGCTGGCTGCTTCCGGTGTCGACCAGGTCGAGACTTTCGGTGTCGGAGTCCATCGGTTCGCTGCAGTCACCGTCACCATCACCCAGCTCCTCCTGTTTCCGCTTGGCCGTCGCCATTTCGGCCGCGTGCTTCTTGCGCCATTTTGTGCGCCGATTCTGGAACCACACCTGCGGAGGGGAAACGAGAGCAGAAGGGAGGGAACCAAGTTTAAGAAATTTTTCGTGAAACCGTTGGGATGATTTAGGAAATCTTAAAAATATTAACTCAATCATCAGTCATCATTGCACCGTTGAAAGTGAGACCATTTGAGGGTAACGCATCGTCGACCATGATCACGCCTTAATGATCATCACGCACCGTGCGTGACGGGTCCATCTGTCGGCCGACAATCGACCGGAAGTCTTAAGGGGTTGCCGCGCAAAGAACGGCACCGCTGCTCCAAAACTGACAACCCATCCAAATGGAGGCTCCATTCGGGCGGCTCCGGCCCGGTCGTATTCCTCTTCTTCCGTACGCCGATCATTATCGGTCTCATCAGCGTCATGTATCGGTAATCCGCTTAGCGTGAGCCGCCGCAGACGCAAAACATTTAGCGTCTTCGCATTTTGAGGCCGCAGAGTCAAAGTCTTGAGCCGCTTACGACACTCGTTTTGGGATGGTGGAACAACAAATGAGGAGCGAAGAAAACGTGGTTCAATGAAATTCCCATGCTTAAGGCAAAAAGAGGAAGGAGCCATAGCCATTATACATTGTACCTCTGAATTTTCAATAGTTTTACAGAAAATTTTAAACAACAAAAATGCATTCGTTCGCAGCAATCGCATCCCAATATTTGTGTTTCAAAAAACATATAAATTGGGCCTCAAATGTTGTACAAATTTCCACTGTAATATAAGAAATATCAGCGTTGTTTTTTTTCAATGAAAATCACAAACTGCAGCTGCAGTTGCAGTCGCCGCGATGCAACAGCCATCGATCAAATGTGGTGGAAAAACTTTTGAAATCTCCCATTATATTCCGCATATTCTCACGTTTGATGGTAGGATGAAGCCGGGATGGCGAAGAGAAACATTCTCGTGATGAGCTTGCACACGCTTCACCATTTCGAACAGTTTCCACCGTTTCGTAAACTGCAGCGTAACGAAAAAATACGGGAAAATGGTATGTAAATAAATACTCATTAATAATAAATTTTATCCCACATGCCACTTGATAGGGTTGGTATCGCTTTGTGGTGGTAAGGACGGGGGAGGAGACCATCGATCCTCTATCCTTCTTCGGCCTGTTAAGCCCCAATTCAACCCCAAAACTGACAGACGACAATGACGCTGACACACACACGCACGAGTAGCGCAGCGTAATGACAGTGACAATCGGTTTGATCTGTACTTTAGCCCTTCCCGGTGGCAGGTGCGACCGGCCTGGCGTACATGTGTATCGGTTACGAGACCTTGGATCCTGGTGGGGTTAGGGAGGATTTTGTGCGTACCGAGGAGAGAGAAGTAAAAAAGCGTCCATTGAGCATAATTAATCATCCTTCATGCAACTCGACGAAATGCCAGCCAAATGAAAAGCGAAAGAGACAGCGAGAAGGTGGAAAAGAGAGCACGAAAGAGAAAGAATTTACACAAACCGCGGAGGGGGAGGAAGTAAGTGTCCGCAGTGGCATCATCGGTCGGAAACTGAGCCGGCATTGGCATTAGCGGCCTTCCCGGGAGTTTCCACGTTTCCGTGGTTGGGGCTCGAGCGAGTGGGGCAGATTTCAATGATGAACAAACCGACAAATGAGTTCGTGCATCAAAGTGTGCGCACCGCCGCCATGATGCAAATGTGAACAAGGATCCGCACAATCGGCTAACCCGTTTGGCGGACACCGTTGGTGGACACCGTGGGTGGATTTCGACATTTTGAACACAGAGTAAACAATAATTAATTGAATGAGCATCTTTTGGTGATGGCCAACGCACGGTGCGCTGGTGAAAAGCTGACATTTGTAGTAGGTTGGTACGATAACATCAAGATATGGAAATAGTTTTTGTTTATTATGCACAACTGCAGAGCTCCACTAATCATTTGTATCGATCAAATGGTGGCTTGATTGTTGCAGCGTATTTTTGTCTTTATTGAGTTTTTATACCACGGGTTTATTTAATTGATTGTTTTTATTTTGGTTTTCTTCCTTTTTGAATTCCTTTATTCTTATTTTTACCGCTGAAAGTGTTTTATAAAACCTTATGGTTTTTATTTTTATTAAAAACATACATTTCATAATCATGATTTTTTGAATTCTCAAGTCTCTCAACATCCATTTCTGAACCATTATATCTTCTTACCATAATTTCTCTTCATTTTATACATGTTTTCCACCCTTTTTGAAAAATAAATTTCCTTCCGAATTCCCCTCCACAAGCACATAGGACGAAAAATTTAATTTAATTAAACTTGACACGTACGCGAACGTATCATCGATGACGCATGATGGCGTTGTTCGGCACTATGTTCGTTGTTCCACTGGTCTCAACCCAACGCACGCACTGTACGCAATATGATGCCGAAGCAGATCATTTTCTTATGATAGCTCAATGGCAACCAACGTTGTTGTTTGTAAGTGAAGGGTCCCCCAGTCGGAAGCGTTAGCCGGGAAGGTCCTATTCTTCAAAATGGAGTAGCCACAATTTTCGCCGAAAGTTTTACGACCGGTCTCGCCGTGGAGAGATGGCGTGTCGTTGTGAGTGCTTTGGATGGCAATCTTGAGTGATTGCAACTCGGGTGTTTGTTGTGCAGCACAAGAAAATACATGTAGTAAGGCTATCCGGGTCTGTGATCCACAAGAAAACGTCATGCACCACGGTTTTCATAGTAAGCCTTTTTCGACATCCGAGGGATGACCCTGACTTAATTGAGATGGATGGGAGGGAGTTTTACGATCGTTACGATTTAATCAAGTGTGATAACACGCGCGTCCCATTACCATTTCTTGCGTACGCTGTTGGAAAAACCGGACCGGTCGGAAAATATTTTCACTTGATAAACAATCCTTAGGCGGAATGTTCGACCCGTGTGGGTTGCTAAAAATTACTAACGATTGTTCCACGTTCATCCACATTTCCTCATTCCTTTCCCTTCCTATGAAGAATTCGCATTTCGCTTGGGGGTACTACACCGGCACTGCTAATTTTCTTCCATTATATCTAGATTACACCGTACACCTTGGGAATTCCTAGTCGCCCCACCACCTAGGGGTTGCGAATGACCATTAGCAAGGATAGCCAGAGAGAGAAAGAGGCGAGTGTAGCGATGTTTATGCTTAGCGATGTGGTCGGCCAGCTGCCGGACAAGTGCTCCCTGCACTCCAACACCTAATTAGTATGCAATGCATGGCCGGCGGCCAGAAAACGGTGCCATTTACATTTGCGCCACACAAGATCCACGCGACCACCCCGGTCCGGCCAGATGTATGTTTTAATTTACTAGCTGTAACACGTGCAATTATATACGCTGTGGCCGAGAAAGAAAGCTAAACTCCCACACTTCGTTCGAAAGTGACCATTCTCCTGGCAGAAAAAATAATACCAGAATCGTACAAGGTGGAAATCATGCAACCGAAATCAGATAAAAACATAAGGCACCATAACATAATTCTACATGCCGCTGCATTGTTTGGTCATTTGCCGAGATTGGGAGGCTTTCGTTGGAGAACGTAGCAGAGGGAGAGCGGGTGCTTGTTTTCCCTGCTGCAGCAACATATTCTTTCTCGACAATACCGGGGACCTGAAGTTCCTATACTTCTGGCAGCTCGGAAAGGCAGCGGAGCACTGATTTATATTAATTTAATCTCCATCCTTCGTTCCGATTTTCCCAACGACCGATCGAGCGGAGAAAGCAAACGAAACACATGTGGCACCGGAAGGAAAGCATGACTGGAACACACACACACACACATATGACTCGTACGGTACGAAACAATTCCTGGAGAGGATTAGGAGAGCGAAAAAAAAAGGAAATTGGGAAAAAATATCCGAGACCGAGGTTTGCACTTGTGAAAACGTCCCTTTTGGCCACAGTTGATCATCGTTTGCGCTCTCACTCTTTCTCGACGTAATTAAAGCTAATGTAATTAATTTCCCCCAGCCTACTGCCTCGTGGAGCCTTTGGCGTGCTGCGTCCTGTCGAATAAGTGAGCCATCTTTCCGGGGTTTTGTGGCATATTTCGGAGCAGGGGAAGCGAAAAACGCCGGTCGATAGGAAAACATCGTGTTTCCAAGTGCGCCCGTAGAGCATAATTATTACTTTTAAATGTGTGTTTATTAATGAAGATTCATTAATAATCGTCAGAAGAAATTAATTGGTGTCGGGGCAGGGATTCGAGCGCTTTTCACCAGTGCGTCAGGAGCGAAAGGAAAGGGAAAATGTTTTTGGGCAAAGTTTAGACTTTGAAGGATATCATTAGCCTTTTAGATGGTTATGTTTCTATCAAGTTGGTAGACTGTTAGATACTGTTTCGTATTGTTTTTATTGGGGTACTATCCTATGAAAAATAGATTTTTAATCCAATAATTATTCATCAAACACGCTGGCTACGAACTGACAATTTAAGAAAACAGAACACTGTTTAATTCCGAAATGGTTAAAGCGAATCCATTTTAATACCTACAGAACTTCATTTTTTAAAATACGACCGAAATGATCAACACTTTAATAAGAGAGGGTTTTCACAGGTTTTAGGAAATTGGAAATACAATAAACCAAAAAGGTCTCTTACAATGTAAAGATATCGCAATTTTAATCAAAACTCAAATTTAATTAAACTCGCTCTGCAATGATTCTCATGATGCCATCAAATGACAAAATAAAGCACCGAGCAACAATCAAGCGAACATTTTCGTCCAAACTTTCTCAAAGCTGCAAATATTCATTATGACGGCGTCCGTTCTTTTCATTCTGATTCTAACGTCATGGGAAAAACGATGATGGTAAACGATTTCTTTTTTTTTAATTACGCATTAACAGTTGTGCCGTTCGTGAGGGGAGAATGTGCTGATGGTGGTCAAAGAACAGCACCCAAGAAACCGTGCATAATCACGTTGGGCATAAAACAACGCAACAAACTCGCAATTACAAAGCGAGCTTCTCAATGGGTAGCGTGTTTTTTCATGTTGCGACATCTTTTTGCGTGATGTTTTGCTTTTAATTATGGAGCTATTATAATTTTTCCTTTTTCTTTCCCACTCTGCCGTGGAAAATCTAACTGGTAGAGATTTTCTCATTAAGTTTTATATCGTCCCAAAGCGTGCTCAACACAATGACATGGGAATCATAAGAGTTAAACATAAGGATTAGATTTTTGCTGGTCGAGAAAGACGAGTTGTAAAATGTTGTATTTGACCATTTTAAACGATATTTACAGAACAATATCTCTAAAAAACAAGTGAAAATTATCAATAATTTTCAAAACAACCTTCTTCTCATAAAATTATTCCTAACTTAGCAAGCAATACTCAAACTATAGCGGAAACCCATGCATATTTACTACATAGTAGCTATGCATAAAAAGACCATAAAAATGATTCAATTGCGCAGAACATAAAATTTACACGAAAAAGATAGAGCAAACCCAATTGCACACGGGCTTGAATGCAATCTTTCCCTTCTGTTTCTGCTGTTTGCTACCGTCATAAAACATGGAAGCGAACATTTCATTTACCCACGAACACACACACACAACCGTGCTAGTGAACCACTCCAATTCCGTTTTCCATTGGGTCCAATTGACCCCGCGAAACACATTCCTCCTTGCTCCGGGGTTGGCTCACATCATCCTCAAGGGAATCCTATCAATTTAATGCAAACACGCTAACCCACGGCTAGCTGTTCTTCCCTTCGCTTAAGCCGGCTCCAGCTTCCGGTTCGGAGTGAAAATAAACAACGGGTCGTAAAAAAAAAGATCCACTAGTCAGACTCCCATACGAACCAGCGGACTAAAACTGCACCGTATGTGTGCATTCATGAGTCAGCGTTCGAAACGTTACACATACCCACAACATACTACCGGGCGAAAAAACGTCGGGAAAAACGTCTTCAAAAACAACCAAACACTCCAACATCATATATGATGACCAATGGCAGAATGGTTGTCAGTCAGTGCGGAGCTCGGGAAAAAGAAAGAAAATGGTAGCGGCAATTGTTATTTTTTCCCTTTTCCAATGCTGTTTCGAAATGCCCCAAACCTTCGAGAGGGAAAATCATTTCATTGCAGTTCCATTTCTGCTGGCCGTTATTTTCCTCCAACGTTCCGAATGTAGTTGCTATCGGAATGGATAAATGCTGTGGCCGGCGCTTCGGGACGGAGGCAGCCATAGCATTCCCTCCCCGCCAGCACTTCCTCCATCAAGCGACCATCCCTTGCTGGTCGTTGTTTCAATTTATTCCACTCGAAATTTCGATCAAGATATGCACCGAATTTTAATTGGTTTATTGCTCTTCATTCCGGGCTGCCGGACTTTTTGCACTCACTCGTGTTTGTGCAACGGATCCTCGGTGGATATGTGTGTATGTGTTTGTATGTGGGAGCAAGAGAATCATGGAGCTTGCGAAATGTTTTTTCCCCTTTTCGTACGCCCGTTTCGCAGAGGGCGATAAGCAAGGACGACGATGATGGCAATGGTGGTCGTCCTTTTGCATTGTGTTCAGCTCTTCAGCTCAGCCGTAAGGCTTGCGGTTCCGGCCAGTGCCATTGCCATTTCTCGCCAGTTGTTTCTAAATCGTTATTCATTTTTATTAACGATGACTTATTCGATCACGATATGCATCCCGTGCGGCGATCATGTCCCACCGTTGGTGGACACTTTTATCCGAGGCTTTTAATATTGTTTTCCCAAACCAGCAGCAGCAGCCGAAGGATTCTTTGTGTGATGTTTTATCGACTTTCTTTTTCCTTCATTCGTTTTGTTTGTCCATTGGGTTGATATCCGACTTTTCCCGAAAAAAAAAGACGACGGTCATCGATTTGCATCATGTTTCACATGGCACCGACGGAACGACCACAATATTATGCAATTGTAAAAATTGAAATCCATTTTCCGATATTTTCGAAGATAGAATAAATCAAGGCGAGTTGCAATAAGCAACCCGGAACGGGCACATGCAGTGGCAACGAAACGACGCTACACACATTTGTTATGCCAATATCAATTTTCTGGCAGAAGCATTTCAATTCCGTGCCTTTTGGGTCTGTGGTCGTAACCTTTTGGGTATGGAATGTATGTTGCTATAGATTAAGGTTTTAAGAATAAGCGATTCATAAAGTATAAAGAGAACAACATTACTTACTACACTGCGAAAAGGATTCAGTTGTCTTTGGAAAAATAAATACTATTTAGCTTTATGTACTGGATGTTTTACCTTAAAAATCTCTAGTTTTTCATTTCGTAACTTGGTATGCTTGCGATGATCATCTACATTTTAATTACGGTCGCGTCTAAAGTTGCGCTTGGTAATGAGAAACAACTGTACAACAGAAAGAAAACGGAACCCAAGGCGTAATTTGTTCTTTTGTTTTTAACTGTTCCACACCTTCCGAGAAGTCGTACTGACTCAAAGAAAATAATTATGATTTCTGTTTTATGAATTGTATCAAATGAGATTAAAAGTAAAAAAAAGAAAGAGATGAAAACCATCAACTGGACTTACGAACGAACGCTAAAAGTCTTAAATGATAAACCGTCCCAACTCGCGCGGAAAAATATAGCAATAAGCATCCCTGTCTTATTTGTGTAACAAAGGTAGAGAGGATTGAGGGAAAAAGATCCTTTCTGCACCATAACCCTTTTTGGTTCGTTTTTACGAGTCCTACTATCAGCGTGCAGTCTGACGCTTGATGATATTTTTTTCTCCACTTAACGTCCGCTTTGTTTCGATGTTGTTGTTTTTTTCTTCTTCATTTTTTCTAAGCGGTGTCTCATAAAGCAAAAAAGGATACGGACTCGCCATCGGGTGCCATCGTGAAAGCAAATTATTATGACTAGCAAACGGACGATAAAAAGGGACACCGTTCGGGCCCTCGGGGGGTGACTGTCACCCGGGCGAAAAAGGAGGCGCCCGCAAGCAGTTGGACGAATTTTAATTAAAATATCCTTTCTGTCCTGGGCGCATCCTCCCCGACGGAGACGACGCTGGTCAACGTCCCCAAAGAGGACGGGGTAGTTTTAAAGATTGTGGTTTGCTCGCGTATCAAGATGCTTCCACAGACCAAATCTCTCTGTTTGACTTTGTGCCTAAGGCAGTGGCACAGCGGCAGCGTCTTCGACGATTGTTGCGGTTTATAATCCGGCACGCGAGGTGTATCAATTCCGCATCCTGCGGTCAACCTGCTTGGCTCGGCATTCGTCTCACTAATTTGAAACTTAACAGCTTTCCAAAAGCAAACAAACCAACCGAGATCAGCTGCTTGACAACTGCAATCGGTTCCAAGTTGCGGTTTTGAAGCGATGAAGAGGAGAATTTTCATTGGAATGTGGTCAATAATTGGAAGTAGCCAGTTTTCAACCAGAAGATTGTTTACTTAGCCTCGAAAAAGATGAGATAATAGGGTGGTCGAGTTTAAAACGATTTCAGTTTTACTAAGTCTATGCGGGTGAGTCTTTTAGAGTTATACAAGTTAATTTAAGTTGAAGGTAAATTTTTAAAACTATCAAAATATATATTTTCAAAAAATACATTTAAACATGAAAATGAAATAAAGCAATAAAGTTAACGACAGAAACAAAACACTAACGTAATGGTGCGTCGCTGAATAAAACAAAAATACGAACGAACATACATCGAAAAGTATTTCCATTTACCGACAGAACGATTATTGCTCCCAAATAATACACCGCATCGGTATATTTATGGCCTTCCAGAGTAACATGGAAATAAACCAAGCCCCGCAACAGTTAACTCCAAATCATGTAGAACGTAGTCCGCCCAACCTGACACCCGCACGCACCAATACCAGTACCAGCAGTAGGCAAGCAGTACGCCCCAACACCCACCCCGGAAACGCAAACAATAATGGTCCACCCAACCTCCCTCGTGAAGCGCGCGAGTGAGTGTGCGCGTGCTCACACTTGTAAAACATCACAATCTTACAAATTTCTCCCATTGTACAACATCCTGTCGACATCCGTCTTGGCTGTCGGGCTCATCGGTTGTGCAGATCCGGTGCTTTCCGTTCCAAGAATGGCCGCTTTTCCACCGCTTTGTCCTTTCTTTTGTTCGCGCGGGCGCAAAAGACGCTGGACGGTTTTTCTTTCCATTCCCTTTCGTGAGCCCCCTGTCGGGAGGGCGTGCGACGCGTCGATTTGATGAACATTTTCCCGGATGTGAGGGGAGTGGAAAAACTCGACTATCGACTCGCCTGGCGCTCCTGCGTTATGATGTGATAAGGATGAAGCCACTGCAGTGCGGGATTTTCACTATTTTGAGGATTGTTTATTAGTTTTGCACACAGGTTTTGGAAATCCATTTCAATGCTAAGTGTTGTTCTCAACATTATTAAATGTGTAATTTTTAGTTAAGAAAGAATTTAAGTTTCATTTATGGAGCTTTAGACCCATCCTTAACAAGATCTTGTACGTTTGTAAAATGGTACAAATCGTATCAAACAGTAAAATTTTGTTTTAAAATATCGAAAGTTCTCCCCATCCTCCACATAGTTTTCCTAACAACTGCCTTTGCCTTTTCCTTTCTTCCGCAACCTGACAGCTTGAAAAATGTTCGACATGAATCTCGGAAAACTTTACACCTGTTCACGGTGTATTCACGTCGGTCGTGCACCGTTGGTGACGATGGGTGGCAGGAAAACACACAATCAAATACGCCCCCAAAACCGGCTGGCAATCGGAAAACATTATCGTTCTGCCGGGAAATGTGGCTCGAACCGCACGAACGTCGAATGTCGCGCCGATAAACCAGCGGTGCCGTCTGTTACATAATTTGTCTTCGCGTTTTTCCGTTCGCGTGGTGGAAAAGAAAAGCCGTGGTACAGCCGTGGGTTACAGGCAGGACATTATCGCAGGCAAATGCTGTATGAAGAATTGTGCTGATTGAGCTACGAAGAGGTGGGAAAAGTGTGAAACATTATGGGACGCTTTTTTGAGTCGTTTGAGTACGTTTAAGTTTGATATAAGTGAAAGAAAAAGTTTTCTATTTGATTTTTAACTGACTAGTTGATTTAAGGTGCTTTAATATCACACACCTTGAATCATTTTCTTAAAGCTATTTCTTCTATGATAAATTTATTTGATGTACCATATAATAAAAGTAAGAAAAATACATTCGTTACGATATACAGATTGGCATCTTCACAAACTTCCATTTAAAGCTTGACATAATTCCAAAACTGTCTATCACATTACAGTACCGCAAGTCTAAGAAGAAGCATTTCAAGCCATCCAAACTTATCCTCCATCAGCCATCGAACGATTGAGCAATCCCGGGACTTCCGGGAAAGTTTTACGCCCACATTAATGTGCGCAAAGTAAAAACATGCCAACTTTCATACGCTTGCCCGGCAAAACCGATTTCGGTCTCGCTCTCGAGGGGAATGAGGCGGAGAAAATTAGATCACCAAAAGCGATGAAATGTAATTGAAAAGACACAAACTTTTGCGCCGGGCGTACTTTGGAAAATTGCACAGACAAAATGGCAGCATCCGCTCGGGGGCGATTCAAGATCATCATCATCATCATCTTCATCGTTTTCGTTTCGTTTCGGGGCAGGGCGGGACGGTCGAATGGCTGGTGGGTGGGAAAATTTTAAACGCAATATAATGCACCATCGAAGTTTTTCGTCCTTGCGCTGCTGGATGTTTTGAACGAGGATGCGAACAAATGGACGCGGAAGGCATCTTCGAACGGTTACGATTTCTGACCAACTTTTCGTAACACTCGCCGAACGCCAAGTCACTCTGGGGACGCATGAAAAAATGGGAAACTAAAACACACCACACGCAAATAACCCTCCCGAGACGATGACCCATCTTATCGAAGGCCAATTCGTCCGGTTTAAAAATGCCTGCGACGGTGCGATTCGGTTTTGCTTTTTTCTTCTCTGGCTGCGGTTGGCCGCGCATAAAAAGCCAATTTTAAAACATTGACTTTTTATTGCCACCCGGAGAGCCACGGAGGTGCCGCTTATCGTCCATTTATTCCTCCCGTTGATAATAATCATCCGCCAACCCCGCTTTTGCGAGGGTTTGGACATGGTTCCGGCACAAGACGTCATTCGTCCTTATTTTTGTGTGGCTTGCTTTCGCCTTTTTTTCTCATCGCCAGTCGTCACCGTTGTCCTAAATTGATCCGGGACTATCAGCTCGCAAATAAATCGCTTGTGTTATTTTATCTTTCCGGTCCTCCGAAAACGGCTTTAAAACGACTGCGAGGACAACAACAGCCGGGCGTGTTGAAGTCGAGGGATCAGGACGCTTTTAAGTTCATTTCGTTGGTGTAACGATTGGTCTTAACGCATTTTAAAATAACAACATTGACACACGTGCTGGTCGCCTGCGGAACCACGGCATATACCACGTGTTAACGGGATGAGATATGCACCCTCCGATTCATGTTGGCCAATGAATGGTGGATTAGCAAGGCATAACACTTGTGAGGACAGTTTCCCAGCGGTTTTGCACAATGCAGTGGAAAACATGTGCACACTTTTCAGATAAACATTGCAAACGCTCGGGAGATAATATGCTCGCATAATTTTTATTTACCATTAAATGTTTCGACCGTATAAAATGTAGTTTTGACTTGGTTTTGGTGTTAGCAAACTCGGTTACATGTAAAAATGTTTTCATATCTGATGATCAAAAACCTGAAACAAATATAAAACACGAAGAAAACATTGTAAAACAAGGATTATTCATGGGCTTCAGTCAATTAGATCAACCCACTGTGAAATCTTCCTAGAAAATCTCAACATCACAATACTGATGTTCTCACGACCAACGGGACCAACTCTAGACATCTATTTACGGTGGAAACGATGGAAAATAAATGCCAAAAGTGGCGATAACCACCGGGTAGACATCGTTTTCCACACAAACACAAACGACGCAGCAAGACAACGATGATGAGGTTTACCGGCGATAAGGATGATTATTGTTTCCCGGGTGTCCATGTCGGAAAAATGGACAGTCCGTAGCGAATGAGCCTCGTTTAGATTTTTGGAAGGTGGTGGAAGGAACTGTCTCAGCATGTTCACTTGTCCACTGTTGGGCCTGAATTGGAACGTGAAATCCATAGATGGAACGCCGTCCAATTCGGCACGCACAAAGCCAATTGCGCCCCCAGCGAACTAATGATGACGACTAATGATGATCTCGTGAGTGCTGTATCTTTGACGACTTTTGGTCGCTCCAATGCCTAGTTGGACCTTCTTCTAGCTCTTCATTGGTCGACCAACGTATTTTGCGACGCTTGGACGTCCTTTACGGGTACGTCGAATTTGCATTTGTGCCCAGCACGAGTGTTTCCGGTTTTTAGGAAGCTAATTATTGCGTCAAACGAACCACGTTCGATCGGTTGGTGAGCCACTTTTAGACAGTTTTCCGACGCACGGCGACTGCATCAATGCAGATGCAGTCCTTTTTGGCAGCGCGATTGGTGCCGTGGCAATAAATGATGATCTTGTGCCGTCCTTTCGCGCTCATCACAATTTCGAACCGGGTGGAAAACCATCGAAAAAGCCGTTCTCATCGGCCGCCACCGAAGTCTCGTACGGGAAAAACGAATCGTATCTCCCTCCGTACCCACATCGGGCGTTTGAATATTGATGAGATTTTATTGAGTAAACGCTCGAAGGATTGTTTTAACACTGGGCAGCACCTTTCTCAGCGTGTTTGCAGGGGAAGGGCGATGCTTGGCCACGTTCCGTGGAGGCTCTCGAGGTGCAGACAGCGTGATTTATGGTTCGGTGACCGGTGGATTGAGTTGTTAAAAGACGACGGCCACGAACCACGCCAGCGACCACTCTATCGACAACGTCGACTGACATGATGCGGGAGTCGATAATCAATAGTGTTGAGTGCCGATTGAAAGTGTGCTATCAATTGAGTAATCTTGAAGCGTATTTTTTCAGGAATCTACATGAAATTGTGCTGAGTTGTAAATTGTTTGCTGTTTGCGATGAGCAGTTGGGATTAAAAGATTTCATTTTGAACATGAGAACAGGGAGAGTTTGGTTTGAAATTTGTCAATTTAATTCATACGTAAATTTTTTTATATATTTTTTTTAATTTCTATACATCAACACTTTATGTTTTGAAGCTCTTTTTCTAGCTAAAATGGATTCAAAAGTTTCATTTTTTTATTTATTGTTTCCTCCGCTCATGTGAACATCTAGTTAAGCTTTCATTCTGGTTCATGTATTTCAACAAAACTATTATTGAGTCCAGCTTCTAAAAGTTGTCGGAATAGAATAGCATCGTTAGAGTGTTCCTCCCTCATGCCAAACTCACCAAATACTTGCATCATCATGGACGCATTTCTCTCGAGCGAAGAAAGTGGTCTTTTCCGTCGAACTGATCCGCACGGCTAATTCAATTGACTTCTCATCTAATTCGATAAAGAACCTTGAAAAATCACTTCCAACCCCACGCAGCCCGAGCTTGGGCGAGCGCACTTTACACATTCCGCACCATTTAGCAGCCAACCCCTCCGGCGCGGAGTCACGGCACGGCATCATCATCCACATCATCGTCGTCGGCGTCAGTTTCCCTCGAATTTTCCCCGGGTCACAATTTAATAAAGGGATCGTTTAGCTAAATTAAATCTAACAACAGTGCAACCATTCAACCCCCTGTCCGCGTGAACGGCTCGAGGGCGATGTTGCTGTCGCTACATTTCGACCCCTTCCGTCCGTGAGCTATTTTCCCCTCCGATTAGGGAGGTACTGAATTTCCACCACCGGAGCGGCGCGAGGCCGGCGTGCGGTGTGCCTCAAAATCGTGACAGGATGTTTGAGTTCATTTCAATCGGTGTGACTTTTCCGAACGGGGGAACACACTGGAGCACACACACATGAGTAGAGTTACGCTTTTCCGAAGTGACCGGTGTCGGATGCTTTCTCCAAGTGTGTGTGTGTGTCAAACAATTATCCCCATCCAGTCGAGGCAACCATGTAAGCCGGTCGATTTTTCACTACGAGCCTACCCGAATGGCTGTCAAAAGGTTGGAATGGAACGATTTCCCGGCGTCGATGTTTGCAGCCCGAGGCAAACAAACGGCCCCTACGATGTTTTCCCCCGGCCAGAAAACGTTTCCCAGCCCTCGAGGGTGATCCGGAGCGGTGTTTGTATGTCATAAATTAAAAACGATTTATCGGAAATTAGGGCGATAACAGGGAAGTGCTCGGTTACCATCCCCCGGGGTGGGCAGTGAAAGTGACTTCCTGGTGGCGTGAAAAGCCCAAAGCCAGCAGGTGGACGATCCGAACGAGCGATGGTTGGCAAATAAAATCCTTCTCATCTACTTAATTAAACACAGCGCCATTCGTGGCTGCATGTGCGCCGTTTGAACGTGGAAACCGTGCTATATATTTATGGCAAGGAACAGCTAACGGTTCACAAACACATACACATTGCGAGTGGGTCTCCTTTCGGACCTCCATGCCATGGCTGGCAGCGATTCCGAGGTGGCAGCATTCCGTCCGAAAGATCGACTCGCGCGTACCATCGTGGACAAATAGTTTAATCATTATTTATGAGTGACTTGATTTCTTTATCCTCGCTCCCTCGAGCGCATTCCGGCTCCGGAACGTTCTCTCCGTGAAAACCGAGCAGCGAGACTCGGCTGGAAATGTAGGTTTTTCACTTCTGTAGGCCGTGTCTAGCGTTGTTTGCGTATGGTGTTTGAAACTCTTATGACCAAAGCGTACACAAACGGAAGAGTAACACAAAGCAAATGGCAACCAATGGCTAAGCTTTCGGAATGGGGTACTCAAATGTGATTACATTGTTTTTCCTGTAGAAGGTTTGCACAATTTCTGTAGAGATATCTTGATGAAATAGTTAACAACATGTTCAACTTTATCATTCTCCCTTTTTTGTCATAAAATCTTATTTAATGAAAAGGACAGATACAAATAACTTGCATACTCTTAGCCAACATTTACAAGAACACTTGTTTACGGGCATTCGAAGCTGACTGCAATTTCAATGGTCAGCAAAGACTGTCCAATGGATCATGCCCGACCAAGTCTAATGTATGCCCGTAACCGGGCTTTCGAGAAAGCGGTGGAACGAGTTCCCACTCGCTGGCGGCCACCAGCGTTTCAGATCACAATAAAGCGTCTGGATGTCCTAAATTTCAACCATTCGATTCGTGTGCCATTTTGCAAGCTGCTAGAAGGTCGCTTCTAAATTGCACCCACACATGAAATAAACCGTTCCGTTGGCTCACCACCGCCCGTGAAAGTATTTACATAAATGCTTACAAAGTACTTTGGATGAAATACATTGAATCCCATCAGTGCGCACAGATGCAACAGATTTGTGCCCCCGACCGGACCGCCCGACAAAGTTAGTTTGACTTTTATTGAATCGATCGTATGTTTTACGTGCGTCCGCTCTGTTGAAGCTATGTTTTCATACGTTCGCAAACGGTTCGTAGCCATTTTATGTCGAGCGACAAGTTTGTTGCATATAACACACAGTTTATTCTACTGAATGGTTTAGATTTTCAGACTTTATTTAAAAAGTATATTTAAAGTATTTAAATGTCTACTAAAAATAATATTAATTGCATTCGATCATATAAATGCAAATTAAGGAATGACATGTAACAACTTAACGTAATTCAACGTTGATGACGTAAGCAGGTGCGAACATTTGTCGGAAATTTTCAAGATTGCATGTGATATTATTAATTCCTTGAACGGAATACTTATCATCATACGTTTTTGTTTCTGGAAAAAAGTGCACAAATCGATCAAAAAAATAATCCCTCCCGCCCCATGTGCCAAAATAATGCGACAAGGAGATTAACAGGAAACCGTAACAGACACTCCCAAGAAAAACGACGCACAAAAAAGAACACTGCCCGAGAAAAACAACAACAAACAAGAACACAGACCAAGAACGCCAGCGGCCGTCATTTCCTAACGAGGCTTAAATTGAATTCTGCATTCTAATATTCAAGATTTATGTGGAATTATTTCCGGATTATGAACGCATATGTTACAATAAACACCCTCTCTTGATGATGATGATGCTCAGTGCGTCGGCCGGCCAGGAACCCACCGCCGCCGTGGGTGAGTGAAAGAGAAAACGATTTTTCCGACCCTTTTCCCCTCGAACACACGACCAACTCGCACCGTTAGGTGAAAAATGTTACTTTATTATTTTCCCTCTTTATCTAGCGCTTTGATGGTGTGCGATTACGCCGGGCGAACAGTTCACTTTTTGCACCTTGCCTTACGTCACTGAGAGAAGACGGGTGGAAAACGATGGAAGTGGGAAGGGGAACCATGTGCTTTGAACGAAAAGGCAAAAAAGAAGGAAAATCAAACCCACCAACGTGTGCCATCAGCTGCTCGGGCCGTGAAGTTTATCCAAAAGATTTTATGTTGCTCCGTTCTATGGCCGAATTTTCAGCATCATCATTAATATCCGAACCAAACGGGGCCCCTGTCGGACCGTCACCTCAAAACCTCCCTCACTCGTTCAGCATAATCACCATAATCATGCTCCCTAGCGCCTCCATCAACGCCTCACCACACCGACGGCCAACACATG